>NC_081813.1:23411250-23719166 GCF_030704535.1 Vitis vinifera | reverse complement strand
ACCAGATCACTCTATGGTGTATGATGGTCGAATGAGAACACTTAAAATTAGAGGAAAAATCCTCAAACATTCTGTGTTCACTGATTCACCAATGTAAAGTTTATTTGCTAACAACCCAAAAAGGTAACACAACTTAGTCCTTTCCCCATATATTTTCTGTAAACAAAGCAATAAGACATGATACTAGAACTCTCAAGAAGGGCTCCTCAATGCTTCCCACCTCATCATCTGATGCGGGCCAAACATTGAAAAATCTCAATTCACCACTTGCACCATAAACAAGAGCACCATCAAGTAAAATGTTGACAGTGGAATCCAACGAGCCTTCCTTGGGAGAACAATTTCCACTCTTTGCATATGAGGATAGTAAAGGTAAGAAAGAACCTAAAGCACTGCCTCCTTGCCATTTCCATGTGTACAATATTTCAGCAGCAAGCCAAGATCGAGAATAAAAATGAGAGGTAGCCAATTTTTATTTTTTATTTTTTAATTTTTTTTATGCTTCCTCGGTTGAATTTGGAGTATTTGAAACATAACAAAAAACAACTCTATCAATTCCAAGGGCAAAGATCAGCTTCTCGATTATAGCAACAAACTTGTGACTCCCAGATGTATTAGTCTTAATAGAAACTTCTTTAATTTTAAGGAGGCTGATCTTTCTGCACAGCCAGAATCTGGCATGATCCACAAAGGCCACACATCACTATTCGCTAGAAACAGGTCCAATATCAATGTATCGATTCGATTCTTGATTATTGTACTATGGGTTGTCTTGTGTTTTCTATGTCTTGGCCTTGGGGATTCAAGTTGGAACTATCTTTTTCCAGACCTGGCAACACAAACTTGGGTTGTTGATGAGCGAGCTTCCTTCGGGTTTTCAGCAGAACAACCCAATTGCTCAGTTAATTTCAGGTTCTGACCAGCTATGACATCAAAGCCATGGATTTTACATGTGTGTTCCTGGATGGTACTTTATTGCTCTTAACAGTTATTCTCTTGCTCACTTGTCATAGAAATAATTTTAGTCTCCAATAAAT
Source organism: Vitis vinifera (assembly GCF_030704535.1). Taxonomy (NCBI): domain Eukaryota; kingdom Viridiplantae; phylum Streptophyta; class Magnoliopsida; order Vitales; family Vitaceae; genus Vitis; species Vitis vinifera. Next base: position 23,718,129 of record NC_081813.1, on the reverse strand, counting down.
ACCCAGATTTATCATGCAACTTCCAAATTATCTGACTTGCAGTAGATATACTTCCCATTAGAAGCCAAAACTTCATAATTCACCTCTGCCTTTCCCATTCTAGTTTGGACTGCATCCCCACTCTGTAATGAATTAGAGAAGTCCCCATTATTGCTTGTCCTACTCATATAACATATTTGGAATCCAATTCTTTCGCATACTCCAAGGACTCCACAGGAAGGGCTTTAGAAACATCAGTTGAGACATTTTGACTTTGTGAAGTTTCATGAAGGGATTTGTCAAAGCCTACCAGCCCGTCCCATGAATAGGATCTGTTGCATCCAATATTGTTGGACTACAGTGTTCTAGTGCAAGAACAATAAGCAGGTAAGCATGAGCCTCTCCATCTTTCAAACCTCATGTCCAAGTTCCAACATAGCAGCCATCAATTCGTAACTGCTTCTCAAAGGAGCAATAGACATGTAGTATTTCAGAAAACTAGGCAAAATTAGGCCAAGGCAGAAGCTTCAATAGTGCTTCAATTTCTGACTCCATAAATAATTAGCAAGTTCAGGAATTTTCAATATTCTGTGAACCAGAATTGACACATGAAAGATGTGAAATTGGATGAATCATTCATCGTTGATATCTACAGAAACTGAATTTATTGATGGCCATCATTTCTTTGTCTTCAAAAACCATTTTCATTGTAGCAGTCTCATTAAATTTTCCTGATGACCCTCATGTTATCATCCCCTGTTGAAGCAGTTCTATCAACAATTTCAATAGTTATGTTGACACCAGTACTCCTTAATGGAAATATCGCAGAAGCTTTTCCACAACATTAGCCAAATGAGCAAAAATCTCATTCGTTGTCCACAAGGTATCATAATGTTGAAGCTTCTTCCACTTCCTTCAAGCCTTTGAGATAAATGTCACCGCATTAGGAACATATGTGAGGGCCTTTATCGATAATTTCAGTCATGACAGTTATGGTAGAAAATGTATCCTCCAAGGTTGACAGGTAATGAATTATCATGAGAGTCTTGGGGTGGGAGATTTTTGTTGCTTTACCAGTATGAAAGCTATAGCTGCCGTTACAATTAGAATGAGCAAAGAATTTCTCAAAACGTTAATAGTAGAAGGTTCTTCTTTGAGTGATAGATGTAATTCCTTGAAGCATTGTGAACTTGCTGTTGAAACTTCTGATTCTGAGCTTTTAGGTGCAAAAAAAAAAAAAAAAACTGCTCTGCTGCACTCTTTTTCAGCATGAGAAGTCAATTTAATTTCACCCTGAAGTTTCTCAACTTTAGGCACCTTTTCAGACTTGATTTTAGAAACTTGTGAGACTTTTAACTTTCTATTCCTTTTCAGCTATGAAACTCTGTGTCTCAAAATGTTAGCAGGTAGGGTTACCAAGGGGAAATTGATCAGAACTGGAAAGCTTCTCAAACCTGAAGCCCAACCATTACCAGATAATTCAAACTCTACAAGTTGATCATTCCCTTTTTCGATTGGAAGACATCCTCAAATGCCCTTCCTTTTCATGAGTAGTTTGTGTACCAAAATTATCGATGATAGTGTTCAGAGAGTAAGGCTCATCATGGGAAGCCTTTCTCTCATAAGGCTTAATTATTCTCTAGTTGCAGCTTCGTCCAGTGCATTATTAACCCTTTACTTGGCATAACCCTCCAAAATCCCTTCATTATTCTAAATTAGTTCAAGATGCCCCCCCAATCTGCAGAACATCACAATGGTATTCAGCTTCCCATTCCTTCTCTCAGCGATCTCAATTTCCTTCGAAGTTTGGTATGTGCCTTTCAGCTATTGCATGAACACCAGTATACTGTGCAGGCTTCAGAACTGCTCTCTGGCCAACAACATTCAAAGTCATTCATATCTCGACTATCTAATTCATAGTCCACATGAAGAGAACAACAAATGACCAAATGATGCCAGTTTGTCATTAAATTCACCGTCAGCCTCATTTTCTTAATAATCTGGTTAGTCTTGGTATCATCAATCTCAACATGTACGCCACTAGCCTCCCTTACACTTTTAATGGAATTCTCTCCCTTGCCAATAACACACCCAATCTTGTCATATGGGCACAAAACTCTTATAATTAACTCCTGATCGTGATGCTCCATAACCAGAAACTACAGGTAGGTTGAATGAATAAACTGGCCATGTACTGCCCATGTCTGAATAACCCTGAAGTTCTGGTACATGTGTAGCAGCTAAGACAGAAGGAACAAATCTAGTAGACACAATAGAGTCTGCACTAGGATAGAATCCACTAGAAGGATATATTGAGACATCTGAAGGGATAATGATGCTGGGAGGGGCTTCTGGTATAGTAGTGTCAAGAGGAATTTCTTCTCTAAGAGTGAACTTGTACATGATTGCAGAAATTGCAAGCAGTGCCTTCTTCAATCAAGCCAGAATGACTACAAGATGAGAGTAAAGAAGTAAATGTGATGGAGTTAGGCCTGTAGCCATCTTCTTCCATATGAGACACAAGCTCGCATGCTTCTCTCCTTTGACCATTCATTCCACATCCAGCAATCATTATATTCCAGGAGCTTTGGTCCCTAAAATTACCCATCTGCATAAACAAGCTTCTTGCCTTTTCTATAAAACCAGTTTTTTTTTTTGCATATGCATCAATTAGAGAATTCATAACCTGTGTTTCAGAGTTAAGTCCTAGCTTAGCTATGAAACCATGGGCAATTTCAGCACCACAACTGGTCAAAATAGCTGCAGAGGCCTGAATAAATGAGATCATTGTGACTGAATCTGGTTTGTACTGATTTTCTGACTGCATCTGGCAGAAAACTCTCATGGCCATGGCAGATGCAAGGCCTCACCTAAACCCTTGAAAGCATGGCACTAGAGAAGATAATCTATTCAAATCCACAGTTCTAACTTCCAACCTCTTGTTACAAAAGGCATCCTTTAGAGAAATGCGAAGATTTTTCGTCTGTTCCTTTAAAGCTTCAGCAACAAGGACCACATTTTTCCATGCATCAATCACTTTTGAGGAATCTGAACAAGGATTGGTTTCAGTTGAATGACTCTAGTCATGGACAAGATCAGAATTGAGTTGTTCTGCACAAGACTTCTTCACATTCATACTGAAGTGAACCACATGACTAAATTGACTTTTGCTAAACATCAGAAACACATATGATGTTTGATCCATCAATGAGAAGGACATATATCTAAATTGGCTATCTCTATCCTCTGAAAATATGTGTTAATGGAGATTAAGTGGTTCAAGTTCGGCTGCAAGTTTCAATTCGTGCACAAGCACTATAAAAGCTGGTTTCTTCCCAAGTTTCTAACCTTTAGGCAATTGTTCCATGTTACTTCTTGCTTCAGAATCATGGTTTGGATTTAAAGGGAGTTTCATTGCTATAAAACGATTGGGAACATCATCAAATTCAGACTCTGATGTATCAATACTGAGAGACAATTCAGGCTCCTGTAGTTAACTGCTTATTCGCTTCTTCAAACAACCGTGAAGTTAATTCTTTTACCTTGCCTTCATTTAATATAAAAGCCAACTGTATCATGTTCAGAAGAAGAATCCACTGCCACAGCAATCAATCCAAAGCTAGCACTTTCATCCTCATTTTCTCTGCTACATTCACCCATAAGCAAGGACCCATCAATCTCATGTTCCATATTACTCAAATCGGTACTCAACTTCACATTCCGCACCTCAACAACAGAAACATCTGAATCAAAGTTATTAACACCACTCTGCCTAGAGACTGCATTTAGAATGTGTATTTGAGTAGACTCAGATGGAGTGGAAATTAGAACATGGTCTCTAGCATTTATATCTTTTCTATGAACTCCAATTGCACATTCTACATTTTCAGTTGTATGTGATTCCCCACGCAATTCAGCTGAAGAGGATACCACAAGCTTACTAGAAACATCTCCCTTGTGATGGCTTCCACTTCCACCACAATCACTTTCAGAAAGTGTACTGGTTTCATAGATAACAAAGAAGTGTTCAAGTGACTGGTTGAAATCTCACTATTTGATTGGCTCCCACTTTCCATCAAATCGTCCTTTTTCTTCACAAAACTGCTCTTTCCATAAATCAGGCACACATGAGAGTCCATTCTCTGCTCTAATATGGCACAATTTTTTGCACCCCTGTTGCTGACTTCAATATATAGCATGCCCTGACCCAACTCATCATAGACACCTGAGTCCTTGACAGTAGTTTGACCTGGAACAATTTCTTCCTGCCCAATAGATTTTAATAGCATTTCAACAGATTTTGAGGATGCGGCCTCAGACTAAACATTGTTCCGCCTGGATATGAGCAAAATTCTGCAGCACTTGAACTAAACTCCATCCCACTATTTCCCGAGAGAAATCCTCAATCTACTGGTTGTCTTCTTGACTTCAATGCCAAGAAAAACCTCAATTTCAACCAAACTATCAATCCTTAGATACCCCTGGTGGCTGTCACCAAAATCAAACTTAGGAAGAGCATATGGCCCTCCAGTTTCTCCAGTTCACTACAATACCTCGGATTCAACTATCTAATATTTGAGTGAGGTTTCTGTACACTTCATCCCTCATATCAACACTTCCGTCATTCCTCAATGTACGCCCAAATGCAACAACAAGGATTCGAACACCATGCAAGAAAAAGGATAGAGAACGAATAAAAACGAAATAAAACTCGGAGAAGAAGAGAGCGAAAGATGTTGATCAGTAAACATAAATAGCTCCACTTCAAATATCAATCCGTGGGCTAAGAACAGAGAGAACAATGCAGAATGGAATTTAAACGAAAACAGAGCATGATCAAATTCAAGCATGGAGTCATAAATTTCAGAAGACATCAATGACACATAAAAGAATCAAAATCAAAATAGGGCAAAGAAGTAAACGACCAATCTCAGCAAAACAACTTGTGGCCCGTAACGTCCACACCAATCAGCAAAATTGAACATTCCGAAACAACCAAATGGAGGAATCGCACATGGGTAAGAACGCCGAGAGTAACAAGAAGCGTACCTAGACAGTCTTGATAGTAATCTCTTGGCTTCCGGCTATCGTTCTTCTCCCAAAATCCTTTCAAAACCAGTGAATCACCTGTTTTTTTCTCTTCCCCACGAAGACAAAAAAAAAAAATCCTCTTCTCCACAACATACTTTTTTGTACCTATATATATCAGCCCTAAAAAAGAACCCCAAATCTACTGAGGAAAATCTCCTCCTTTCTTCTTTTCTTTTTTTTCCTTTTTTGTTGTCTCTGTTTTCTTTTTAAAAGGAAACTCTCATTTCTTCTACCAAAAAAAAATCTGCCACTTTCCTGTCTCCAAGATTCTAGTGATCCTCCTTCCAAATAAATGGCAGCCCATTTCCTCATGCCCAAAAAGATAAGAAATATGATTTAGAAAACTTATAATAAAATAAAAATAATAAAGAAAGTCATACAAGCCACACAAATCATGTAGGTCATGCAATCATGCAAGTCATATAAAAAGTGAGTCTAAAAGTGCCTAGATGGGCCTAGTGAGTCTAAGTGTCTAAATGGGCCTAAGGTGGTGCCTAATGGGTCGGGTATACCTATACGGGCATATAGTGAGACTAGGTGGGCCTAACTAAGTCTAACCTAAAGTGTACCTAAATGAAGCCTAATCTAAACTCGATGGGCAACCAAAGTCATAATGTGGAGCCGGATAAACCCCTCAACCAAAATCCCCAAAGTGGATCAGAAAATATAAGTAGTATGAGTAGCCATGGGCCACCAAGAAACTACTGTGGAGTACTGAAAGAGCATTTAAAGTCATGTGCTATAAGGACAAAATGAAGGGTCTATAGTGTAGGAAAAATGATTTTTAAATTTTTTTTTTATCCTACTTAGGAATTGGATTTCAACATATCAGGATCCTAAAATTAAATTTAAGAAGTCTATATTAAGGAAAAAATTTATCAAAACAAATTAAAGATGACATAAATAATTTAATTTTACACAACAAATTCGGATATCCAAAATAGAGTGAAAAGTAGACTTTTTGAAAGATTGTTTTATATCTCGTAATTGAAAAATGATTTTGGACTCAAATAAAATTTTGTCAACATCTTTGAGAAGTCTAAAACATCATACAATTATAAGAAACATTTTAGAAAGAATTTAAATAACCTGAATCAAATTTTCATTACAAAGGTTCAGTAATTCTAATAAAATGACAACAAAGTGAACAATCCAAACATCACAATAAAAAACAAATAGCCAAAAAATAAAACAAAGGCAATAAAAATCAAATAGAGGATCTCTTAGCCATCTATCATATATTATCAAAGTGCCTTAATCAAGTGAAAATAATTCCAAAGAAAATAACCCTAATCTCAATTCTAATAGGCATCAATCAACATGAGATCAATTAACTGTTCATCAACTTCTCATTAATATGTCATCAACAACAATCAAAGTGGCCTTCATTATCTACCCCAAACTAAGAGAATTCCTATACTTAAACATGATGAAAGAAAAAAGAAATTAAAATAGAGATAATCATAATTAAGATATGAAAGAAAAAAAAAATCATACTTTTCTTCTCAAAGATTGCAAGCTTACTACTTTCTTGTCTCCCTACATTGAGTTTCGCCTTCTTGATTTTCAAAACTCCAACTTTTCTTCTCAGGGTACTTCATTGTTTCTTCAAGATCAATTGGTGGCAACCCTAGGTCCCTCTCTCAATGGACAAGATGTGGATGGCTCCTTCTTCCTCCAGAAAGCTCTCAATACCCCACCTTTTTTTCAATGATGTGATTCTCTCTTTAGGCTAATCCTACACCTAAAATTTGTTGTGAAATTTACTCCTTGATAAAAATTGATTCAAGAAAAGTTGTCAATAAATGAAGTGTAACCCTTTCTTTTAGCTTTCTATAACTTCAAGAGTCAACTCAATTGGATATCTTTAGTTAATGTTATGCTGAAAGTACTAAAACTTGTTCAACATATGATGGGAAAGCTCACCGAACCTTGTCAGAAAATTTGCTCCTTGATAACGATTGATTGAGAAAAATTTATCAACAGATGAAGTTTTGTCCTTTCTATTAGCTTTCCATAGCTGTAAGAATAAACTCATTTGGGTATCTATAACAAAATTTATGCCCAAATTACTAAATTTTGTTCAACATATGACAGGAAAGCTCTCCTACTCTCTCTTAATCTCTTTAATCCATCAATCCAAAGAGAGTCCTATGTGTGTGAGCCCTCTCCAATGACATAATTTTCTTGATCTCTTTCCCTAAAATAATTACAAAGTTGTTCTAATCCTTATGGCAAACGACAGTCTCACCTTTCTAAACATTCATCACGTGAATCTCTCTTGATTTCTCTGAAATCTCCAAGTCTCCAATTTTTCTTTTTCAAAATTAGTCTTCAATAGTCATGTACCTCTCAATGGTAGCCCATATCTTCCAAATAAAATGTGTGAATCTTTTCCTCTCATGCAATATGTAGTCATGTCTACTTAAAAGAATATCTTCCTAAAAATCCCCTCATGTGTGAACCCAAGGGAGCTAAACTAAAGTGTATCTAAGGGAGCAAAACTAAAGTGTATTTAAATGAGCTGAACCTAGAATGCATCTAAGCTAGTTGAACCTAGAATGTAACTAAGTGAACTAAGTGAGTCGAACTAAGCATGCAACTAAGTGAACTAAACCTAAAATGCAACTAAGTGAACTAAGTAAACTAAAATAAGCATGCAACTAAGGTCATAATTAAGACCCATAAAAAAAAAATTCCCTCAACAACGAATCTTTGAAGTTGGCTAAAAAAATAGTACCAAATGAGCAACAAATGGAACACAATGGAATGACTACAAGGCAATGAGAAGAGAAGGAAAATATATAGAATAAAATGTGCTACTAGGACAAAATAGAGGGTCTATACTTGCATATTGTCACATATGTCTTAAAATGTGACCTGTAGATTTGTTTGGTTATGGAGATGAATGTAGAGGAGGTTTAACCCCCTCAAGTAGGTAAGGGTCATGCATTGAACTCCCAGCTTGAAGCCAAACACGCTAAAAGCCTTTCTAGCTAGAGTCTTGGTAAGAATGTTAGCTATTTGAAGATGACTAGGAACATATTTAGCGTAAAGGTGCCCCATTACAACTTTTTCATGGGAAAAATGGCAATCTAATTCCATGTGCTTTGTTAGTGCATGAAACACCGGATTTTTTGCCATATCTAATGAACTTATGATATCACAAAAGAGAAATGGAGATTGGAAAGTGGTAGGCTAATGTCACATAAGAGAAAGATAAGCCAAGTTAATTTTGAAGTAGTTGCAATCATGGAGTGGTACTTTGCCTCTACAAAAGAGCATGCTATTGACCATTGTTTCTTAGAAGACTAGAAAATACAATTGGTGCCAAGATAAACACATAATCAATAGTGTTTCTCACTATTATCGGATAACCTACATAGTTAGAATCAACAAAAGCATATAATAATATTGAGCTTTAAGCCAATAAGAAAATATTGTAATCTAGGGTGCCTTTTAAACAACATAGGATTTGTTTCACAACCTTAAGATTTGCCTTGGTTGTTGGAGGTCTTGCCACACTTTGTTAACTATGTGAGTGATACTTGGTCTAATGAATGTCAAACATTAGAGGGTACCAACCAAGGTGTGATACTCAGATTGGAAGGTTGTAAATCATCTATAGTTAGTGAAACTTTGATAGATGTAAGTGTGGCTTTGGTAGAACAATCTAGCATATGTGCTTTATGAGGAAAGTCTCTAGTATACTTTGCTTAGGAAGAGTACATTCCACATTTTCAGTTTGGCATTTAGGGCCATTATTTTTTGCTTTGGCATTCAGAGTCATTATTTTTCAATTTGGCATTTAGAACCATTGCTTTCACTGTCGGCGTTCAGAGCCATTTGTTTTCCTAGTGTTGGTGTTCAGAGCAATTCTTCTTAGTTTTGGCATTTAGAGCAGAGCCATTATTTTCTGTTTGATTTCAAAGCTATTTTTTTCTCTTTGGCAATTAGGGTCGTAGTTTCTTAGTGTTCAAAGATGGTAGGTTTACACTCCTTGTCCTCATCATTTCGCCATATTCATTATTTCCATCTATATCGTATGAGCTTTACTTTATTTGCATTATCCGAAGTACCCATTTCTCCTTGTGTGGTTGATCCTTGATTTCATCATATCATGTGCTAGGATAAAATTTTTGGCTCTTTTATATTCTTTGGTATAGTTCACTTCACTTCATTCATCTCTCGTGTATTCGTGATCTATTCATTACACTCGTGATCTCTACCGAAGAGAGACATATTTGTAGACCCTCAATTTTGTCTTCTTGGCACATTTTATCCAGTGTTCGTCTTCCTTCATATTATGACCCCTCATTGCATACTTAGGATCCATTTATGAGATTTTATTGTGTCTCCATTGGTGATTCGTCCCCATTGCAGTTGTACCATTTGATTCTAGCCTAGACGGGTGTTATCAACAAAATTTATAAAACCTAAATCACCTTACACTAGGGTAGCATAGCTAACATAGTATAGTGGCTCTAGGATTGTCCACAGGGATGGGTTTTCATCGTACAGTTGACTTTAGGAAATAACATGGTGCTTTTCCTTATGAAAATTAGCTTTTAAAGAAAATGGAATTGTGGTTGCAAAGATTGATTTTAAGTTAAGAAAAAATAATAAGTGAAGTTAACTACAAAGAAAAGGTCTCTTGGAGCTTTAGGTCACTAGGATCGGGTTCCTTAGGCAAGGGGGGAGGATTCCGGATCTTCTCCTCGCGTTGGGGACAATAACATAAATGATGGTTATCTCCCGAACCGGTTTTGTATTTAGCAATTAAGATTTGATCCAAAGGGTTCATGAAAAATGGTAGTTACTTCCCATTAATGGCTTCAAACACTAAACCTTGAACCACCTTCCAATGGCTCGTAAATGATAACTAATAGACATCCATGGATCTAGCAATAAGCATCCATAGAATCCGAAAAGCTTACCAAGTATTGGCCATTCAAGGTGCTTTTAAGGGATTTAAAGCTAAACCTTAAAATAAAAACCATTAATGGTTAACAACTACTTTCATTTAAAGCAAGGACAACTTCCATCTTTGCATTCGGGTCCTTCACCTAGCTTCTCTCACTCCAAGAAACGTAAAACCTAGCCACTCATCGCTTGAGAAATCATCCTCAAAGGTTGTTTGGCTAGAAAGAAAAGCGGAAACAAAATGAGAAGGAAAGGCAGAACAAAAGCTCTGTATATTTCTTACTGCGGGAATTTACAAGTGTTTAATCAATACCTCCTCTCTTTCTTGAGGTTCTACAAAGAGAGATCTATATAGAGAGGTCTTTCCAACCCCCCTTTATAGTTCCTAACCATGAAATCCTATAATTGGTTGATTACAAGGATAAAATAGTAAATTACACAAAATATCTAGTGATAAAAATCTAATGGAGTAGGTGCACATGAAAATTTCGCATGGTGTGCGAAATTCTTTGGCTGCTTCTTGTGGTTTCGCATGGTGTGCGAAATTTCACACAGTGTGCGAAATTGTCTTTCACTCAGTCCTGCTCTTAGTCCTGCAGCTACTCCTCTTCTTGATTTCGCATGTTATGCGAAATTTTTGCATAGCCATGCGAAAAATGCTGGTGGTTGGATTTTTTCCTCTGGTTTTCTTCTTTGCATCTCTGATTGGCTTGGCAACCTATTGCCAAGTTTGGAAAAGAGCTATGAAGTGCTCCAAAGCTCGGATTCTTCATGTATTTGAGCTTCAACTTGCATTGCCATGGATTTCACAAAATTCTCCCTCATTCTTGGCTTGTTTCAATAATCAAATAGCTACCAAAAACACGAAAACTAGCCAAAAACTGATTAGTAACCCTTGCTAGGTTCCTTAATGTGCCAATTGAGTTAAAATGTATTAACTACTACTCAAAAGTGTTTAAAACAGTTAGTTTCAAGCTATAAAAGAGTACTTTTTGAGTAGTAATCAATTGGTGGTCACTGTTACCCACCTAATGACCATTTTTGGACCTCTTTTGGAGATATATCTTGGAGTATTATATGGATACGAAGTGTGATTTTTTTAGTTGCTCTAATTCTAGATTAGGAGTTTGTTTTCTAATGCATCCTTCTATTGTTTAGTTTAAGTTTTTTTAGTGCATTAGGTTTGATTTTGACTTTTATTGCAAGTTTTTAAGTTAGATGAACTTTGATTTGTTATTTGATTTTTAGTGTGTGATTGATTTTTGATATTTTGAGTGCATGATTGATTTGTGATATTATAAGTGCATGAATGATTTTTTATATTTTGAGTGCATGTGATTGATTTTATTGCATGATTAATTTTTAGTGTATGAGTGATTTTAATTTTGAGTTCACATTTGAATCTTGATTTGGAATGTATGCTTGATTTTAATTTTAAGTTCATCTTTGATTATTGATTGTGATTGCATGTGACTTTAATTTTAAGCCCATAATTGATTTTTGATTTGTGATTGCATGATTGATTTTTAATATTTTAGTACATGATTAATTTTTTTCGATTGATTGCATGTGATTTTTTATCTTGTTTTTTTGAGTGCATGCCATAATTTGAGGGAAGTTTCTAGAGAAGGAATAATTTTTTAAAATGAAAATAGAGAGGGAAAAACGCTATTCATGTTTTACTTGAGCTGGCTGTACACAGTTGATGATTAGAGTGGGTTGATTATGGAGCTATTACTGCATGTCTTTAAGTGAAAGTTACGGTAGAATTTTTTAAGGGAAGATGAAAGCATGACATGTAGCAGCATCCGGTGAAGGAGCAAGAAAACATGCAACAACGTTGATCCTTAAGAGATATAGTAGCAGAATGTTGGAGAAGAAGGCACACATCAGCCATTGAGAACACATGCAGCTGCATAGATCAAATTTGTGAAAAGTGAAGAGGACACCACCGAATTTTGAAGGGAAAGTTTGAGGTAAGTTACTGAATTTGAATTTTAGTTTTGATTTCTTCTATATCTTCTTTTTCTCTTCCTATTTCTTCTCATTTTCGTTACTGTTTTTGAATGTTACTGTTTTTGCATTGATTCATGTCTCTTAGTTTTTATTTTTAGGTTAGTTGACCTTTATAATCTTTCATCACAAATCACTCACACAAGTCATTAGTTGATTTCACTATGTATCTCTATTTTTGGTATCACTTTTTCATTTCACTTTTAAGTGAATTTTATATGCTTGTTTAGGACACTTTAGAGGCTTAATTTTGACACACTTTAAGGTCATTTTTTTAAGTCATTTTTAAGATGCACAAATAGTTCACTATTCACTTCACTTTGAATACTCATTTTTTGATACACACACAATTGTCTTTAGGTGCCTTTTTAGTGATTTATGATTTTAAGTGTTTTAATGATTTTGAAAGTATTTTTAATTGTTTCTAAAATAAAGTGTATCCTCAAAGGTCATCTTAGATCAATTGGGTGAAGAGAAGTATATTTTTAAAAATAATGCTACCTTGTTCATTTGGTATGCATATTTGAAAAGGTTTTCATTTATTTTTTATTTTTCTCATACATGAATTAAATTCAAAGCTCCAATCAATGGAGTCATTCCTAGCCTTAGTAAGCTTATTCATGCTTGCATGAGGTTAAGGAAGCATAGATAAATTCATAAAAATTAAAAAGGGCCCTAGTGAATCCCTACATTCAAAGTTTTCCAAAAATTGGTTCTTTATTGCCATTGTTGTTAGTCTACTACACCTTTGAAGTTTCCAATGCTTGGTTATTGTTCTAAACTTCTTAAATATGTGAAATATTTATTTTTTTATTTTTTTATTTTTTGAGCTTGAAACGTTTCTCCAAGCAAGGCATTTAAATTAGTCTTCCAGTAGGTCCAATTTCAGTACAAAATAGGACACCCAAAATTTTTGTAAAATTAAATTATTTGGTGATTTCATTAATTTATTTTGATGTTTTTTCCTTAATCTAGACTTCATAAATTATAATTTGGACCCTTGTGACACTCAAAATTGACCTCCCAAGTAGGAGAAATAATTTTTCATTTCTACACCCACTAAACTAGCTCTATTCTATAGTTAAGGACTGTTTGGTTGAATTTCACTAAGTTCTTGTATGATTTAATCTTGCTGTTATTTTTCATGTAATGTAATCATATTGAAGAAATTGTATAACTTTTTGTGTGATTTTACCACACTTCTAAATTCACCAAATAAATTAATTCTTGTATGCTTTGATATTTGTCCTGTTTTTTTTTACTAAAATGAATTGTGATGAAATGTGGTATTGAATGGCACATGATTAAACAATTTGATCTTTTGGGTTTTAATATAGAAGAAATAGGAGATATTGTCCATTTTATTTTATTTTTTTTGTGATGAAATTCCATTTCTTGATTTTTTTTTAGGATATATTTCATAAAAATCTCTGTTTTGATCATATGTTGAATGTTCTATGTAGTGTCCTTAGTTTGATTTAATTTGGTATTGAATAGCATATAATTAAATAATTTGGAATTTTTTATTATGATCTAGATACATATTGAAGATGTTCTCCATTTTTTATTTTGATAAAATAACAATTTTAGGTTTTTTATTTTAGATTTATTTTGTAAATACCCTTGTTCTGCCCTGTTGATGATAGCCTATATGTTTTTTTATAATTCGATCCCCTTTATGCATGCTTTTGAGCTCCTTTGATTATTGATTTACATTGTTAACATATTATGCACATTATTTGAACCTTTCTTTGGATTGGAATTCCTTATTTGATATTTTATTTCGATTAATTTTTGTGAGTGAATACTTGTTAGCCAATTCTTAATTTTTAAGCATGTTTATTGTATTTTGTTTCATCTTGTTCATACCTTATCATCTCTTTATTTCATGATTTGAGATATGAATATGTTGTATCTATTGTGAAGTCTTACCTATGATTTTATATCTATATTTTTTATTACTTATGAACTAAACCTCAGTGATTTTATAAAAGTGCTTTGCTAGCTATCAAAGTACACTTCCTCTCTTTTTCCTTTGTTTGATTCTTTGGGTATGCATGTATTGTTTTGAATGCTTCCTTGATATGCTTTATTTGTTAACATTATGTTATTTTATAAGAACACTTAGCATGTTGTGAGGTACGTTCCTTTCTTTCCTTCTTTAAGTGCTTCTTTGAGTGTGCATGGCTTGTTTGAGTGATCTTTAATTATGCTTTCATTATTACTTTGTTATATATTTCATGATTCTTAGCATCCATTGATTTACAAATCAATTATAGTTACCTCAATTTAATTAGTAGAGACATTTATTTAGGGCTTAGAGTAGTGGTACCTTATGATACCTTCTCGATATGTAACTTGACCCCAGGATTTGGATTTGGTTTTCAAATACATATTTTTCCAAATAAAGAGTCATTTTTAGAGTTTTATTTTATATTTTATTTTCCTTTGAAAAAATAAACAAAAATAAAGGGTGACTAACTTTTTCAAAATTAGTTTTTCACTAAAAAAACAAGTCTCGCCATTGAGTAGGAATGCTTGTGAAAAATGCAAGTCCATAAGAAACCAACTTGAAAATATTTGACTTGATCAATTTCCAAGAAATATTTTAGGTAACCAAGGTCTTTAAAGCAAATCTAGAGTTGAAACTAGTGATAATCTATTGGATCATATAGCAAGGGTTGCTACTTGTTACAATAACATCATCCGCATAAACTAAGATTAAAACAATTAGAGAACTTGTATGCAAAATAAATAATGATGAGTCAGTGTTGGTATTAAAGAAACCAAGTTGAATAAGAGCTTGTGATAAACGCTTAAACAAAACTTAAGAGGCTTGCTTTAGTCCATTTAGGGAACATTTAAGAAGATAAACGTGTGAAGGAAAATTAGGGTCATTTCCTTGAGATGGTCAATTAAGAAGACATTTTTAACCTCTAGTTGTTTATTTCGTCCTCCATACCAACCACCTAATGAGGTTGTTTAAGTTTTTATTTAAGAGTTCTAGGTTCAATATGAGTTGAATGGCTAACATGGAGAGCCAAATAACGTATTTGTCTCAATTTTGGATAGGTGACTAGCCATGAGTGTTAATGCAAGTGGGAAGTTGTGTGGGTTGTTTTGGTGAAGGAGAGGGATGTATCGTTAGGCATAGGTTGTGTTGATAGAGAAGTTGGGGCAATTGGAAGATTGATAAATAATTGGTTTATTAAATATAGTGTGGAGTGTAGAGATGGTGGAGAGGAAGGAGCAGGTGTAAAGGTGGTTGAAATGGACTTTGTGAAAAGAAAAAGGTGCTTCCATGATGGAAAGTGTAGTGATAGTAACTGTAGACTATGTGTCAAGAATGATAGGAGGAGGAATTGGTATTGAAATGTTTGTCTTCTTTCAACAATTAGAGGATTGTCCTCTAATGGTAATACTTTATATTTTTTTATCAACCCTATATGATTGTGTAGCTTGGATTCACTTCCTTCTTGCCATCTTCATTTTCTATTTCTTCTAGTGGAGCCCACACATTTGTAAGGTGATTTTCAAGATAAAGACTCTTGATTAAAGGTAAATTGATAAAAAAAAATAGCTTCACAAATACCAAGCTTGCGCATTGGTGAAAAGATTGAATTGTGAGGTAGAATTCTTGGCCATGTTTCTCTAATACCATAAGAAGTTTGAAGAATATTTTATACAAGAAAATGAAATTATAGTAGGCCCTCATTAGATTAGTATTGATTTGTAGAAAATGAAATTAATTAGAAAATATATAATTATGATTAGCACATAATTATATATTTTTATTGAGTAAATAAACTTTATTTAAATAAAATTAATGCATGGGATTCTTTAATTAAAAAATATATCAATTCCATAAAATTTTATTGTAAAGACACCATCCTTATATCAGAGGCTCCATAAAGGTAAGACAAGCTTTTCTTTGAAATAAAATATATCAATAAAAAATACTTGAAAGTCAAAAAATTCCACAAACTGGGTGGGGGTAGGTGAAAAATTCCATAAAATACTTGAAGTGGGTGAAAAAAGAATTAATAGAAGTGATGGGGGTTGGTGACTGACTTGGTGTTGTGCTTCTATATGAATGAGTGATTCCCACCTGGAACTCGCCATTCCAAGTTTCTGAAGTCTCTCTCTTCTCTGCCCACCCAGCACCTATCTCTCTGTCCTTGGTCTGTATCATTTTAACTTAATTTTACTGCAAAGAAAAGCTTGTCTTACCTTTCTGGTGATTTCATGATCAGCAGGTGTTTTCGGAAGGGAGACGCACATATTTGTAAACTTAGATATACATAGAGATATATCTCGTCTGTTTGGTGCGTTAGAAAATGTGGAGGCTCAAGGTTGCAGATGGAGGCAATGATCCCTACATCTACAGCACCAACAACTTCGTGGGAAGACAGATATGGGAGTTTGATCCTGACTATGGAACCACAGAAGAGCGAGCTGAGGTCGAAGCAGCTCGTGAGAATTTCTGGAAAAACCGGTTTCAGGTTAAGCCCAGCAGCGACCTCCTTTGGCGGATGCAGGTGGTTTGATCCCATCTATCTCTAGTCTTGATATCACAACAGATATTTATCTGTCATCTGCATCCTAGATTCCCCTTTTTAAATGAACGTACATGTCTTCCATGGATACATAGCTAGCTTTCTTATTTAATTCGTTTCCATATGTTTGATTACTCTCTCTCTCTCTCTAACACCCTCCCACTCCCTCGTACATGTGTAGCTTCTATTTTCGGGCTTACATGTGAACTTAATAAATTGGGAAAAAAAACATGTATTGATACCACTTGACTTCATCAAACAAGGTGACCATAGTGGGCCACCATATGAGGCTCACCTCCCACCTCTCTCTCTCTCTCTCTAACACCCTCCCTCTCCCTCATACATGCCTAGCTTCTATTTTCGGGCTTACACGTGAACTTAATGAATTGGGAAAAAAAAAACATGTATTGATACCACTTGACTTCATCAAACAAGCTGACCATAGTGGGCCACCATATGAGGCTCACCTCCCACCAAATGAGGTTAAGATATCATAAAGTTAAAAAAAAAAAAAAAAAAAAGATATATTGGGAATACTACTATTGGGTGATTTTGTGCCTTTTCACCCCAAAAATTAACTTAAAGGGTGACATTTTCCCTCACACTAATAAGGAGTCACCCCATTCCTTCTATAAGAGATATGGGAAAACCCAACAATATTCCCCTCATACACCAGGCCCTAGGTTAAGAGACCATTGACCAAATTGTCGGATAATGAGAGGTGAGACCAATTCCAAAACCAAGTTTTGATATCATATTGAACAACTAATTTCCTAAAAGGTTGAGTTTGTAGGATTTGAACCTAAAATATATATTATGTGCTTTAACAATTGTAAGCTCTATCTTGATTCTCTTAGCTTGGAACAATTGTATAAATAGATACTTACTATTGAGGTTAATTTACCTTTTCTTTTAAACTTGTTCTTTACTAACTCCCATTTCATTTGGCCCAAAAAAAAAAAAAAAAAAAAAACTGCAGTTTTTGAGAGAGAAAAATTTCAAACAAACAATTTGGAATTTTTTATTATGATCTAGACATATTGAAGATGTTCTCCATTTTTTATTTTGATGAAATAACAATTTTAGGTTTTTATTTAAGATTTATTTTGTAAATACCCTTGTTTTGCCTTGTTGATGATAGTCTATATGTTGTTTATAATTCGATCCCCTTTATGCATGCTTTTGAGCTCCTTCGATTATTGATTTACATTGTTAACATATTATACACATTATCTGAACCTTTCTTTGGATTGGAATTCCTTATTTGATATTTTATTTAGATTAATTTTTGTGAGTGAATACTTGTTAGCCAATTTTGAATTTTTAATCATGTTTATTGTATTTTGTTTCATCTTGTTCATACCTTATCTTCTCTTTATTTCATGATTTGAGATATGCATATGTTGTATCTATTGTCAAGTCTTACCTATGATTTTATATCTGTTATTATTATTACTTATGAACTAAACCTCAGTGATTTTATGAAAGTGCTTTGCTAGCTATCAAGGTACACTTCCTCTTTTTTTCCTTTGTTTGATTCTTTGGGTATGCATGTATTGTTTTGAATGCTTCCTTGATATGCTTTATTTGTTAACATTATGTTATTTTATAAGAACACTTAGCATGATATAAGGTACATTCCGTTCTTTCCTTGTTTATGTGCTTCTTTGAGTGTGCATGGCTTGTTTGAGTGATCTTTAATTATGCTTTCATTATTATTTTGTTATATATTTGGTGATTCTTAGCATCCATTGATTTACAAATCAATTATAGTTACCTCAATTTAATTAGTAGAGACCTTTATTTAGGGCTTAGAGTAATGCTACCTTATGATATCTTCTCGATATGTAACTTGACCCCCGGATTTGGATTTGATTTTCAAATACATATTTTTCCAAATAAAGAATCATTTTTAAAGTTTTATTTTATATTTTATTTTCCCTTGAAAAAATAAACAAAAATAAATGGTGACTCCAACTTTTTTAAAATTATTTTTTCACTAAAAAACGAGTCACGCCATCGAGTAGGAACGCTTGTGAAAAATGCAGGTCTATAAGAAACCAACTGGAAAATATTTGACTTCAATTTCCAAGAAATATTTTAGGTAGCCAAGGTCTTTAAAGCAAATCTAGAGTTGAAACTAGTGATAATCTATTGGATCATACAGCAAGGGTTTCTACTTGTTACAATAACATCATACGCATAAACTAAGAATAAAACAATTAGAGAACTTGTATGCAAAATAAATAATGATGAGTCAGTCTTGGTATTAAAGAAACCAAGTTGAATAAGAGCTTGTGATAAATGCTTAAACCAAACTTAAGAGGCTTGCTTCGGTCCATTTAGGGAACATTTAAGAAGACAAACGTGTGAAGGAAAATTAGTGTCATTTCCTTGAGGTGGTCAGTTAAGAAGACATTTTTAACCTCTAGTTGTTTATTTCTTCCTCCATATCAACCACCTAATGAGGTTGTTTAAGTTTTGACTTAAGAGTTCGAGGTCATCCACATAAACTAAGATTAAAACAATTAGAGAACTTGTATGCAAAATAAATACTGATGAGTCAGTCTTGGTATTCAAGAAACCAAGTTGAATAAGAGCTTGTGATAAATGCTTAAACAAACGTGTGAAGGAAAATTAGGGTCATTTCCTTGAGATGATCAATTAAGAAGACATTTTTAACCTCTAGTTGTTTATTTCTTCCTCCACATGAACCACCTAATGAGGTTGTTTAAGTTTTGATTTAAGAGTTCTAGGTTCAATATGAGTAGAATGGCTAGCATGGAGAGGCAAATAACGTTTTTGTCTCATTTTTGGATAGGTGACTAGCCATAAGTGTTAATGCAAGTGGGAAGTTGTGTGGGTTGTTTTGGTGAAGGAGAGGGATATATCGTTAGGCATAGGTTGTGTTGATAGAGAAGTTGGGGCAATTGGAAGATTAATAAATAATTGGTTTATTAAATCTAGTGTGGAGTGTGAAACGGACTTTGTGAAAAGGAAAAGGTGCTTCCATGATGGAAAGTGTAGTGATAGTAACTGTAGACTATGTGTCAAGAATGATAGGAGGAGGAATTGGTATTGAAATGTTTGTCTTTTTTCAACAATTAGAGGATTGTCCTCTAATGGTAATACTTTATACAAGAAAATGAAATTATAGTAGGCCCTCATTAGATTACCATTGATTTGTAGAAAATGAAATTAATTAGAAAATATAAAATTATGATTAGCACATAATTATATATTTTTATTAAGTAAATAAACTTTATTTAAATAAAATTAATGCATGGGATTCTTTAATTAAAAAATATATCAATTCCATAAAATTTTATTGCAAAGACACCATCCTTATATCAGAGGCTCCATAAAGGTAAGACAAGCTTTTCTTTGAAATAAAATATATCAATAAAAAATACTTGAAAGTCAAAACAATTCCACAAACTTGGTGGGGGTTGGTGAAAAATTCCATAAAATACTCGAAGTGGGTGAAAAAGGAATTGATAGAAGTGATGGGTTGGTGATTCCCACCTGAAACTTGGTGTTGTGTTTTTATATGAATGAGTGATTCCCACCTGAAAAAACTCGCCATTCCAAGTTTCTGAAGTCTCTCTCTTCTCTGCCCACCCAGCACCTCTCTCTCTGTCCTTGGTCTGTATCATTTTAACTTAATTTTACTGCAAAGAAAAGCTTGTCTTACCTTTCTGGTGATTTCATGATCAGCAGGTGTTTTCGGAAGGGAGACGCACATATTTGTAAACTTAGATATACATAGAGATATATCTCGTCTGTTTGGTGCGTTAGAAAATGTGGAGGCTCAAGGTTGCAGATGGAGGCAATGATCCCTACATCTACAGCACCAACAACTTCGTGGGAAGACAGATATGGGAGTTTGATCCTGACTATGGAACCACAGAAGAGCGAGCTGAGGTCGAATCAGCTCGTGAGAATTTCTGGAAAAACCGGTTTCAGGTTAAGCCCAGCAGCGACCTCCTTTGGCGGATGCAGGTGGTTTGATCCCATCTATCTCTAGTCTTGATATCACAACAGATATTTATCTGTCATCTGCATCCTAGATTCCCGTTTTTAAATGAACGTACATGTCTTCCATGCATACATACTTCTTCTTTTACGTAGTCTAGCTACATAGCTAGCTTTCTTATTTAATTCGTTTCCATATGTTTGATTACTCTCTCTCTCTCTCTAACACCCTCCCACTCCCTCGTACATGTGTAGCTTCTATTTTCGGGCTTACAGAACTTAATAAATTGGGAAAAGAAACATGTATTGATACCACTTGACTTCATCGATCAAGGTGACCATAGTGGGCCACCATATGAGGCTCACCTCCCATCTCTCTCTCTCTCTCTCTACCACTTGACTTCATCGATCAAGGTGACTATAGTGGGCCACCATATGAGGCTCACCTCCCACCTCTCTCTCTCTACCACTTGACTTCATCGATCAAGGTGACCATAGTGGGCCACCATATGAGGCTCACCTCCCATTTCTCTCTCTCTCTCTCTCTCTCTATAACACCCTTCCTCTCCCTCATACATGCCTAGCTTCTATTTTCGGGCTTACACGTGAACTTAATGAATTGGGAAAAAAAAAACATGTATTGATACCACTTGACTTCATCAAACAAGGTGCCCATAGTGTGCCACCATATGAGGCTCACCTCCCACCTAATGAGGTTAAGATATCATAAAGTAAAACCAAAAAAAAAAAAAAAAGAGGATATATTAGGGATACTACTATTGGGTGATTTTGGGCCTTATAACCCTAAAAATTAACTTAAAGGGAGATATTTTCCCTCACACTGATAAGGAGTCACCCAATTCCTTCTATAAGAGATATGGGAAAACCCAACAATATTCCCCTCATACACCAGGCCCTAGGTTAAGAGACCATCGACCAAATTGCTAGATAATGAGAGGTGAGACCAATTCCAAAACCAAGTTTTGATATCATAT
This sequence comes from Vitis vinifera, assembly GCF_030704535.1. Classification (NCBI taxonomy): domain Eukaryota; kingdom Viridiplantae; phylum Streptophyta; class Magnoliopsida; order Vitales; family Vitaceae; genus Vitis; species Vitis vinifera. The sequence goes on along the minus strand of NC_081813.1, from coordinate 23,696,597 downwards.
TGAACAACTAATTTCCTAAAAGGTTGAGTTTGTAGGATTTGAACCCAAAATATATATTATGTGCTTTAACAATTGTGAGCTCTATCTTGATTCTCTTAGCTTGGAACAACTGTATAAATAGATGCTTACTATTGAGCTTAATTTACCTTTTCTTTTCTTTTCTTTTGAGCTGGTTGAGACACCATCAATCAGATTGTCGGACAATGAAAGGTAAGACCCATTCCAAAATCGAGCTTTGATACCATGATGAACAACTAATTTCCTAAAAGGTTAAGTTTGTAGCATTTGGACCCAAAATACATATTATGCTCTTTAACAATTGCAACTCTATCTTGATTCTCTTAGCTTCGAACAATTGTATAAATAGATGCTTATTATTGAGGTTAATTTACCTTTTCTTTTAAACTTGTTCTTCACTAACTCCCATTTCATTTGGCCACAAAAAAAAAAAAAATGAACTGCAGTTTTTGAGAGAGAAAAATTTCAAACAAACAATACCACAAGCGAAGGTTGGGGATGGTGAAGAAATTACATATGAGACAGCCACAACAGCAGTGAGAAGGGGTGCACATTTCTTTTCAGCTTTGCAGGCTAGTGATGGCCATTGGCCTGCTGAAAATGCTGGCCCATTGTATTTCCTTCCTCCCCTGGTGAGTCTACTCAACACCCTCTCACCCTCCTTAAAATCATGTATATGGACCATTTTAACAGCCATTCTCAATGGAATAATTTCATGGAAAATGCAGGTCATGTGTCTATACATTACAGGGCATCTTGACACTATATTCCCTGGAGAATATCATAAAGAAATTCTTCGCTACCTATACTGTCATCAGGTATATATATTTTGAACCTAATCATCATCCTAACCTCATAAATGGGCTTGGAGCTTTGAAGTATGAAAATGGCTTATGTACATGGCAGAATGAAGATGGTGGGTGGGGATTGCATATTGAGGGACACAGCACAATGTTTTGTACAACACTCAGCTACATTTGTATGCGTATCCTTGGAGAAGGGCGCGATGGTGGTAGAGACAATGCTTGTGCAAGAGGGCGTAAATGGATCCTCGATCGTGGTGGAGTGACATCCATTCCCTCTTGGGGAAAGACTTGGCTTTCAGTATGGCCACTTGAAACACAAGTTCACATTCATCCTATACAATGCATTCTTGTGTGATGGACTGAATCTTATATGATATTGCTTCTTCCGTGTAGATTTTTGGCTTGTTTGACTGGTCAGGAAGCAACCCAATGCCCCCAGAGTTTTGGCTTTTCCCTTCTCGTCTTCCTATGCATCCAGGTTTGTGCTGTAGTCATCTACTCAAGTGCTTGAATTTCACATCTACTTCTGCACTTAATGCATTTTACATCCTAGGGTCTTCTTACATAAAACTTGGAATTGGTCACACGGACTCGAAATGTTTAAGCCAAAAGCTGTGTAACTTTAGCCTTATACAATTATAAGATCACGCATGAATACTTAAAAATTCAACCTGGGGATGGTTTATTAGTCTCAAGAAATGACATTCCCATGTCTACTTTGGTCTAACTTTCATTTTCCTATCGTTGGTCGAGCTTCTTGTAATTTGGGTCCATAAATGCAGCAAAAATGTGGTGCTACAGTCGGTTGGTTTACATGCCCATGTCATACCTATATGGTAAACGATTCGTTGGCACAATCACGCCTCTTGTTCTAGAACTAAGAGAAGAGCTCTTCCTTCAAGCATATAATGAAATCAATTGGAAAAAAGTACGGCATCTTTGTGCAAAGGTAAGTTTTGATTTTGTATGGAACACTTTTCCTTTTCCGATGAATATGCTACGCATGCATGAAACACACATTCAAATATGTTTATTGCAGGAGGATCTCTACTACCCCCATCCCCTAATACAAGATCTGATGTGGGATAGTTTGTACATATGTACCGAGCCTCTTCTTACTCGTTGGCCCTTCAACAAGTTGAGACAGAAGGTATTTTTCTGCAGTGTATAACGTCTATTTAGACAATATGTCACTTCTTTAGGATACTAATATCGCTTAAGTTGAACAGGCATTGTGTATGCTCACATGTTGGGTTGAAGATCCAAATGGGGATTATTTCAAGAAGCACCTTGCTAGGATCAAAGATTTTATATGGGTTGCAGAAGATGGAATAAAGATGCAGGTCAGAAGACAAGTTAATTCAATCCCTAATCTCCCAAACAGTTGTAGGAAAATTAGATAATATCTATTCATCTTTTTCTTAAAATATTTCACGTGTGCAACTGGTTTGAAGCTATGCTTTTATCCTCTCCTGCCTAAATTGGTTTTGAAATTGTCGATTGTTGTAGACCTTTGGTAGTCAAGAGTGGGACACTGGTTTTGCCCTTCAAGCCCTGCTAGCTTGCAATATGACAAATGAAATTGGACCTACACTCAAGAAAGGACATGAATTCATAAAGGAATCTCAGGTTTGTGTCTTGACTTTAACCAGAATCTACTTGGGTTTCTCATGGTCCATTTGCTTCATATTGCTTGAAATCTTGAAGGTCAAGGACAATCCTTCTGGTGACTTTAAAAGCATGTATCGCCACATTTCCAAAGGATCGTGGACATTCTCAGATCAGGATCATGGTTGGCAAGTTTCTGATTGCACTGCAGAAGGTTTGAAGGTAACTTTTTCTGTTCAAACACTTAATTGAGTCAGGGCTTGCAGATGAACTAAAGTCACTTGGTTTCTCACTGAAGTACCCTCTGTTACAGTGTTGTCTCCTCTTTTCAATGATGGCACCAGAAATTGTTGGTATGACGATGGAACCCGAACGACTATTTGATTCTGTCAACATCCTGCTTTCCTTACAGGTGAGAATCATCTTCCTTGGGCCATTTCCATGGTTTTCCCCATCACAAAACAGGTTATAACTTCTTAGTATCAATAACCCTTGTTTTCAAAGCCATTGCAGAGTAAAAATGGTGGTTTAGCAGTCTGGGAGCCTGCAGGAGCTTCAGAATGGTTGGAGGTAAATTACTTCAACTTGTTTAAGTAAGTTCAATGTTTCTGTTTTATCTCTCTCTCTCTCTCTCTCTGTATTCTTTGAATCTAAATCAATGTCAATCCCTTCTCTTTTCAGCTGCTCAACCCCTCTGAAATTTTTGAAGACATTGTCATCGAGCATGAGTAAAATTCTTGATAATAGACCAGCTTTTTTTTCTAACTCTACTAGCTTTTAACTTCCTTGGAGACTAACAAAATGATGATCCAGGTATGTCGAGTGCACTGCATCAGCAATTCAGGCTCTGGTTTTGTTTAAGAAGTTATACCCCCAACACAGGACGAAGGAGATAGACAATTTCATCACAAATGCTACCAAGTACATTGAAGACCAACAAATGCCTGATGGCTCATGGTATGTTTCTCAACTCCACTATTACTATTTCACTAGGGAAATCTCTTTTTATATATGCAGTGCAGATCCATTTAAACAAGGAAGCATTTCACCAGGTATGGCAATTGGGGAGTATGTTTCACCTATGGCTCATGGTTTGCACTTGGGGGCCTAGCAGCTGCTAGCAGGACTTACCACAACTGTCTTGCTATTGGTAGAGCTGTTGAGTTTCTACTCAAATCACAAGGAGATGATGGTGGTTGGGGAGAGAGCTATATTTCTTGCCAGGACAAGGTAATTCTTACTTGCCACCCACTGCTCTGTTTTCTGGTAGATACATGCACAAAAATAAGTAATCCTTGTGCTTGGTGATACAGAACCTTACACCTCTTGAAGGAAACAAGTCAAATCTGGTACAAACCGGGTGGGCTCTGATGGGGCTGCTTTCTTCCGGGCAGGTCAGTTTATACAGTTTCACCATCAATAAGCTTAACTTGGTCTTCTACATTATTTTCACAATATGGCTTATCCCCAAACATCTGAGTCTAACCTTCCTTTATAACAGGCGGAGAGAGACCCAACACCCCTTCACAGGGCTGCAAAGCTGTTGATTAATTCCCAAATGGAAGATGGTGATTTTCCCCAACAGGTAGCTCACTTGAACATGAATAAAAAACCAAAGGAGTAACATTTTAACATGGTTTTGGGAAATGGAAAATGATGTTCTTTTGTAGCTGACTATATATACTGGGTGGTAGTCTAACCATTTGATCATCAATTATCTATGGCAGGAAATCACTGGAGCCTTCATGAAGAACTGCATGTTACACTATGCAGATTACAGGAATATTTTTCCATTGTGGGCTCTTGCAGAGTATGTAAGTGAGTGCCATCGCCTTAAGTCTGGTTGCATTGCCATGCCAAAGAAGCATCTGTAGGAGAAAAGCTCAGATAATGTTGAGCAATGTCAAACCCTTTGAACAATGTTAAGCAAATGAAAAGTTTGATCACCTTTTTCTACTACTTATGATTGAGGTTAGGGCTTTGCATTTGTAAAACTTCTTTCTTTCCTATTTATTCAGAGTTTCACGATCTCTTACACTCGTGTCTTATTCTCTTTAGGGCTTGCCACTGTCTTTGGGGAAAAATAACACTCAGATTTCCCATACATCCTCATCAGCTGATAAGGAAAAATTCGCGCCCCGATTCGACGGCTTACGGTTTATAGAAACCCTGGTGACTGCACACAGATGAAAGTTCCCTTCAGTTACGGAACGTCTTCTAATTAACGTGCCAGATTGGTTGTGAGACGTGAATGACACCTCTTTTAATATCCAATTAGGCGAGCAATGCTTGGCGTGATTGGGACCTTTTCATTCTACAAGATTTTATTGTTTCGTTTTTATATCTTTCGTATCTCAAACTTTACGGTCACGATTTAGTCCAATTGTAGAAATTCTTGGCGTGTTATTGTTTATTACCTACTTGTATGTAAAGAATTTGCATATGGTAGTGAGTCCATGGATGTATCCCGTGATTCAGTAAAATGCATTGATCTGACTTTAGATTATCTAATCATATTTTGAAGAATAGTTTGTGCAAGAGAATAAAACAATAGCAGGACCTTACTAAAATCAAATAATCCTGATCTGGTCGATGATGTAAAGGCCTCCTTCTCGGAAAACTCAAATATCCGTTGATGCACTATGCCGTTGGTGTTCTCATAATAAACATTGCATCTGCATGTCACTGGTGGTACCCTCAACAACATTTATATTCAGTACTTAGCATAAGATAACAGTACAGAAGGCTTTGTAAAATATCTACCTAAGGCTCCAAGCTTGTTCACTTTTTGGTGAATATTAAAGAACCAATGCTGACAAGAGGAATTCATCCATAAACATCGAAAGGTCTTGCTTCTTTGATAAAACAAGCTTCCTGGATCAGATAAACAAGAAGGAACAAGTGTCACAATAAATACAAGTAACAGATCAAAGAAGTTAAGTGAAATGTGTCCATAAGCAGTGCCTGGATCAAGCCTAGGCTAGTTTGTGGTCCTAATTTCCGAGTGGTCAACCTATACTGTTAGGATTGAGGCCTAAAAAACTCTCCATAGGGCAGCCATTTGAATACTAATTCCAATACTGTGCTGTAATTCCATCTGAAGCCATGTGACAAAGTCACTCCTATTTAAGTAATTTTTATTGCATGTGACAAATACACCAAAAATTATGCATGTCAATTTTCATTTGAAAGTGGTTTCCAAACCCATCTTTAGCTCATTTTAATGCCAAGAGCCTGCATCAGAGGTCTCCTATATATTATTGTCAAACACCGACCCATGTCATTTTCCTCTCCATACAGCTCCTAAGCTAATCAATTATAGAGAATGGGAAAAGTGGACCAAATTTACATGATTATTATTGTAGCAAATGATTGATGTGTAAAAGTTTCCACAGTCGTGCAAATTGAAAAATTAAGAAAGAAATTGAAGAGCCTTGCAGTGGCAAAATCACTACTTTATTGGTAACATCTTCAATGTCTCTATATTACAATGCAAAATCCCAAAACATTTAATTAAGGACACTTTACAGAACAATATTCAACATGCATCTAGAACAAAGACACTTGCAAAATATATCCTAAACAAATATCTACAGATGAAATTTCACCATGAAAATACTTGGACAACATCCCCTATGTGTCTAGATTACAACCCAAAAGGCTTCATCATCAAATCATATCTCGTTTAATACTTGATTTAATCACAAATATATTGATTAGAAATAGAGCAAAATCCTATAGCATGAAAATACTAATTTAATTAATCTATTTATAAGCATGACAAAATTATGAAAAAAAAATTGTACAATACCTTCAATATATCTAACTTACAGAAAAAATAACAACATGACTTAATAATACAATGTGAATTTTTAAATTAAGCCAAACTTCCCTTGACTACAAAAAGGGGTTAGTGCAATAGGTGTAGGAAAAAGAGTTTTTTTCTTCTACTTAGAGAATCGATTTTCAACAAATCAGGGTCCTAAAATTAAACTTAAGAATTTATAATAATGGAAAAATATAAAAAAAAAAATTATAGAGATCATGAAATAATTTAATTTTAAAAAACAATTTTGGGTGTGCAAAATAGAGTGAAAAAATGAACCTATTGAAAAATTGGTTTATATCTCTTAATTGAAAAATGATTTTAGACTCAAACAAACTTCTATCAATATATTTGGGAAGTCTACAACATCATGCAATCATATGAAAAATTTTAGAGAGACGTAAAATAACCTGATTCAATTTTTTAATTACAAAGGTTCAATAATTCTAACAAAACAACAGCAAGGTGAACACTCCAAACATCATAATAAAAAATGAATAACCAAAAATAAAACCTAAGGCATAAAAAAATCAAATAAAGGATCTCTTAGCCACCTATTGTATGTTATCAAAAGGCCTCAATCAATTGAAAATAATTCCAAAGAAAATAACTCTAATCTCAATTCTAATAAGCATTAATCAACATGAGATCAATTAACCATTCATCAACTTCTCATTAATATGTCATCAACAATCCAATTAACAACAATCAAAGTGGCCTTCATTATCTACCCCAAACAAAGAGAATTCCTACACTCAAACATGATGGGAAAAAAAAAATAAATAAAGAGATAACCATAATCGAGATATGCAAGAAAAAAAAAATCATACCTTTCCTCCAAAAGATTGCAAGCTTACTTCTTTCTTTGTTTCCCTGCACTGAGTCTTGCCTTCTTGATCTTCAAAACTTCGACTTTTATTCTCAAGATGCTTCATTTTTTCTTCAAGATCAATTAGTGTCAGCTCTAACTCCTTTTTCCAAAATTAGTCTCTAATAGTAGTGTACCTCTCAATGATAGCCCATATATTCCAAATAAAAGTTTTCCTATGCATGAATCTCTTCTCCTCATGCAATGTGCAATTGTGTCTTCCTAAAAAAAAAAAAAAGGTCTCTTCCTTCCTAAAAATCCCCTCATGCATGAACCCAAGGGAGCTAGACTAAAGTGCATCTAAGGGAACTAAACCAAAGTGCATCTAAGTGAGCTAAACCTAAAATGCATCTAAGTAAGTTGAATCTAGAATGCAACTAAGTAAACTAACTGAGCTAGACTAAGCATGCAACTAAGTGAACTAAACCTAAAATGCAACTAAGTGAACTAGGTGAGCTAGACTAAGCATGTGACTAAGTGAACTAAACCTAAAATGCAACTAAGTAAACTAAGTGAGTTAGACTAAGCATGCAACTAAGGTCACAATTGGGATCCATAAAAAATAATAAATAAATAAATAAATCCATCAACAATGAATCTTTGAAGGTGGCTTAAAAAATAGTACCAAATGAGCGACAAATAAACCACCATGGGACGACTATAAGGCAATGAGAAGTGAAGGAAAATATATTGAATAACATATGCTACTAGGATAAGATGGAGGGTCTACACTTGCATATTGTCATATTTGTCTCAAAAGGTGACCTGTTGATTTGTTTGGTTGTGGAGATAAATGTAAAGGAGGTTTAACCCCCTCAAGCTAGTGCGGTCATGCATTGAGCTCCTAACTTGAAGCTAAACATACTAAAAGCCTTTCTAGCTAGAGTCTTAGCAAGAATGTTAGATATTTGAAGATAACTAGGAACATATTTAGCATAAAGGTGTCCCACAACAACTTTTCACAGGCAAAATGGTAATCTAATTCAATGTGCTTTGTTTGTGCATCAAACACCAGATTTTTGGCCATGTGTAATGCACTTATGTTATCACAAAAGAGAAATGGAAATTGGGGAAGTGGTAAGCTAATGTCACATAAAAGAAATATAGGCCAAGTTAATTTTGCAAAAGTTGCAATCTTGGAGTGGTGCTTTGCCCCTATTCAAGGGCATACTATTGACTCTTGTTTCTTAGAAGACTGAGAAATACAATTGCTGCCAAGATAAACACAAAATCAATGGTGCTACTCATTGTTATCGGATAACCTGCACGATTAGAATCAACAAAATCATATAATGATATTGAGCTTTAAGCCAATAAGTGAATGTTGTAATCTAAGGTACTTTTTAAACAACATAGGATTTGTTTCACATCCTTAAGATTTGCCTTGGTTGTTGGAGGTCTTGGCACACTTTGTTAACTGCGTGAGTGATATTTGGTTTTGAGGGTACCAACCAAGGTGTCATACTCAAATTCAAAGGTTGTAAATAATCTATAATTAGTGAATCTTTAATAGATGTAAGCGTGGCTATGGCAGAACAATCTAGCATATGTGCTTTCTAAAGATCTCTAGTATACTTTTCTTAGGAAAGGTACAAACCACCTCTTTGGTTTAGCTTTTAGAGCTATTATTTTTTTATTTACCATTTAGAGTCATCATTTTTAGTTTGGCATTCACAGCCATTGTTTTTAGTATTGGCGTTCAAAGCCATTTGTTTTCCTAGTGTTGGCGTTTAGATCCATTCTTCTTAGGTTTAGTGTTCAGAGCCATTATTTTTTATTTGACGTTTAAAGCAATTTTTTTTCTCTCTTTGGCGATCAAGGTCATAGTTTCTTAATGTTCAGAGATGGCAGTTTTATAGTCCTTGTTCTCATTATTTTATCATATTCATTGTTTCCATCATTTCATCGCATAAGATTTCTTTAATGTCCCTTATCGAGAGTACATTTTCCCCCATGTGTGGTCAATCCTTGAGTTTATCATGTCATGTGTCAGGACAAAATTTCAGGCTCTTTTTTATTCTTTGGTATAGTTCACTTCATGTTGCGATGGCGGAAGTTTTGACGCAATCATCGTTAATCAAGAACACAAAGATAAAATAATCAACACAATGGTACACGGGGTTTTAACGTGGTTCGGCCAACCATGGCAACATCCACGAATGAGAGAAAATTATTTCACTCTACAATAAAGAACATTATAGAGGACAAAACCAGAGCATTGGGTTTTTTAAAAATTAATTAAACACAACAAGTTCAAGCACAATATAAACAAAAATAAAGAGATAGAGTTAGAGAATTCAAACTCGGGTTTTATAGTGGTTCGACACTTCCTTACCTATGTCCACTCTCCTCAATCTCCTAACCGAGTGAGGGTTCCACTAACTTGAAGCTTCAACCAAACTTTCAATCTTTTTACACTTAGATTCTGGCTCTAATGGGCTCTTACACAATCTCCTCAAGATTCAAACCTCTTGAAGGCTTTAACACTCAATTTTTACAAGAATGAATCCCTCAACCTAGCTTAAGGATAGCTCAAATACAAGATAAAGCTAGGATGACATATAAGAGTGCACTAAAGGATATGCAAGTGATGATTTAATGCACTAAGAAAGAAATGAGAGCTTTTTGGTCAAGAACAGGTAGGTAGACAATTGATTGCAAGTGTTCTCTTGTTCATAAATGAAGTGGAGCTCTCAACTTATAGGTTTCTAATCTCGGGAGCCAAAAACAGTAAAAGGTAACCTCGACCGGTCGAGCTAGGGGTCGACCATATCACTAGCCTTTGGAGCATTTAATGTTTTGACAGGTTACTGCTGCCTTGACCGAACCTCGATCGGGAAGAAAAGGCTATTGGGAGAAAGAGAAGATTTTGGGCATCCTCGACCGGACAAGGGAAACCGGTTAACCGGTTCCCCAACTAGTTGAGCCGATTGACCATAGCCTCGATCAGTTGAGCCATTTGGCCCCAAAAACCTATCTTTTTCAATTCCTTTATTTTCTAACTCTTAGGCAAGGTCTTTAGGTGAATTATTATGCCAATTTTAAAACATTTTGCCTAAGGTATATTTGATAAAACTTAGGTTTTAATGAAATTGAAAGTTTAAATGATAAACCGAGTTTTCAAAAATGCATGAAATAGTATGAAAAACTTAAGTGCACCCATGTATTCATCTTACATTTGTTTTCTATGATCACAAGTCTTCCAAAAGTCTCGATCTTGTATCCATTTGGTCATTTGATGAATTTTCGAGTTTATGCCTGAGATTCTTAACCATTAAACGAATTAGTCACTTAACCATGGTTGGTTATCATCAAAACTCAATTAGGAGAACCCTTGGGTTAACAATTACAAAGGACATAACCAGATACAATTATTGGGTTCTCGAAACATCTTGTGTTTCCCCACTCTTCGTATCCCTACCCTACCACGAGCCTTTTAACTCCATCGGGTACCTCCCGTTCTTCTTTACATCTTTATCCACCTTGCATAGTCTTTACAAGCCCATCTTCATCTCATAACTTTTTCTCCTCATGACCTAGAATATTTATAGGGATATTTCCAACAACCTTCCTTATTCTATAAGAAAGTCTAATATTACAATAATATATCAACCTAGAAATATTCTATATAATATTCTTTAAAAAAAAAAGAAAAAAAGAATCTATACTAATTAGGAATTTGGGACACTTCGTTTCACTCATCTCTCGTGTATCAGTGATCTATTCATTACACTCTTGATCTCTATCGAAGATGGGCATATTTGTAGACCCTCAATTTTGTCATCTTGGCACATTTTATCTAGTAGTTGTCTTCCTTCATATCATGATCCTTCATTGCGCACTTAGAATCTATTTTTTAGTTTTTATTGTGTCTCCATTGGTGGTCTACTACTATTCACCTTATCATTGTTTTTGGACCTTTTTTGGATATATATCTTGGAGGATTATATGGATCCTTAGTGTGGTTTTTTTTAGTGGCTCTGGTTATAGTTTAGGAGTTTATTTTCTAGTGAGTCCTTCTATTGTTTAGTTACTATTTTTTGAGTGCATTAGGTCTGATTTTGATTTTGATTGCATGTTTTTAGGTTAGATGAGCTTTGGTTTGTTATTTGATTTTTAGTGTGTGATTGATTTTTTATATTTTAAGTACATGAATGATTTTTGATATTTTGAGTGCATGTGATTGATTTTATTGCATGATTAATTTTTAGTGCATGAGTGATTTTAATTTTGAGTTCACATTTGAATCTTGAATATTTGATTTTAATTTTGAGTTCCTATTTGATTATTACTTGTGATTATATGTGACATTAATTTTGAGTTTATAATTGATTTTTTATTTGTGATTGCATAATTGAATTTTAATATTTTAGTACATGATTAATTTTTCATTGATTGAATGTATACGACTTTTTATCTTGTCTTTTGAGTGTGTAGACCCTCCATTTTGTCTCCTTGGAATGCCCTAATTAAGTGCCCTTTCATTATTCCACAGTAGTTTTTATTGGCCCATTGCTACTCATATAACTTGCTTCTTTGAGCCATTTTGGATATTAGGTACACTTTTATGACAGTTTGCTGAGACATATTTAGGCCCATTAGGCACCTAGCCCACTTAGGCTTATCCCATCACTCGTAAGTCATTTGCATGGTTAACATGGCTTGCATGGCCTACATGGCTTGCATGGCCTACATGGCTTGCATGGCCTACGTGGCTTGCATGACCTACGTAGCTTGCATGTTTTGTTTATAAATACATGTTGCGTACTCATATCTAGTTATTTATTTATTTATTTGTTCATTTTCATATCTACTTATATATATATATAGCCATTGTATATTTTTATTATTATTATTGTCATTTTATTTTATTTTTTTAATTATTATCATTAGAATTGTTTTTGTCACCATTGTTTCTATTATCATTATTACTATTAAGATTATTATTATTTTATTGATATTAATAGTATTATTATTATTATTATATTTTTTTTTTTCCAAAATTCCTTTTTATTTGTTTTTATTTTATTTACTCATTTATTTAGGCTAAAAAAAAATTTGGTGGGAAAGTGAAAAAGAGACCATGGGGGAAGGAGACATAGGTTGAATTTTTGGGAGAATTAAAGAGTTTTGGTGGGAAAGTGGAAAAGGGCCATCAGGAATGAGAAGTTGGTGGATTACGAGAGGATATTCAAAAGTTTTTTTTTGGAGTGGAGCAGAGTAGAGACAGGAGGGATATAAGAGTTGTAAAAGAATAGGATGGGACATTGAGGAGACGTTTGAGAGGAAGAAAGGCACAAGATTTTTTCTTGGACAGAGAGGAAGAAGATGTTTGAAGGAAGAAAAATGGATTCTCCAGTTCAAAATGGAGAGAAAAACTAGAGGTAGAGGAGCAGAAGAGAGAAAGCTTGATTGGCTTTGCCAAATTTTGAGGTAGGTCTCACTTGAAGTCAAGCTAACACTGCTTTGGAGGAGGATCTCCAGGTTCTTTTGAGAAGGCACGTGAGTTGGAGAATAGAAGACACATAATTTGGGGAATTGGAAATTTAGAAAAATGGTGGCATGTTGAGAGATCAGCAACATCACCAGTATTAAAGAGCGGTCATTTCCTGATGAGTGGAAGGCGAACACACCTTACTTGGGTGGAGCCTTTCAAGTAAGATCACTATGAGTTTCATTTCTTCTTTGTTTTCAATACTGTTTTATTTCATTTTCTTTAGATTTATGAGCATTATCTTGTTGATTTGGTGTGGACATCAGGAGTTATTTGGTTGCTTTGACTGAATCTAATTGTCTGCATGCATGCTCTGTTCTGGTCACATTTTGGATTCTTTGATTTCCCCTTGTAAATAGTTGGATTTATCTTTAGGTTTGGCATTTGATAATCATATTGCTGCTCTTAGTTTGTATTACTTGTTCTTGATCTGTTGTTTAGGCATGAAATGTGGCTTTTGTTAGTCCATTTTGTTTTACCCATTCGTGCCTTGTTTTTGTTGCTTTCATCTACTTCTGGTTCACGCCCTTGGGCCTGCCAAGTGTTAAATCTGGTCCAAATCTAGTTTTCATAGAAAAAGGGAACTACAAAACTGTACGTGAGTTAGTGAAGGAGTTGGAGACGTAAGCTCAACTTGTTGAAGTCAATATTGATATCAAAGATATTGCTTCTGTGTCTGTGGGAAATAAACAGTTCATTGGGTTCAAGATCGTTGATGCAATTGATTAGGTTGAGCCAAACGGTCTCTTATTTGTTGAGTCATCATTCTTTCTTGAAATAATTGCTGATGTTGAAGAAGGAACAAATATTGACAGAAGATATATCTCCCCATAGTTTGTTACATACCCTGAGAAACTGATTGTTGAACTTGAGAATGCAAGAGTGTTCAACACAAATAAGAAGATTTCAATGATAAAGAGCATAATTCTTTTGTTAGAAAAGATCACTGAGAGCTCCTCTGTTTATGATTGTTGCGGATGTCTCTGGAGAAACTTTAGCATTCTTGAAGTGAACAAGCTGCGGGGAAAGTGGCACACAGTAGCTCTAAATGGTAAAACCTCTGAGGATGGAGATGCGGCATTGTTTGACATGGGAGCTATATATCATTTTCGTGGCTCGCAACACTGTAATATCTATAATGAAGCCTAGAGTTAACTAGACAGATATGTACAAAGCTACATAAGATGAGGGAGCCACTAACTTTTTTCGATTTCGAGACCTACTGGTGATTATTTGCTCCCAAAATGAAAGCCAATACAGTGGCACAAGAAGTGGCCTTCAAGACTGGACTGGTTATACTTACTGCATATTTACAATTGCAATGGAATGGTTGCGGGGTGGAGAAGTCTGAGTATTTTTTTCGCCTTGTTTCTAAAATCTGAAGATGTGAAGGGATCTACTGCTCTTAGAAACTTGAAATTATTGTTTAGGCATGCCCGTCATACCTGTAATAGCTGAGCTTCTTACTCTTAATTCATGTGGTTGGATCTCCACATAAAATCTACTGGAAAATGGAATGAGAAGATGGGGATTGTCAGAACTGAAACAGTCCTTTTTTATAAAATCTTCAGAATTTAAATTCAGTGGCACGACATATGGTCGGGCAGCAATGCTTCTATCAATTGAAGCAACAGAATGCACCATAATCATTGATATCTAATTTTCAGGCTATACTTTTGCTGAGTTAAAGCTTAAACAGTCCTTGTTACTCGGAGAGAATAGGGAGCTGCATGCATTGAATGTCCAAATCTTCCTTAAGACGCACCGGACTGATTATGCATTGGAGCTTTAACTGACGCACCTAGAGATCTCCATCAAGGCTGCATCTGTGGATTTTACACAGCAGGCTGCCACTCAAAAAGCCCCTCCACGCACAGATTTTTGCACCACCAGATTTTGTGAGAGGTATCCACCACGCACTACTAGGATGAGAATAAGGTTGCCACTTTGAACCTCCACTACACATCAGTTTATTTTTTGTAAAAAAAAAAAAAAAAAGAAGGCTGCCACTTTAAGAATATGGCACCACCGGATTTTGTGAAAGGCATCCACACGTTTTGATGAAATTTGGAGGGCAACCATACCATGCAAAGAAGATGACAACAAGCTGCCACTTTGAGGACGTCTCGGGATTTTCTTTTAGAACATGTAGCGTATAAAGCATCAGGGCCACCTATTTAGCATGCATGGGCCATGATCTCCATTAAGGCCATTTTTCAAGAACAGGAAAAGATAAGACATGGTATTATGATAAGCAGAAAAGAAAAACAAGGGCCAACATACAAGACGTAGCCATCTCTCTCAAAGCCTGTTGTTCATAAATTATAGTACTATTAAGGAGGCCCCACAGCTTTTAAAAAAAAATGCAGCAGTCACATGATTAACATCTACTCTATGTTCAAATAACAACCACAAGAACCATAATTATAACTGATGGCAACAACACAGAAGGTCATTTATTTCCTTTCCATTTTTTGGGGGGTTTGCAAAAATGGAATCTTTCACATGTTAGTTGATTGAGACTTTAATTGATGTGTTTACAAACTTGAATTTATAATTTGAATGCTATATACCTAATTAGAATGTTAGTTGATGTGTCATTTCTTCATGTATGTTTTAAAGTATATTAATTTTAGGATTGAATGATTGATATATTTTCTGAAAAAATATAAATTTATGTTACAAAATTCATAATTGAATTAGAAATCAATTTAATATCTTTGACATAAATAAATAAGAATAAATTAAAAATTAATATTTTCATTCATAAATGTAAAAAAAATCAAATATTTCTTTTCAAAGTTATGTTGGGACAGTATTTTGAAGAATAAAATCATCTAAGAATTTTAAAAAAAAAAACAAATTATATCATTTTTATTTTTATTTTTTTATTGTAGAAGTTGACTTTCTCCATGTGTAAAATTTAATGTGTTGGGTCGATTGACGGATTGAAACTTGAAAGTGGCCTAAAATGATAATTATATATATATTTTTATTTATTAGAAGTGATGGGGGTTGGTGACTGACTTGGTGTTGTGCTTCTATATGAATGAGTGATTCCCACCTGGAACTCGCCATTCCAAGTTTCTGAAGTTTCTCTCTTCTCTGCCCACCCAGCACCCATCTCTCTGTCCTTGGTCTGTATCATTTTAGCTTAATTTATTGCAAAGAAAAGCTTGTCTTACCTTTGATATAAGGATAGTGATTGCATGACCAGCAGGTGTTTTTGGAAGGGAGACACACATATTTGTAAACTTAGATATATATATATATATATATATATAGAGAGAGAGAGAGAGAGAGAGAGAGAGAGAGAGAGAGAGAGAGATATCTCGACTGTTTGGTGAGTTAGAAAATGTGGAGGCTCAAGGTTGCAGATGGAGGCAATGATCCCTACATCCTTCTATAAGAGATATGGGGTCCTCTTTAGAATCATGTTTTCACCACCAAACAACCATAATCTCTCTCTCCCTCTTACATTAGGCCTAGAATGGATCATTTTTATATAGTTGTGAATGGGTCATTATAGAATCAATAATAATGCCTAAAAAACAGACAAGAGGCAAGTCGAGCCATGTCACCTTCAGTCTTATTCTATTATCAGGTCACACATACTGAGTTAGAAACCTAAGCTTTGGCATGTTGTTTGGTTGATATTCAGAATGCCACTTCCATGTCTACTTTAACCATCTTGTGCTAAAACTGATTTCTCTTTTCTCTTGTATAGAGGTTTCTTAAAAAAAAAAAATTGCTTCATAAATGCAGCAAAAATGTGGTGCTATTCTTGGATGGTTAACATGAACATGTCATACTTATATGGTAAACGATTCGTTGGCCCAATTACCCCTCTTTTTCTAGAACTAAGAGAAGAGCTCTTCCTTCAACATTATAATGAAATCGATTGGAAGAAAGTACGACATCATTGTGCAAAGGTAAGTTTTAGTTATACTAGAACCATCTGTCCAAATATTTCATGCTTACATGAAACATTCTGGAAAATTTTATATTGCAGGAGGATCTCTACTATCCCCATTTGTTAATACAGGATTTGATGTGGCAAATATTTTGCCTTTCAACAAGTTGAGAGAAAAGGTTCTTGAAACAACAATGAAAAACATTCATTATGAAGATAAAAATAGTCGGTATATTACCATGGCATGTGTGGAGAAGGTAACACGATTGTCCGTATTATGAAATGTTTAAAAGGAAAAAGAAACTCTAATGGAAGAATGTCTCTTAAATTGAGCAGGTATTGTGTATGCTTGCTTGTTGGGTAGAAGATCCATATGGGGATTCTTTCAAGATTCACCTTGCTAGGCCCCTAGATTATATATGGATTGCAGAAGATGGAATTAAGATGTAGGTTAGATCCGATATATATATATATTTTTTAGAGTTTGTTTCGTATTTGAGATTGAACTTCATTCAAAGTCCTAACTTTGATAATTTTCATTGAGATATGTAGACCATTGGTAGTTAGTAGTGGGACACCAGTCTTGCCATTCAAGAGCTGATAGCTTGTAATCTCAAAGATGAAATTGGAGCCACGCTCATGAAAGGACATGGCTTCATAAAGAAATCTTAGGTGTTGTCTTGAATTTCTCAGATCATCTCTTCTTATGAATCATCATTATTTCTTGATGCCATTTGAAAGCTAATTAAGCTTGTAGGTTAGGGACAATCCTTTTGGTGATTTTTGAAGCATGTACATACACATTTCTAAGGAATCTTGGACATTCTCAGATCGGGATCATGGTTGGCAAGTTTCTGATTGCACTACAGAAAGTTTGAAGGTAACTAAATTTTGTTCAAACACTTCATATACTTGTCGCATGGTTTTCCATTAATTGAATTCTCATCTCTGTTACAGTGTTGTCTCCTTCTCTCAGTAATGCTGCTGGAAATTGTTGGGGAAAAAATTGAACTTGAATGGTTATATGATTCTGTCAATCTCCTGCTTTCCCAACAGGTGAGGATGATCTTTCTTGTATTATATCTACGGTCTCAATTACTAAACAAATCATGGCTTTTGTGATTTTAGAATTGTAGGAAGCTTTCTTATATTTCCTCCTTTGGATTTACCTTTCTCAGAATTATTTCTCCGGTATCAATAAACCCCATTTTCTATATACCTTTATAGAGTAAAAATGGTGGTTTATTAGCCTGGGAGTCTGCAGGAGCTTCCAAATGGTTGGAGGTAATTACCTCAACATATTGAAGTAACTTTAAACTTTGTTGATGGAATCTCTCTCTCTGTCTTTGTATATCTATCTATCTAAATCAATAGAATCCTTGAATGCTTTCAGTCACTAAATCCTACTAAAATGTTTGAAGATGTGGTCTTTGCACATGAGCAAGATTCTATTCAGGCATGTTGATTTCTTTTGTGACTCTTCATGCTTTAAATTCCTTCAAGATTAACAGAAGAATGGTCCAAGCATGTTGAGTGCACTGCATCAGCAATCCACGATTTAGTTTTGTTTAAGAAGTTATACCCGGGACACAAGAAGCAAGAGATAGAAATTTTCATAAAAAATGTTGTACAGTACATTGAAGAAATACAAATGCCTGATGGCTCATGGTATATATGTTTCTAAACTCAACTATTAGATTTGCTCAAGAATTTGCACAATTTTTTTTTTTTTTTTGTATGAGTTATTGAATATTCGATTTACATGAGGAAACATTTACATAAGTATGGAAAATAGGGACTCTACTTCACCTATGGCACATGGTTTTACTTCACCTATGGCACATGGTTTGCACTGAGAGGGCTAGCAGCTATCGGCAAGGCGTACCAAAATTGTCTTGCTGTTCGCAAAACAACTGATTTTCTACTCAAGTTACAACTAGATGATGGTGGTTGGGGATAAAGCTACCTTTCATGCTTAGACAAGGTAAGTTGTGATATCTTTTATGCATGCCACAATCCTTTGAAGAATCTGATGTGTGACATCCCACATTAGATAGGGGGGAAAGTTCCTGGTGCTATATAAGTATAGACTTCTCTTAACCTTGTAAACGCGTTTTAAAGCCGTGAAGGCCCTTTTGGGTCCAAAGCAGATAATATCTACATGGTTGAGAGGAATAAATTTCCTCTTCCTCTAATTGACTATTTGTTTTATCAGCTTTAGGGTGCTTCTGTATTCTCTAAGATTGATCTTCAGTCTAGATATCATTAGCTAAGGGTTAGAGGTGAGGATGCAAAACTGCTTTTCGAACTAGGTATGGGCATTATGAGTTTTTGGTTATGCCTTTTGGTTTGACTAATTCACCTACTGCTTTTATGGATTTAATGAATAAGGTATTCAAACCATATCTAGATTAGTTTGTGGTGGTTTTTATAGATGACATTTTGGTGTACTCAAGGAGTGGAGAAGAGCATGAGCGCCATTTGAGTATTGTATTGTAGACTCTAAGAGATAAGCAATTGTATGCTAAATTGAAAAAATGTGAGTTTTGGTTAGATAAAGTCTCTTTTCTTGGGCATGTGGTAATTAAGGATGGCATCTCAGTTGAGCCTGGAAATATAGACACTATAGCAAATTGGAGGAGACCTAATACTGTGACTGAAATCCGAAGTTTCTTGGGACTAGCTGGTTACTATAGACGATTTATTGAGGGTTTCTCTAAGATCGCCCTACTTTGACTAAGTTGACATAGAAAGGGGTTAAGTTTTAGTGGTTTGATGACTGTGAACATAGCTTTCAGGAGTTAAAGAATAGATTAGTGACGACTCCTATTTTAACTATCCCTTCAAGTTCAAGAGGATTTGTAGTGTATAGTGATGCCTCTCATCAGGGTTTGGGTTGTGTCCTTATGCAACATGGAAAAGTTGTGGCTTATGCTTCTAGACAGTTGAAGTCTTATGAGGGAAATTACCCCACTCATGATCTGGAGTTAGCTGTAGTGATTTTTGCACTTAAGATTTGGAGACATTTTCTTTTTGGTAAAACTTGTGAAATATTCACTGATCATAAGAGCTTGAAGTATTTGTTTTCCCAAAAGGAATTGAACATGAGACAAAGAAGATGGATAGAACTACTCAAGAACTATGATTGTTTTATTCAATATCATCTAGGGAAGGTGAATGTTGTAGCTAATGCCTTAAGTAGGAAATCAGTTGGTTCCCTAGTAGCTATTAAAGGTTGTCAAAGGCGATTAGTAGAGGATTTGAGGAGTTTACATGTCCATATTAGATTTCTAGAATCAGGAGCACTTGTGGCGAATTTTAGAGTGCAACCAAACTTAGTTGGGAGAATTAAGGCCCTACAAAAGAATGATTTGAAATTAGTGCAACTTATGGAAAAGGTTAAAAAGGACAGTAAGCCTAACTTTGTTTTATCAAATGATGGGATTTTGAGGTTTAGGACTAGACTTTGTGTCCCAAATGATGGAGACTTAAGGAGGGAGCTTTTGGAGGAAGCTCATTGTTCTAGGCTTGCGATCCACCCAAGAGGAACAAAGATGTACAAAGATTTGAGACAAAATTATTGGTGGTCAAGTATGAAGTGAGATATTACACAATTTGTCGCTTAGTGTTTAGTGTGTCAACAAGTGAAAGATGAGCATCAACGACTAGCAGGGTCTTTGCAACCACTTTCTATTCCTGAGTGGAAGTGGGAACATATTACTATGGATTTTG
The DNA here is from genome assembly GCF_030704535.1 of Vitis vinifera. Classification (NCBI taxonomy): domain Eukaryota; kingdom Viridiplantae; phylum Streptophyta; class Magnoliopsida; order Vitales; family Vitaceae; genus Vitis; species Vitis vinifera. The sequence goes on along the minus strand of NC_081813.1, from coordinate 23,676,332 downwards.
TGATAGGGTTACCAAGGACCTTAGGGGGCAATAATACTATTCGGGTGATTGTTGATCGATTGACAAAGTCTGCTCACTTCTTGCCTATGAAAATCAACTTCTCTATGGACCATCTAGCTTCTTTATATGTCAGGGAGATTGTGAGAATGCATGGTGTACTTGTTTCCATAGTATCTGTGAAACCAAGGTTTGGTTAATCTTGATTTTGATGATAACAAAACAAGGTTTAGAACTAATGACTACATTTTAAGTGTGATTAGGCAAGATGACTTCTAAAGTGGCAATCCAAAGACAAATCAAGCCAAGGAGAAATCATGAAGAAGAAGACCACCTCAAAGAGAAGAGTTTTTCAAGACCAAAGCTTCTTAAGTCTCTTTGTAAGGTTGTTGGTGCACTAGGATTTCCATGCATTATTTTCCTTACTTATGCACCTAAATCATCCAAGAGTTATTTAGTTTTAAATATTTTTAAAATTGGATGATTTCATGTTTTCAACTAAAACCTTGTGTTAAATGTTGTTTCAAACTTGTTTAAAAGGTTATAAGTTGGAAAAGTTGGTTGTTGGGCAAAAAACGACTCAATTGGCTAAATCGGGTGAACCGGATGAACAGTAACCGGTTGACCCCCAGCTCAACCGGTTGAACCGGATGAACAGTACCCCGGTCGACCGTTCGAAAAATGTAAAAATTTTCTCTTTCTTCCAGAACGGTTGTTCAACCGGTCAAGGTCGAACCTCGTCCGGTCGAGGTCCGGTCAAGGTCCGGTCGAGACCCTGTCGAGGCCCAACGGTCTCCTGCCAAGCATTAAATGCTAACGGCTAGTCAACCGGTCGACCCCCAGCTCGACCGGTCGAACCCCAAACGGCTAGTTTGGCTTTTTTCTTCTATAAAAAGGCTCCAATCTTCATTGTTTAAAAAGCTTAACCTTCCCAAGTCATTCTTGATTATATTTGAGCCTTGGAAGAGTGTTTTTGAGTGCACCATTGTTTCATAACTTGCATATCTTTAGTGCACCATTCAATCCTAGCTTTTCTTGTATCATATGAGCTTAAAATTCTTGTGCTAGGATTTTTGTAAACCTTTGAGATCATTATTTGTAAACCTTGAGAGGAAGTTTCAAGAGAGGGACATCTCTTGAGAATTGTAAAGGGTGCTTGGAGCCAAAAGTCCAAGAGGGTCAATTGGAACCATAATCCAATTGTAAGAAGATTGGAAGCTTGGTTGAAGCTTCAAGCTAGTGGAACCCTCACTCGGTTAGGAGATTGAGGAGAGTGGATGTAGGCCGGGTTGCGCCGAACCACTATAAACTCTCGTGTTTGCTCTCTCTCTTCCCTAACTCTTTTAATTTATATGCAATTGTCTTTATTTTGCTTATCATATACTTGCATATAAATTGTCTCTTATTTTTACTTAGTTTAAATTTGAAAAAGAGACCATCACCCTATTCACCCCCCCTTTAGGGTGATTATCATAGGTTGGATTAGCCTCAAATTCCTAACAGTATCTGATAAAGATCCTCATTTTACTTCTAAATTTTGTCATAATCTATAGAAAGCTTTGGGTACTAAGTTGAGTTTTAGTACTGCTTTCCATCCTCGGATTGATGGTCAATTAGAAAGGGTAATTCAAGTTTTGGAAGATTTGTTGAGAGCTTGTACTTTAGACTTAAAAGGTAATTGGGATGATTACTTATCTTTAGTAGAGTTTGCCTATAATAATAACTTTCAAGTTAGCATTGGGATGACACCTTTTGAGGGGCTATATGGTAGGAAATGTCGATCTCCTGTTTGTTGGGATGATGTTGGAGAAAGAAAACTTTTGGGGCCTAAACTTGTTCAGTTAACAGTTGAAATATTTGCCTTAATTAAAAAAAGATTAAAGACAGCTCAAAGTAGACAGAAAAGTTATACTGACAATCGCAGGCGAAATTTGGAGTTTAAGGTAGGTGATAATGTTTTCTTAAAAGTATTGCCTATGAAATCTATGATGAGATTTGGGAGAAAGGGAAAGCTTAGTCCTCGATTTGTGGGTCCATTCGAGATATTAGAAAGAGTAGGCACTTTGGCATATAAAGTGGCCTTGCCCCCAAGCTTGTCTAAGATTCATAATATATTCCACATTTCAAATTTGATGGAGTTGGAGCCTATTTAGATTTCTGAAGACTTGACTTATGAAGAAGTACCAATTCAGATTGTGGATGTGATGGACAAGGTACGTACTACATCATGCTGTTGTCAAGTTAGTAAAGATCCAATGGAGCAATCATAGTATTTGAGAAGCCACTTTGGAATTAGAAAAGGAGATGAGAGAAAAGCACCCATGTCTTTTTCAAGACCCAGTTATGTCAAGTTTAGAGGACTAAACTTTTGTTAAGGAGAGGAGGATGTAACACCCCAAAATTTACTTTAAGGGCAAAATAGTAAATTACAAGTAATTAATTCATTAATTAAACTCATTAAGGGTGAAAGAGTCCTTTTACAATTAATAATCCTAGGTATAAATTAGATCTTCCTCTTACCTTCTTTATTCAGAAAACCCTATCAACCAAAATTAGAGAATTAGAGATCTTAGGGCTCGAGGGTTAGAGGTTCAGAGTTTGAAGTTTAGGTAAGATTCTAACCCTAAATTAATTAAATTGTAGTTAACATTGCAAATCAAAATTTTTCAGTCTGGGAGTTTCATTTATAGAACTATTTTTTTGTGCGGGAATAAAAGTAGATTTTATTCAAAGAAGCCCCCCATGCTTCAATTCATAGATTTTGCTGAAGGGCTTGTCCCTACTGCGCTTCTGACCAAAATATCTTAACTACAAAGCTAAACCTTCTCTGTTGCAGCCCATGAATCAAAACACTGGTCGAAGAAGAAGAAGCGAGAGGAACAAAAGTTTGCTATAAAAAGTTATCTTTTGTTGGGAAGCGTTTCCTTAGAAATTTTTATTCAAGTGTCAAGTACTGAAATTGTTTGTTCCATAGCTTTGCCAGAGTCTACCAAGTCCAATGGGAGAATCAGTAGTTGACTATGGTAGAGTTCCTTACATGCCAGATGTTATATTCAACATTGTAAGCATTTCATCCTCACCCCAAAAGAGTTTAGATTTCATTCTCAGCCGTTTCTTCCAGTCTCACTCTACATCCCTATTTCGATTACTTCATAAACGTCTCGTTTATCATCGCTCCAACAAAGTTGAAGAAAGAAAGGCTTAATGTGTTAGTATGAACTCGTAGCGAGGATTGTGTTATTTTTTTGTTTGGTAGTTTAAACCATAAATTGTAACATCATGGTATTATCCATCAAAATTATTATGAAAATATTTTATTTGGAATACAACAAATTCTTCTCTATTCTCAATGCTAATGAGTATTATTATTGTTAGAGGTATTCATAGAATTTTATTTTTTTGAAAATCAGTTTGTATTCGATAATTCCTAAAAAAGAAAAATCAAATGAGAGCCTATAGTTTCGGCCAACTCTTAACTACAACTAAATAAAAAATTAAATCTTTTAGTGGGGGTCCTTCATAGTTGCACTAATAAGAATACATATGTAGCAATTTATTTCTACTAGCTACCTTATGTCTCATTTGAGTCTTCTAGAGGAGAAAGTTTGTGGTGGACGACTAAATGGAAATTGGGTTTGAGCATTGATGAATTTGAAGGATTGAATGCAGAGTTTGAATTCTTTAATTGACAAGTTCTGATGCCATAATGAATTTGCAAATTTGAAGAATAAAAGAGAGAATTGTTTTTGGTTGTTTTTTTTTTTTTTTAAAATTCGAAGTTTCTGCATAAGTTACAATGGATAGAAAGAGAGAAGAAGGAAAGAAAGGATATGATTTTTGCATTGTTTGATAAAATTTATAAAGCACTTTTAAAAAGTTAAAAAATTACTTACAATATTTCTACTTTGAATAGAAATATTATCATATGCATTCTTAGAATGAATTATTTGATCAAAAGCCTAGTTATAATTGGAAATTAGGAATAAGGAGGTCCAACAACACATCTGCTCCATGTTCACCCTAATTATAACTGATGGCAACAACACAAAAGGTCATTTATTTCCCTTTTTGTTTTTTCGGCTTTAGTGGGATGTGTAAGGGAAAAACGTGGCTTAATCATAACTACAATCTAATTTAAATGTTATATACCTAATTGATGTATCATTTCTTTAAGTACGTCTTAAAATATATTAATTTTAGGATTGATTGTATGACCTAAATAATGGACTGCGGAATATATTAGAAACTAATTAAATATATTAGACATAAATATATATAGATAAGAATAAATTAAAAATTAATATTTTAATTATAAATTGTACAAAAAATCAAATATTTCTTATCAAAGTTGTGCTTTGGGAGTCTTAAGGGATAAAATCATCTATGAATTTTGAAAAAAAAGGGATGTACTTTATTTATTTATTTGTTATAGAAGTTAATAGAAAATAAACCTCCCACACCGATCGAGTTTATTAACTTTCTCCATGTGTTAAACGACTTCAGAGTAAAGAAAATTTAATGTGTTTGGTCTATTCATTGATAGTAGAAAGTGACCTAAAATGATATGAGACCTAATGCATTGAATTCTTTAATGGTCTAACCGTTTTTAAAAATATATCAATTATAAAATACTTGAAAGTCCAAAAATGTTCACTCTACACTAATTTCCACAAACTGAAGTGGGTGAAAAAAGAATTAATAGAAGTGACGGGGGTTAGTGACTGACTTCGTGTTGTGCTTCTATATGAATGAATGATTCCACCTGCAACTCACCATTCCAAGGTTCTGAAGTTTCTCTCTTCTCTGCCCACCCAGCACCTGTCTCTCTGTCTTTGGTCTGTATCATTTTAATTTAATTTTATTGCGAAGAAAAGTCTGTTTTACCTTTATGATGATTGGATGATCAGCAGGTGTTTTCGGAAGATAGACACACATATTTGTAAACTTAGATATATATAGAGATATATCTCTTCAGTTTGGTGAGTTAGAAATGTGGAGGCTCAAGGTTGCAGATGGGGGCAATGATCCCTACATCTACAGCACCAACAACTTCGTGGGAAGACAGATATGGGAGTTTGATCCTGACTATGGAACCCCAGAAGAGCGAAATGAGGTCGAAGCAGCTCGTGAGAACTTCTGGAAAAACCGATATCAGGTTAAGCCCAGCAGCGACCTCCTTTGGCGGATGCAGGTGATTTGATCCCATCTATCTCAAGATTGCAGTTTTTCACTGACTATACATGTCTTCCATGCATACATGCTACATAGCTTTTCTTATTGTTAACTTTATTCATTTTTGCTCCCTGATATATATATATATACATATATTCTCATATTTTGCCCCCCTTCACTTCATTTCCTAGCTCTACTGCTCCTCAGCATGTGTAGCCTCCTATTTTTGGCTTACACGTAGACTTTTTAATAAATTGGGAAAAGAACATGTTGGTGAACACTTGACCTCCCATCAAATGAGATGACCACATAAGAAGACCATATGAGGTTCAGCTCCTAGCAAATGAGGCTATGATATCATAAAGGAGAAAAAAAAAAAAAGATATATTACGGATACTATAAGCATGGTTTAAAATATCAATAAATACAGATATATTAATACTTGGATTTCATGGATATATCGAAAATATTAAAGAAATATCAGTGGATAGTTTGACAGAAATATTGATGAGATGAAAATTATTCGAAATTCATGAAAATATTTGGAAAAACTCCAAAAAAAATTATAAAATAAATAAAAATATACATGTTAAAGTTATTTTGTAAATGTAATTAACACATGTATGGTTAAAGAGAAAAATATTAGTGAATGAGGATATATGAGTCTTAATATATAATTTATTATTTAACTTATCAAATTAATTTAAATTAATAAAATATTAGAACTTCATTATTTTTTTATATTTTTGTATTTTTTTTAATAAATTTATATTTTTAATATTTTAAAATAAAAAGATTCAAAATTAAAATGATAAATATAAAAAATTTAAAAGTAAAGTGATAGTAATTAATTTTTTAAAATATGATTAATGAGATACATGATAATATATTTAATATTAAAATTATAATTTATTTAATTCAAATGCATTTAATAATGTAAAATAAATGATGACGCATATATGATTTGTTTAATATATATATTTTTTATATTTAATTATCATATCAATGATATAAAAAAGTCTTGTTAAGAAAATTATAATGTTGGTTTTTATACTTTTATAATAAATTAAATAAAATTTAAAATAAAATAATTAGATTTTTTTAATAATAAACTTTAACATATTTAAATTAAATATATATTAACAAAAGTGAGCTTGGCCCAGTGGTAGCCAAATTTCAATCCAAACATTTCGGCTTGGGTTCGATTCCTGGTAAGCTTGCCACGTTTCAAACCATGACTACAAGTAGGTGATTTTGGGTCTTGCCCTAGGTTGAGAGACCATCAACCAGATAGTTCAATAATGAGAGTAAGACCTATTGTAAAATCGAGTTTTGATATCATGTTGAACAATCAATTTCTTAAAAACTTAAGTTTAAAGGATTTGGACTCATAATAAATATTATGCACATTAACGATTGTTACACCTATCTTCACTCTAATAGTCCCACCTAGCTTGGAATAATTGTACAAATAGATGTTTACTATTGAGGTTAATTTACCTTTTCTTTTCTTTTAAACTTGTTCTTCACTAACTCCCATTTCATTTGGCCAAAAAAAAAAAAAACCTGCAGTTTTTGAGAGAGAAGAATTTCAAACAAACAATACCACAAGTGAAGGTTGGGGATGGTGAAGCAATTACATATGAGACAGCCACAATAGCACTGAGAAGGAGTGCACATTTCTTTTCAGCCTTGCAGGCAAGTGATGGCCATTGGCCTGCAGAAAATTCTGGCCCATTGTATTTTCTTCCTCCTCTGGTGAGTCGACTCAACATCTTCTCACCCTCATCAAAATCATGAATATAGACCATTTTAACAGCCATTCTCAATGGCATAATTTCATGGAAAATGCAGGTCATGTGTCTATACATTACAGGGCATCTTGACATTGTATTCCCCGGAGAATTTCTTAAAGAAATTCTTCGCTACCTATACTGCCATCAGGTACATATATTTTGAACCTAGTCATCATTCTAACCTCATAAATGGGCTTGGAGCTTTAAAGTATGAAAATGGCTTATGAACATTGCAGAATGAAGATGGTGGGTGGGGATTTCATATTGAGGGACAAAGCACCATGTTTTGTACAACCCTCAGCTACATTTGTATGCGTATCCTTGGAGAAGGGCGAGATGGTGGAAGAGACAATGCTTGTGCAAGAGGGCGTAAATGGATCCATGACCGAGGTGGAGTGACATCCATTCCGTCTTGGGGAAAGACTTGGCTTTCAGTATGGCCATTTTAAACACAAATTCATATTCATCCTATGCCATTTATTCTTGTGTGTTGGACTGAATCTTATATGAAATTGTTTCTTCCATGCAGCTATTTGGCTTATTTGACTGGTCAGGAAGCAACCCAATGCCCCCAGAGTTTTGGCTCCTCCCTTCTTTTCTTCCTATGCATCCAGGTTTATGCTATGTCCACCAACTCAAGTTCTTGAATTTAACATCTACTTTGCACTTAATGTATTTTACATATTAAGATCTTCTTGCATGGAATTTGGAATTTGTCACATTGACTCAGAACAGAGTCGGGACAAAAAGGATAAGCGAAAAGTTGAGCAACTTGAGCTTTATACATTGATAAGATGGCACATGAATACATACAAATCCAACCTGGGACCGGTTTATTGGTCTTAAGGGCTTCCATTGCGATGTCTACCAAAACATCTTATACTAAAAAGATTTTATTTTCCTCTCTTTGGTATTGCTTTGTCTTGGTCTACCTTCTTTTCATTTGAGTCCTTAAATGCAGCAAGAATGTTTTGCTACAGTCGGATGGTTTACATGCCCATGTCGTACTTATATGGTAAACGATTCATTGGCCCAATCACGCCTCTTGTTTTAGAACTAAGAGAAGAGCTTTTCCTTCAACCTTATAATGAAATCAACTGGAAGAAAGTACGACATCTTTGTGCAAAGGTAAGTTTTGATTTTTTATGGAAACAATTTCTTTTTCCTATGAATATGCTACGCATGCATGAAACACACATTTAAAATTGTTTAATATTGCAGGAGGATCTCTACTACCCCCATCCCCTAATACAAGATCTAATGTGGGATAGTTTGTACATATGTACCGAGCCTCTTCTTACTCGTTGGCCCTTCAAAAAGTTGAGAAAGAAGGCTCTTGAAGTAACAATGAAACACATCCATTATGAAGATGAAAACAGTCGATACATTACCATTGGATGTGTGGAGAAGGTATTTTTTCAGTAATGGATAATGACTATTCAGACAATATGTCACTTCTTTGGGGTACTGATATCGCTTAAATTGAACAGGTATTGTGTATGCTCGCATGTTGGGTTGAAGATCCAAATGGGGATTATTTCAAGAAGCACCTTGCTAGGATCCCAGATTATATATGGGTTGCAGAAGATGGAATAAAGATGCAGGTCAGAAGACAAGTTCAATCACTAATCTCCTAAACAGTTGTAGGAAAATTAGATAATATGTGTTGATCTTTTTCTTAAAATTTTTCAAGTATGCAAATGGTTTGAAGCTGCTTTTATCCCTTTCCTGCCTAATTGGTTTTGAAATTGTCGATTATTGTAGAGCTTTGGTAGTCAAGAGTGGGACACTAGTTTTGCCCTTCAAGCACTGCTAGCTTGCAATATGACTGATGAACTTGGACTTGCACTCAAGAAAGGACATGAATTCATAAAGGAATCTCAGGTTTGATCTTGAATTCCATAGTTTATTTCTTTACTTCAACCAGAATCTACTTGGGTTTCTCATGGTCTATTTACTTCATACTACCTGAAATCTTGAAGGTCAAGGACAATCCTTCTGGTGACTTTAAAAGCATGTACCGCCACATTTCCAAGGGATCGTGGACATTCTCAGATCAGGATCATGGTTGGCAAGTTTCTGATTGCACTGCAGAAGGTTTGAAGGTAACTCTTTTTGCTCAAACACTTCAATTAAGTCAGGGCTTGCAGATTAACTGAAGTTACTTGGTTTCTTACTGAAGTCCCCTCTCTGTCATAGTGTTGTCTTCTCTTTTCAATGATGGCACCAAAAATTGTTGGTATGAAGATGGAACCTGAACGACTATTTGATTCTGTCAACATCCTGCTTTCGCTGCAGGTGAGACTCATCTTCCTTATGCCATTTCTATGGTTATCCCCTTCACAAAATAGGTCATAACTTCTTAGTAGCAATAACCCCCATTTTTTAAACCACCGTAGAGTAAAAATGGTGGTTTAGCTGCCTGGGAGCCTGCAGGAGCTTCAAAATGGTTGGAGGTAAATTACTTCAACATGTTTAAGTAACTTCAATATTTTTGCATTATCTCTCTTTCTTTCTCACTCTCTGTGTTCTTTGAATCTAAATCAATGCCAATCTCTTCTCTTTTCAGCTACTTAACCCCACTGAATTTTTTACAGACATTGTCATCGAGCATGAGTAAGATTCTTGATAACAGACCAACTTTCTTTTCTAACTTTGATAGCTTTAACGTCCTTGGAGACTAACAGAACAGTGATGCAGGTATGTTGAGTGCACTGCATCAGCCATTCAGGCTCTAGTTTTGTTTAAGAAGTTATACCCAGGACACAGGAAGAACGAGATAGACAATTTCATCACAAATGCTGCTAAGTACATTGAAGACATGCAAATGCCTGATGGCTCATGGTATGTTTCTCAACTGCACTATTATTATTTCACTAAGGAAATCTTTTATTATATATGCAGTGCAGATCCATTTAAACAAAGAAACATTTCACCAGGTATGGCAATTGGGGAGTATGTTTTACCTATGGCTCATGGTTTGCACTTGGGGGCCTAGCAGCTGCTGGCAAGACTTACCACAATTGTCTTGCTATTGGTAGAGCTGTTGAGTTTCTACTCAAATCACAAAGAGATGATGGTGGTTGGGGAGAGAACTGTACTTCTTGCCCGGATAAGGTAATTTTTACATGCCACCCACTGCTCTGTTTTCTGGTATAAACATGGACAAAAACAAGTAATCCTTGTGCTTGGTGATACAGAAATATACACCTCTTAAAGGAAACAGGTCAAATTTGGTACAAACCGGGTGGGCTCTCATGGGTCTGCTTTCTTCTGGGCAGGTTAGTTTTTACAGTTCCATCATCAATATGCTTACCTTGGTCTTCTACATTACTTTCACAATATGGCTTCTTCCCAAATATTTGAGTCTAACCTTTCCTTTCTAACAGGCAGAGAGAGACCCAACACCTCTTCACAAGGCTGCAAAGCTGTTGATTAATTCCCAAATGGAAGATGGTGATTTTCCCCAACAGGTAGCTCACTTGGTTTTGGGAAATGGAAAATGATGTTCTTTTGTAGCTGACTATATATACTGGGTGGTAGTCTAACCATTTAATCATCAATTATCTATGGCAGGAAATCACTGGAGCCTTCATGAAGAATTGCATGTTACACTATGCAACTTATAGGAATACTTTTCCATTGTGGGCTCTTGCACAGTATGTAAGTGGGTGCCATTGCCTTAAGGCTGGTTGCATTGCCATGCCGTTGAAGCATCTGTAGGAGAAAAGCTCAATGTTGAGTAACGTCGAGGCCTTTGAGTAATGTCAAGTAAATGAAAGGTTTATCTATGCCACAATTAAGAACTTTGAAGAATAGTTTGTGCAAGAGAATAAAACAATAGCAGACCCTTATTAAATGAACATCATTGTGCAGAATATATATACAAAAATGGGTAGAAAATGAAAGACAAGTCAACTACTTCTGCTTAAGTTTAGCTAATCAATTGAATCGTGCTGATACAAATGGAAAGAATAAATCTTCTCCTATTTTATATGTTAAACAACAGTTGAATGATTATGCGAAAATAATCTAGCCATTGTTGGTTTAAGGGTATCAAAACAAAGGACTAGCCCAAAAGACGCAAACAAAGAACATAATGAATAGTAAGAAAAACTTATCGGCTGAAGGGTGACAAACATGCACTGTCCTTGAAATAGATCCACTCTCCTCGAAGACAAACTTGGTGCACTTGGGTACCAGTGGTCTACCTCCAGGATTCAACAACCCAATCTTGCCTTGGGTGCACTCTGTAAGCGAGACGTGTACAACTCAGGTTCTAAAAAAATTCCTCTACATAGATGTATGAAAGGCTCTCTGAAAACTCTCTAAAAAATTGGTATTAAGAGAGTGAAAGGTGACCTACTTTCATAGGCCACTAACACAGTCCCAATGGGACTCTACTTGTAATCAAAACATGACTCAAAGTGGAACGGGATTCTACTTATAAGTGGAATGGGACTTCACTAGCACAATCACAATAGGACTCTTCCCAAAAATATAAGACTATTAGAATAAAATAAAATAATTATTTTGAATTTTTAAAAAAATTAGCCGAGATCGCGCGCGCGTAGGATGCGTGTGCGAACGCGACGTGCATTAAGAAATTCTAACCCAACCAGCCCGAAGCCCCACTCAAATGGGCTTGGGCCCCATGGGCACGCGAGGCTCTCCCACACCTCTTCACAAGCCCATTAGACTAAGGAAAGTGGGCTAGTTAATAAACCCACTAAAGATGTTCCTCTTTTTCCTATGTGGGACAAGCAAAAAAAAAGCACTTTTCACATTTACACTCTTCCTACAACCATTGGCTCCTTGAATGAATATTCTGGTAGAGGAAAGATCCTTTGGAATAGCATTGTTGTGGACCTATATTTTTCATGTGCGTCCTCACTCAATGATGACTCGTTTTTTAGTGAAAAACTAATTTTTTTTTAAAAGGTGGAGTCACCACTTATTTTATTTTTAAAAAAAATGGAAAACAAAATAAGAAATAAAACCCTAAGAGTGACTAAAAAACGTGTTTTTGAAAACCCAAGTTTAAGTCCAAGAGCTAGGTTACCTATTAGGAATGTATCATACGATAACACCCCTTTAAGGCCTAAATAAAGGTATCTACTAATGAGTTGAGACAACTATGACAATTGATTTGTAAATTAGTGGATATCAAAGAAATAAGTAATGCACAATCAAGACAATGGTGAAATCATAATTTGCATCACTCAAATGAACCATGCATTAAAAAAAAAGGAAAAGTCATCTAACCTTACACCAACTAAAAAAAAAAAGAGATTTTGGAACTTTACTTTTTTCTTTTTAATTTTGGTGTAAAATGGGAAAAAAATATTGTTTATTCATGCACTCCAATAGAGCTTTCAAATTTGTTCCACAATTACCTTCAAAAGTAAATAATAAAGTACACACCAATTTAATACCACATGTTAACAAGTACATGTGTAATTTATTTTTATTATTTTTCTCACATCAATATATCTCCCTGACCACTTGCCACATTTCCACTTTTTTCTTTTTTTTCTTTTTTTTTTTCCTCTCCAGCCACCATAATCCATTGTCACCTATTATAGTTTTTATTATTATTTTTCTTTTTTTCCTTTATATTCTTTTTAATATGCTCATGCATTTTCTCATAAAACTTCTTTAATTTTAATTTATTTTTACTCTCTAATTTGCCTATATTTATTGATTTTAATTATTATTTTTTGACATATTAAACTTAAAATGATATTATATAATAAATAATTAATATAATAAATTAAATAAAAACAAAATATATAATGGACAAAAATGAAAATATTATCCCACAAATAATAATGATTTTAAGTATTAGTTATAATAATACATTTTATAAATTAAGGTTTAAATTTAAAAATTCCATGTTATTATTTAGAAGTTTATGATATAAGATTTTTTATTTTAATACTAAACAACAGATTCATTTATTTTGTAAATTCTATCACATGTAATAGTAAAAATATCATTGCAATATTATTTTATTATTTACATTATTTTTCTTTTTATTTTCATTTTAAATTTATCATATCAAAATCACAATAAGTAATGGTGCTTTTATCATTTTTCTTATGATTTTAAATTGATTGTGGATCTAACTTTTTTTTGGTTAAAATCTTTAATTTTTAATTAAAATAAAATATAAAAGAAAATATATTTTTCATAAAAAAATGTATTTAACCTTTTATATTAATTTCATAAAAAATAGGTACATCCTTAAAAAAAAAAAAGTAAATTAATGCTTAGGAGAACTAGAAATACTATCATACTTATCATGGTATATATATTCTTTTTGGGACCCTCGATAAGTAATTGGAGGTCTTTGCCCACCCCAAAAAGAACTTTGGGATCCTAGGTATATCCATTCTTAGAGGAACTAAGACCCATATTTTCATTTTCATGATTCATATATTCATTTGGGGACCCTTGAGAAGGAATTAGAGGTTATTCCCCACCCTAAAACAAACATTGGGACCCAAGGTACATCCTAAAGACAATTTGGTACATCATTTACAAAATTTGGTACATATTTCATAAAATTTGGCACATCCTTAAAACAATTTGTACATATAATCCATGAGCTACTAGGACCTCTATATTATTACTCATAGTTCGTTTATTTCTTTAGGGATCTTTAGGAAGTAATTAGAGGTCGTTCCCTACTTCGAAACGAACTATGGAACCCTAGGTACATCCTTAAGGAAATTTGGTACATCGTTAAGAAATTTAGTACATCCAATCCTCGGGCTATCGAGACCCCTATCTATTTTCCCATGGTCCATATTATCCTTTGAGGACCCTTAGGTAGTGATTGAAGGTCATTCCCCACATCAGAACGAACTTTGGCACTCTCGGTACATCTTTTACAAAATTTGGTACATTCTTAAAAATATTTGGTACATACTTGAGCTATTGAAACCTCTATCTTATTACCCATGGTCTGTTTATTCCTTTAGGGATCTTTGGGAAGTGATTGGAGATCATTCCCTACTCCGAAATGGACTTTGGAACCCCAGGTGCACCATTGAGAAAATTTGATACATCCAATTCTTGAGCTAACGAGACACTTATCTCCATTTCCATAGTCCATTTCTTCATTTGAAGACCCTCGAGAAGTTATTGAAGGTCGTTCCACACCTCATAACAGACTTTGGCAACATTGGTACATCCTTTACGAAATTTGGTACATCCTTTACAAAATTTGGTACATCATTCACAAAATTTGGTAGATCATTCACAAAATTTGGTACATTATGAAGGATGTACCAAATTTTGTGAAGAATGTACCAAGGGTTCCAAAGTGCATTCCGAGGTGGGGATCGGATCCCAATCACTTCCTTATGGGTTCCAAAATGAAATCATGTACCATCCATGTTCAGATGGGGGACCTAGAAACAATAGGATCGGATGTACCAAATTTTGTGAAGAACGTACCACGCATTCCAAAGTGCATTCTGAGGTGGGGATCATCCCTCAACCACTTCCTTATGAGTTCCAAAATGAAATTATGGACCATCCATGTTCAGATGGGGGTCCCGAAAACAATAGAATCGGATGTACCAAATTTTGTGAAAGATGTACCAAGGGTTCCAAACTGCGTTCTGAGGTGGGAATCGACCCCCAATCACTTTCTTATAGGTTCCAAAATGATATCATGGACCATCCATGTTCAGATGGGGAACCTAGAAGCAATAGGATTGGATGTACCAAATTTAATGAAGGATGTATCAAATTTTGTTAAGGATGTACCAAGGGTTCCAAAATGAAATCATGGACCATCCATGTTCAGATGGGGGTCCTAAAAGCAATACGATTAGATGTACCAAATTTTGTGAAGGATGTACCAAGGGTTCCAAAGTGCGTTCTGAGGTGGGGATCGACCCCCAATCACTTCCTTATGGGTTCCAAAATGAAATCATGGACCATCTATGTTCAGATGGGGGACCCGGAAACAATAGGATCGAATGTACCAAATTAATAAAGGATGTACCAAATTTTGTGAAGGATGTACCAAGCGTTCCAAAGTGTGTTCTGAGGTGGGGATTGACTCCCAATCAATTCCTTATGAATTCCAAAATGAAATCATGGACCATCCATATTCAGATGGGGGTTCCGAAAACAATAAGATCAGATGTACCGCATTTAATGAAGAATGTACCAAGGGTTTCAAAGTGCATATGGAGGTGGGGATCGATCTCCAATCACTTATGGGTTCTAAAATGAAATCATGGACTATCCATGTTCAGATGGAAGACCTGGAAGCAAAAGGATCGGATGTACCAAATTTAATTAAGGATGTACCAAATTTTGTGAAGGATGTACCAAGGGTTCCAAACTGCGTTCCGAGGTGGGGATCGACCCCCAATCACTTCCTTATGGGTTTCAAAATGAAATCATGGACCATCCATGTTCAGATGGGGGACCCGAAAGCAATAGGATCGGATGTACCAAATTTAATGAAGGATGTACCAAATTTTGTGAATGATGTACCAAGGGTTCCAAATTGCGTTCTAAGGTGGAGATCGGCCCCCAATTACTTTTTTATGGGTTCCAAAATGAAATCATGGACTATCCATGTTCAGATGGGAGACCCAGAAGCAATAGGATTGGAATGTACCAAATTTAATGAAGAATGTACCAAATTTTGTGAAAAATGTACCAAAATCTGTGAAGGATGTACCAAGGGTTCCAAACTGCGTTTCGAGGTGGGAATCGACCCCCAATCACTTCCTTATGGGTTCCAAAATGAAATCATGGACCATCCATGTTCAGATGGGGGACCCGAAAGCAATAGGATCGGATGTACCAAATTTAATGAAGGATGTACCAAATTTTGTGAAAGATGTACTAAGGGTTCCAAACTGCATTCCGAGGTAGGGATGGGCCCCCAACCACTTCCTTATTGGTTCCAAAATGAAATCATGGACCATCCATGTTCAGATGGGGGTCCCGGAAGTAATAGGATCGGATGTACTAAATTTAATGAAGGATGTACCAAATTTTGTGAAGGATGTACCAAAGGTTCCAAAGTGCATTCCGAGGTGGGGATTGGCCCCCAATCACTTCCTTATAGGTTCCAAAATGAAATCATGGACCATCCATGTTCAGATGAGGGACCTGGAAACAATAGGATCAGATGTATCAAATTTAATGAAGCATGTACCATATGCAGTATGCAAACCAGGGGCACACCCTTGATTTTAGAGGCATGCCTATTACTGAAACCATTATATTTGTAGGCTTTGTGCACTAGTCAACCTAAGAGCACAACCTTCATGGAAGACGCATGAATGTGGGTGAAAAATTTATTTTTGTTAAGCTATGTGCAGTAGGAAAAAAATAGACATAACTCTCTGTCAGAGGCATGAATTTAGGATGACTTGCTTTAAGGTATGGGTTGGGCAATAAGGCAAATGGAGGCATGCTGATAGCTTGAAAGGTTGGCCCTTGACGTTCATATGAAATAAGTAGTGGAAATAATTCCTTGTTGATTTAAAATCATATATTTTTTGAAAGATTTTTTTTTTTAAAATATTTATTATTTTTAAAATTTTTAATTGTTATTTAATTTTTTTTATTTTAAATCTATATTATCATTTTATTTTATATTATCTTTTTATTTTTAACTACTTTTTTTATTTAGCTCATTACAGGAAACTAGCTAGTATATTTTGTTTCATTCACATAAATTTCAATTTGCATTATAAAATGGTACCAGTTGAATCTCTGTACCAAAAATTTGGTACATCTAATCCTTGAGCTACCGGGACCCCTATCTTATTACCCATGGTCCGTTAATTCCTTTAAGGATCTTTGGAAAGTGATTGGAGGTTGTTCCCTACTTTGAAACAGACTTTGGAACCCTAGGTACATTCTTAAGAAAATTTGATACATCCAATTCTTGAGCTAACGGGACACCTAACTTCCTTCCCATGGTTCATTTATTTCATTGAACAACCTTAGAAAATGATTAGAGGTCGTTCCCTTCTTCGAAACAAACTTTGGCCCCTTTGGTACATTCTTTACAAAATTTGGCACATCATTAAAAAAATTTGGTACATCCAATCCTTGAGCTAACAAAACCTCTATCTTATTACCCATGGTTTGTTTATTCCTTTAGGGATCTTTGAGAAGTGATTGGAGATCGTTCCCTACTTCGAACAAACTTTGGAACCCTAGGTACATTTTTAGACCCTCCATTTTGTCCTTTTAGCACATGTCCTTAAGTTCAATTCCAGTGCTCCACAATAGTTCCTTGGTGGCCCATTGCTACTCATACTGCTTACCTTTTTTTTTAGCCACTTTGGGGACTTTGGTTGAAGGGTTTATCTAGCTCGACATTATGACCTTAGCTGCCCATCAAGTTTAGATTAGACTTCACTTAGGTGCCTTTAGGTTAGACTTAGTTAAGCCCGCCCAGTCTCACCCTAGGCCCGTATAGGCATACCCCGACCCATTAGGCACCACCTTAGGCACTTTTAGACTCACTTTTTATATGACTTGCATGATTCACATAGCCGCATGACTTGCATATCCCGCATAGGATTGACCATTCTATTTTATTTTATTTTATTTTGTTATTTTGTTTTACTTTATTTATTTATTTTATTTTACTTTATTCCTTTATATGTTGCAAGATTGCTAGCTTTTTTTTGGTTTTATTCTTTTTATTTTCTTTTTTTATTGTTTGACAAGAGAATTGGGGGTTGCTAATCAACTCTCACTAAGCACGTGCACTTAAAGAAGGTAAGAAAAATATTTTTGGAGGGAAAAGAGGATTAATATGGTTGCAT
Source organism: Vitis vinifera (assembly GCF_030704535.1). Lineage (NCBI taxonomy): Eukaryota > Viridiplantae > Streptophyta > Magnoliopsida > Vitales > Vitaceae > Vitis > Vitis vinifera. The sequence continues at coordinate 23,658,544 of NC_081813.1, read as the reverse complement.
ACATATGGAAAGAGGAGATCCCACATAGAAAGGAGAAACATTCTAATTTTCAAAAATGAAGGGAAATAAAAGAAATGAAAGTGGAATTCCTTCAGCAGATTGAGTTTTTGAGAGGTTGATACAAATACAAAAAAATAAGGATTTTGGAAAAAAAGGTGAGGGAACAAACGAGTGAGAAAAAAAAAAGAGGGGAAGAAGAAAAAAGAGGATTCACGAAGTTTTTTTTTCTTTTTGGGGAGATTTTGGGGGAAAAGCACAAAGGAGCAAGAAATGAGCAATTGCAGCCGAGTTTGTCCAAGTATGTTTCTTGTTACTCTTGGAATTCTTACCCTTATTCGATTTCTCTGTATGTTCGTTTTTGAATATTTAATATACTGTTGATTGGTGTGGACAAAAAATGCCACAAATTGTTTTGTTGATATTGGTTGCTTGCTTGTTTGCCCCAAATCTGTTTGTGATCTTCCCCACTAGCCTGAGCCCATTGAAAGATCATGAAATGTGGTTTTATCTGATTTCTATCCTGCATATTTGTTATCTCCTTGTTTTCTCTATTCTCCACTACACTTGTTTTTGCTTTTGCTCCTACCCGTCATATGGTCGTCAACTCTTCATATGGGGGTGACTCCAAGGTTTGGGCATTGATAGCTGCCACGTTTTCTGCTGATGCTTTTGGTCTGGCCATTGCTGTAGAAACTGTTATCATAATATGGGATCCAAAGAAGATTGTCCAAGTGGCTTGTCGGCTGCTTATGCACTTACTAAGCTTGGTTACAGTAATGTAAATTTGTGGGTTGATGTGGGGATTAGAGATGAGGTTTCTCAGAATTTGTCATTTCAGAGTATGTACACTAAGGGGAGGTCGAGGAGCATGGAAGATGTTTGAAGAAATGCCAATGAGAAGGAATGTAGTTTTCCAGTCTATAATGATAAAAGTGTATGGGAAACAAGGAACAAACATGAGTTCATTTGTCTCTGAACAGAATGGAGAATGTGTTGATGAGAAATCAGAAAGAAAACATGTTGTTGGTCATCGTTTTGGTGGATCACTTCCTCATGAGGAGTAACCCGCAACTACCATTCATGAACCTGAAAGGGGAGTGCAGTCCAATGAGTGTAAAAAAAAAAGGAGTTGAAGTGGACGGAACAAAAGAGCAACATAGTTGATTATATATACTGGGTGGTAGTCTAACCATTTAATCATCAATTATCTATGGCAGGAAATCACTGGAGCCTTCATGAAGAACTGCATGTTACACTATGCGGCTTATAGGAATACTTTTCCATTGTGGGCTCTTGCACAGTATGTAAGTGGGTGCCACTACCTTAAGGTTGGTTGCATTACCATGCCGTCAAAGCACCTGTAGCATGGTTCAAAGTTGAGGTATCGGTCACTGACTCGGAGGGTCCCGAGGCGTGTGAGTCTCGGTGTATCGCCTTGGTATCAGACAATACATAAGATAAGCTAATTCGAAAATTGAAAAAATTATAAAATATTATGTAAATCATCAGAAAAATATATACAATTAAATAAGCTCAAAAAATTAAGAAAATAAAATTGTCTCACATTTAACATTATTTAAATAGTTATAAAAGTATCCGCTCAAAGTTATTTATGATAATGCTAATAAAAGAAAATTATTTTATTTCAAATATAATAACATTTTTACTAACAAACATAAAATACAATAATCAATTCCATGTTGAATGATGAGGGGGTTCAAAATCGTCATCATCAGTCCTTCAACAAGTATACAAATTAGGATGGTAATTCCCATAGTGAGGATATGGTTGAAAGAGTTGTTCATAACTTAAATATGTTGGCTTAGATTATTGGCTTGATGATCCATAATCAAGAAAATATGGTTTCGAAGGTTGTTCGGGATCAACACCATATTGATAGTATCTAAAACCTCGATAAGCAATCTACTGCTACTAGAAGATTGATCATATCCATAGGAATCACCAGCTCATGTTCCAGTATTTGAATATCCCTCTGGATGCATCATTGAAAATTAATCAAAATCATTTCTACTAAAAGTACTGGAAGAGCTATCACGGTCTCTAAAGTTGTGATATGATCTATCATCTGCTCCTCTAAAATATGACCTTGATCCTATACCCAAATTCTATAAGTGCTCATCAATACGGTGATAATTTGATCTATGATATATTTAACAAAAAATGATGATAATTTCTTATTTGTAATAGACATAAATGTATTAAGTACCTGGAAGAGATTGATTTATTGCTTTCCTTGTAAGTGCACTTCCAAATTCTCCTTGGTCGTCAACAAATAATTTCACCTACATCATTAACATATTTTTTTTATTAATGCACATTACATATACAAAATGTATTATATAAAGGTCACAAACTATTATTATACTTCGTTAATAGCTTTTGCTTGTCTATCCAAATTTGGCTCTAATCTCTTAATAACCTCCTTTAATCCAATTTTAATTTCTAGATGGTTGGAGAAATACTTTGAATATTGGAACATTGGATTTAAAAAATATGCTACCATAAGTTAAATAATGATCAATTTATAATAATTTGTACTTGAAAAAAATAATAAAAAATATATAAAGAATTTTTTTATTACCTGCAACATGCAAATGTCTGTGCAATTGACCTTCTCACCTTCTATCAATAACTTCCCAAAAATTTTCCCATTGCTTGACCAATGCCTTGATAGCCAATTTAGCTTTATCCATTGCTTCATAAATGATTGATAGTGTGGGCTTTTTATCTTGATCAACCAATTTCAATACTTTGACGAGAGGTTCCATGATGGTTTGAACTTCCTTTGCCTTATTTCAAAATCGATCAGTTAAGATTAGGTTGGATACCTTATCTCTTAGACTTTTTCTGCTCCTATCTTTATTGAATTCACGTCACTCATTTATTGTGGACATTCTCTTCAAATCAGCCTCATAACGTATAAGACTCTCAAGTGAAATGAATTTAGTGGCAAAATGGGTTATTCCTGGCCTTAACAAATTTGTATCCTTGGTGAACACTTTCATCAAATTCACTACTTTCAAGTTATTATAAATAAATTCTATGATCATCTTTGCTTGATCTAATGTCTCCTTAGTCTGCTTCATGCTTGCAATATCTTCAAGCATTAAATCAATATAGTGGGCTGCACAAGGAGACCAAAACAAATGTTTCTGCTTCTCCATCAACAACATACCGACTGCTTTAAAACTTGCCTCATTATCAGTGACTACTTGAACAACATTTTCCTCCCCAAGCTCCTTTACAACTTTATCCATAAGGGAAAAGATGCAGTTTGTTGTCTTAGGTATGTTGGTAGTGTCAACTGAAGAATGGTATATCATACTTCTATCATAAAAAATCATGAAATTGATGATAGGCTTTCTAGTCTTAGAACTACAACCATCACAGAGGATTGTGCACCCATATATAGGCCATTTAGCCTTCAATGTTGTTATATATACCTCAAGCTCTTGCACCTCCTCTTCCAAATAAGTATTTCCAATTTGGTATCCCGTGGGACCCTTGATGCTTGGACTTGCTTCTACTATGGTATCAATCATTGATTGATAGTAAGGCCCATTGTCAATTGCATTAAAAAGAAAGAATTTAGAAATAGCTTTACCCACTTTCCTCATGTCTTCGGTAGAAAACAAGTTTTTTTATTGATTTCTGCTTTGATGGGAACATGTAGGGATAAATTCCTTTTGGAGGTATGCTAGCTCATTCTCTTACACTGAAGCTGTGTGTCAGTCCGTGCTTAATCCTAGCACCAAAAGGTTGTGAGGAACTAGCACCCTTCTGTTGTTCTTGTCTACCTTCTTAAAAAATTCGACAACTTTCTTTCATCGCTTGTTTCATTTGTCTTCTTTCAAAATCAGCCATAGCAACTTCCTCAATTTCATCATCAAAATCACTCTAATCAATTTCATAGAAATTTTCTTTATTTAAGGAACTCAAAATTCATTCTTTTTTTTTTCTCTAACTTTGTTTTTTCTTTTGAAGTATCATACATATTTGTCTAGCACTGTGACACTTCTACCGGTACACGTGGACATTCTTCCACTTGTCCGGATATATGTGTGATGTGTTGTTTTAATCTTGTTATACCACCATGTATAACTTTCCCACAATATTTACACTTCGTAGTTCTACTACCACCAATAGGTTCTGCATGCTCCCAACCAATATCATGTTTTTGAAGTCATTTTGAAATTTTAACCTAACCATGTATAAAAGGAAAACAACTTACTTTTCAAATTAAATATATATAAACACATATATATAAGAATTTTAATATTCAATTTTCCACTCATTTATATGTTTCATATTGTTACCATATAACAATAAATTCTACTAAAAAAGTAATAAACACAATCTCACCTAAGTTCACCATATTTTATTTTCCACTTATTTGTATGTTTTTTTAATTAAAATAAATAATAGTTAAATAAATGAATATTTTTATAAAAAAAAAATTCTTTTAAAATATTTGTTTTGAAAATTATTGATTTCCTATTGTAATTTAATTGTGGAATATTATAAAATAAAAAATCTACATGATATAATGAAGTAAATTCAAATATAAATATAATTTCTCTATACTATGTAAATGCATACCCTTCAATTTGTATTATTAAATCATTATTTTAATAGTTATGATTATTTGAAAAAAAAATGCTTTAAATAATTATTAATTTTCTAATGTAATTTAATTTTTCAATATTATAAGATAAAAATATAATTTAAAAATAAAATATCTATACCATATAAAGTTTACCATATAAATGTATTTTATATTAAGAAATATAATTTCTATACCATACAAAAATAATTTAGTGAACCAATTTATTGTTTTGATAATTATTGATTTCCTATTGTAATTTAATTGTAGAATATTATAAAATAAAAAAATCTACATGATATAATGAAGTAAACTTGATTCAAATATAAATGTAATTTCTCTATACCATGTAAATGCATGCCCTTCAATTCATATTATTAAATCATTACTTTTATAGTTATGATTATTTGAAAGAAAAAAAAATTGTTTTAAATAATTATTAATTTTCTAATGTAATTTAATTTTGTAATATTATAAGATAAAAACAAAAATTAAAAATACAATATCTATACCATATAAAGCTTAGCATATTAATGTATTTTATATTTAGAAATATAATTTCTATACCATAGAAAAATAATTTAGTGAACCAATTTATTGTTTTGATAATTATTGATTTCCTATTGTAATTTAATTGTAGAATATTATAAAATAAAAAATCTACATGATATAATGAAGTAAAATTGATTCAAATATAAATTTAATTTCTCTATACGATGTAAATGCATGCCCTTCAATCCGTATTATTAAATCATTACTTTTATAGTTATGATTATTTGAAAAAAAAATTGTTTTAAATAATTATTAATTTTCTAATATAATTTAATTTTGCAATATTATAAGATAAAAACATAAATGAAAAATACAATATCTATACCATATAAAGTTTACCATATAAATTATTTTATATTAAGAAATATAATTTCTATACCATACAAAAATAATTTAGTGAACCAATTTAATATTATAAGATAAAAAAAATCACATAATTTAATAAAAAAAAATATAATCTCTATATAAAATAAAAACATTACATATTAATATATTTAATATCATCATAATATTATCATTATGAATTCTCCAATTTCATATAAACATTACTTTCCAATTCTTCAATTTCATAACATTACATCTAAATATTACTTTACACTGTATACATGAATTTCCTAATTTTACCAATTTAAATACATGTAAATCAATTTAATATTATAAAATAAAAAATTACATAATTTAATAAATTAAAAATATAATCTCAACATAATAAGGTAAACCAAATTTTAAATATATTTTTAATTGATTCAAATTATGTAATTTTTTTATTTTAATCTCAAATTATGAATCAAATTAACTAGTAAAATATAATTTACCAATTTATATGATTTGATTCAATAAATTAAAAATATAATCTCAATATGGTGTGACTATGGCAATGTGGGTGTGTTGATTTAAATAAGGTAAATCAAATTTTACCTTTATTTGTTGGCTTGTCTTCCCCAAGGACCCAATACACCACGTTTTGCAGATTGTCGGACCTTGTCCAACACACTGACTAGTACCACACAATCACAATTGGAGAGACAAGGGTTGCCTTGCTTGGGTCCAGTCATCGTTGCAGCACCGACGGCTTACCAAATCAAAGATTTCTCTTTTTAAAGGCTTTTGAAAGGGTCACGGGCTTGTTTCAAACTTGTTTTTTTTCTTCTTCTCATTTGATGTCGTGGTTGAAAAATTGGGTTCGTGAATCATAGATTCACGAGTGTTTTCTTTTGTAGAGGAATCTCTTATTTCTCTAAAAAATTTAATTCTTGTTGTCATGGGAAAGGAGAGGAAATCTCTTAATTGGGTTTTTTTTGTCAAGTCGGCCGAGTTAACTCAGAATATCAGCTGAGTCATCCAAGTCCAACCGATTCAAGGACGAGTCTAGGTATAAATCTGCATATGGTATCAGACTCATCGCAGTTGACGTCGAGGCAAATACGACTCAGCCAATTTTTTGAACGCTAATCTATAGGAGAAAAGCTTAGATAATGTTGAGTAACACCATGAACACCATGACCTATAACGCTAATCATCGTTGCAGCACCGACGACTTACCAAATCAAAGATTTCTCTTTTTAAAGGCTTTTGAAAGGGTCACGGGCTTGTTTCAAACTTGTTTTTTTTCTTCTTCTCATTTGATGTCGTGGTTGAAAAATTGGGTTCGTGAATCATAGATTCACGAGTGTTTTCTTTTGTAGAGGAATCTCTTATTTCTCTAAAAAATTTAATTCTTGTTGTCATGGGAAAGGAGAGGAAATCTCTTAATTGGGTTTTTTTTGTCAAGTCGGCCAAGTTAACTCAGAATATCAGCTGAGTCATCCAAGTCCAACCGATTCAAGGACGAGTCTAGGTATAAATCTGCATATGGTATCAGACTCATCGCAGTTGACGTCGAGGCAAATACGACTCGGCCAATTTTTTGAACGCTAATCTATAGGAGAAAAGCTTAGATAATGTTGAGTAACATCAAGGCCTTTGAGTAATGTCAAGTAAATGAAAGGTTATCTATAATACAGTTAAGTACTTTGAAGAATAGTTTGTGCAAGAGAATAAAACAATAGCATACCCTTATTAAATTAACATCTTTGTGCAGAATATATATACAAAAATGGGTAGAAAATGAAAGACAAGCCAACTACTTCTGCTTAAGTTTAGCTAATCAATTGAGTCACGTTGATACAAATGGAAAGAATAAATCTTCTCCTATTTTATAAGGGAAACAACAACTGAATGATTATGTGAAAATAATCTAGCCATTAGCTCCTTGAATGAATATTCTGGTAAAGGAAAGATCCATTGGAATAGCCTTGTTGCTGACTTACATTTTTTACGTGCATCCTCACTCGATGATGACTCGTTTTTTTAGTGAAAAACTGATATTTTAAAAAAGTGGAGTCATCACTTATTTTATTTTTAAAAAAATGAAAAACAAAAAAAGAAATAAAACCCTAAGATTGACTCTTTATTTGAAAAAACGTGTCTTTGAATACCCGAGTCTATGTTCAAGAGTCAAGTTACCTATTGGGAATGTATTATACAATAGCACCCTTCTAAGGCCTAAATAAAGGTCTTTGCTAATGAGTTGAGACAACTATGACAATTGATTTGTAAATTAGTGTATACCAAATAAATAAGTAATATACAATCAAGACAATGGTGAAATCATAATTTGCATCACTCAAATGAACCATGTATTAAAAAAATCAAACAAAGGAAGGAGAGGAACATACCTTAATAACATGTATAGTGCTTTCATAAAATCAACGAGGGTTAGTTCACAAGCAATAAAAAATAGACATGAAAAATCTTAATAAAAATCTATCATCATACATAATGCATCCACTACTCTAATAAAGGAATAAAAAAAAAAAAAAAAAACCAAGTAACAATTGTCATGTAAATTCAATACACTTTTAGTATGCATACAATTTTAAAATGAGTTTAGTTAAAATGTTCAATAAGGGTTTATGGTGCAAAACAAAATTCACTTATCATATACAATATGTCTAAAATATATAACAATGGTCCAAAAGATTTAAAAATGTGCAAAAAGTGGTGAAAATAACAAATCATGAAAAATACTCAGCATTGGGTTAGAAAATAGACATTCTCAAAATAAATCATAAGTAAATACCCAGAGGTGTTATTGCATAATGAAAAAAAAAATGGATAACATCTTGAATGTGTCTAGATTACAATACAAAATCCCAAAACATTTAATCACGTGTCGATCAATACCAGATTAATTCACACCAAGGACACTCTACAGAATAATCGACATGCATTTAGATTAAAGACACTTTCAAAATATATCCTAAAAAAAATCTAGATATGGAAGTTCACCATAAAAGAACTTGGACAATATCTCTTATATGTCTAGATTACAACCCAAAAGGCTAAATCATCCAATCGTTTCTCGTTTAATACTTGATTTAATCACAAATATATTGATAAAAAACGGAGCAACAATCCTATAGCATGAAAAGACTAATTTAATTAACCTATCTATATGCATAATAAAATCATGAAAAAAAATTGTACAATACCTTCAATATATCTAACTTACATAAAAAATAACAACATGACTTAATCATAAAATGTTAATTTTTAAATTATGCCAAACTTTCCTTGACTACAAAATGGGTTAGTGCAGTAGGTGTAGGAAAAAGAATGTTTTTGTTATACTTGGAGAATTAATTTTCAACAAATCAAGGCCCTAAAATTAAATTTCAAAATTTATATTAATGGAAAAATATCAAAACAAATTAAAGAGATCATGAAATAATTTAATTTTACAAAACAATTTCTAGTGTTCAAAATAGAGTGAAAAAACGGACCTATTGAAATATTGGTTTATATCTCTTAATTAAAAAATGATTTTACACTCAAACAAAATTCTATCAATATATCTAGGAAGTCTACAACATCATGCAATCATAAGAAAAATTTTAGAGAGACATGAAACAACCTGATCCAATTTTTTAATTATAGAGGTTCAATAATTCTAACAAAATGACAGCAAGGTGAACAATCCAAACATCACAAAAAAAAAAATAAATAAATAAAACGAATAACGAAAAATAAAACCAAAGGCAATAAAAATCAAATAAAGGATCTCTTAGCCACTATTATATGTTATCAAAATGCCTCAATCAAGTAAAAATAATTTCAAAGAAAATAACTCTAATCTCAATTCTAATAGACATCAATTAACATGAGATCAATTAACCATTCATCAACTTGTCATTAATATATCATCAAAAATCCAATTAACAACAATCAAAGTGGCCTTCATTATCGAATATGCAAGAAAATTGATAAAGGCTTCTTCTCCTTAGAGTCAGTAGGGGAAGACTCGGGCCACAATCCTTTAGCAATGCCCTCCTCTATACCATACAAAGCCTGTACCAAAGATCTGAAATCTATATGGGGAAATCCCATCAAGTGTCTAACAAATCTAGGTTGTAAGCTCCTCAAAATCATACTAATCTATCCTTCTCTGAAGGATGATCAATAATCTATGAAATCTTCTCCCTCCAACGGGAGATAAATGAAGTGACTGAATCCTCTAGCCTCTGTCTCAAAGCCTCTAACTCTCTCCTAGAAACATCAATGATAGTGTTAAATGCAAACTGTCTCAAAAAATTTTGGGTCAGATCATCCCAAGTCCTACAGCGTGATACATCCAATGAAGCGAACCAACGTTGTGTCGCACCTGTGGACCCGCATTTTTCATGCCCGTCCCCACTCGATTGGCGAGACTCGCTTTTTATTTATGAAAAAATTTATTTATTTTGGAATAGTCGGAGTCGCCACTTATTTTATTCTTATTTTAAAGGGAAAATAAAATAAGAAAGAAAACCCTAAAAAAAGTGACTCCATAGTTTTGGAAAAACATGTCTTTGAAAAACCCGAGTCTAGGTCCAAGGATCACGTTACTTATTGGGAAGGTACCTCTAGGAGGTAGCACCCCTCTAACCCCTATAAAGGTCTCTACTGGCTAAGTTAAGGGAAATGTGGCAATTAATTGGTTAATTATAGATACCTAAGTAGGCTAGGTGATTTCAAAAGAATGGCATGCCGAACAAGAAAACCAATCACAATCATTTAGAATATTTAGGGTGCGTACTTGGACCACTTCTTAAGCACTATTATATAACATCACTGGTTAGTTTAAATATCATATCACCAAGCATGCGTTTCATCATAAATGATCGAACAATGTAACAAATATCCAAACACCCAAGCACTATCAAACATAGGCATAGTTCATACTGACAGTCATATTTACAGAATTCAGAAAGTGGGTGATAGAGAGCATACCTAAATAGCATAGATAACTCATTATACGCTTCCTCAGGACATGAGGGGTTAGATAATAAATAATAAAAGAAGAAACCCTAACATGCTTGTTATCTAATTAACATAACAAAAAAAGATCGAAGTATACTAAATCACCAATTATCACACACATCTTGTATACAATTCTCAAAAAATAGATAAACATGATTTCAATAAGTAGCAAAGATGGTAGTAAAAATAAGTTTTAAAAAGATTTTCTTATGTGGGGGTTTCACTAATTCCCCAATCGATATACACGAATTTAGCCTAGAATTACCTCATTTATTTAGGACCACAAGCTTTGTTTCGTGTTTTGTTCAAAACCAAAATTTTTATTGAAAACTAAGAAGGATGCGAATCGATCAAGATATGGTTGCATATTATTTTATTTTATTTTTTTAAAATGATTCTAAAGACACTAAATGAATTTAATTTTTAAAGGGATCTTTTGAGAAAAATTGTTTTGTTTTGAAATAAAAGAAATTAATTTTTAAAATAAAAAAACATAGAAAACAAAATATCAACCAAAACAAAAGAAAACGAAAATCACAAAATAAAGATTTAGACAATCATGCTAATTAAACTGGTGAGAGTAGGGCCAACCTTCATGGATTTCCAATGGCTTTTTTTAAAAAAAAAAAAAAATGGATTTGACCAACAATCACTAAGGCATCAAACTAATGACTTCCAAATTAAACAAACTAACAAAATATCATCCAAGACCAACATCTAGATTTCAGGAAACGCATTAACTAAAATAAAAAACCAATCAAAGATTAAAGTCAACAAACTTAGCATATGGAGATAATAATGTGGGATTAATTAAAGTAAATTAACATTCTAACAAAATATGATAAATCAAAAACCAAAGTTTAGCAATCTTAAAAAATATGAAACAATAACATGCAATTAACTAGATTGATTATCTAAAATTCCTGAAAACTCAAACTAAATATTAATATATCAATACCAAAATATGTCATACTCAAAATATAAAAATAATAACATGTGATTGACTAAATTAATTAACCAAAACTCTAAAAAAAACTAAAACTAAATATTGATGGATCAAAATTAAAATTACCATACTTAAGATATGAAAATAATAACACGTGATTAACTAAATTAATTAACTAAAATTATAATCAACTACAAAATTGGATATAAATGAATTAGAATCAAATTTAACGAAATACAAAATGCACAAACACATTCAAACTAAAAATAATTAATACTAGATTAAATTAAAATTAAAATTAAAAACACCAACATCATCTAATAAGATTGGCTAAACTATCAAATTGAAATTGCAAATACATTTAAACTAAAACAAATAGATAAATCATCAAATTAAAACTAAACTAAAATCGGAATTCAAAATATGGAATTTATCTAAGAGGATTAATCAAACAATTGACTTAAAATCATAAACGCATTCAAATTATAGAATAAATTAAAATTAAACTAAATTGAAATTAAACTATATCTAATACGATTATTTAAACTAATGAATTAAGATCAATAAATGCATTTAAACTAAAAACAAATTATAACTAAACTAACTAGAATTAAAAACACAAACTTTATTTGACATGATTATTTAAACTAAAGAATTAAGATCAACAAATGCAACAAATGCATTTAAACTAAAAACAAATTTAAACTAAACAAACTAGAATTAAAAACACAAACTTTATTTGATATGATTATTTAAATTAAATAATTAAGATCAACAAATGCATTTAAACTAAACAAACTAGAATTAAAAACACAAACTTTATTTAAACTATCATATAGATTAAAATAAACTAGCATGGGACTAATGAACTACAATCACAAAAAAAAAAAAAAAAAAAAAAAAAAGACATCTAATTTAAGAAAAATAAAAAATTGTACGAATTGAGATTTAAAAGAATTTATCACAAAGAATTAATTAAACTAATGAACTAAAATCTAAACTAAAAAAAATGCTCTATCGAAAACGAAAACTAACCTGTGTTGTGTCCCAAAAAAAAAAAAAAAATACTCTCTTGATGGTCAAAATGGCAGCCCGATCCCCGTCCGCAGTCCCCTACTTTCCTCTAAAATTCCTGCGCGTGTCCTCTCTGGAAAAAAATTCTACCCTTCTATTTATTCCTCTCTTCTTATATATATATATTTTCTATATGGCAGCCCATTCCTATGGAATATTTTGTTTCCTTTTTTAATGTATGTGGATATGGGAAGTGCATATATGCATGGCTCACTTAGAGATTTCCTAAAGGATGCAGTCGTGTTCGAACGGGTAACAAAAGTGTCATCTCTGCTTTCCAACTGTCCAAGTTTGTCCTGCTAACCTTTAGAACAAAACCAAGTTCTTCTGCAAATAGCGTTTCAAAGAGGCTATTCCCATGTGAAGTCAAATCCAAGGCAATACAACAATTCCCAACTAATGCCATCTCCAACACACATACAATCAGTCCACCATCACTGATATCGTGACCAGTGGAGATCAACCCATTAGCACCCTAGTCATGTATGCTGATTATTGGGTTATTTTCCCCCATTTCAATGCAAGCTCAGACAACATGATACAACTTTTGTGCCATTTCTACATCTCTACATTGTACAACATTAAAATCAAGCTCAGCATCATTCTGACCACTAACCATACTAGATGCAGCTCTACCTCCCATTCTTATGCGATATGCTAGGCCTCTAATCTTAACTACTAGTATTCCAATATTAGGCTCTCTTTTTGTTAGGTGGATGTGATCAATTTGCCCAATCCCTGCACTGAACGTGATTGGCTTTAACCATTCTCGTTTTTCCCCACTTAGAAATCTCATTCCAAAAGTTCTGGTATAACCCTGAATTAAGGGCTCTCCAAATTTGTTCCCATAGTCAGACATGCCATTGCTAGCATCAATGAGGATTTGAAGAGGTGAAGCCAAGTTGGATGGGTACGTAAATGATGGATCTTCCCATGAAGCATAAGACCCTTCAATATTAAGATTCCCAACACACTAACCTACTGTAGCAGCAACAACAAAAGACCCACTGCACCGGTCTCTATACCAAATATCGGCTTCATCACGCCATACTACTTCACTAATTGCCGAGGTGGCGAATCCTCCAACCTCCTTTGAACTCTAGGATCCAAGAAACCAAGATTGAAGGCACCCCCATAAAGAACCGACCATATTCACTGCAAGAATCAACAAAAATTAATGAATGAAGCCCTAAATTGTCACGACCAAACATCGAAACAAGAAACCAAGAAAATCACGCCAGATTGACAAGAACGGAAACTTTACAGCTTAAAGAACACAGATCTCCTTTTTCTAGTGAGTTTTCCTTGGCGAAACAAATATTCAATGTAAAGAAAATTCTTCTGATCAACTAGCTTAGAATTGCGGCGAAATTCAATTGAAAACGAATGATTCAATCCATCGCCGATCTTTAGGAAATTTAGGATGTGTTGCCCATAAGAATCCTCTGTATAGGCCCAGGACTTGCTTCCACATTCTAGAAAACCTTGGTCCACTTCTAGACATGGTGCATTGCCTTGGTGGTTGACGGCGGTGGCATTGGACGGTGGCGATGATTGGCAGTGATGTGGTTGTCAAATCCCCACAGTGCTTTTCTAACCCACAAACCATGGCTTCCCCTAGGGTTTTTTTGAAAACTCTCAAGCAAATGAAAAAAAAAATGAATAAAATAATTGGGTAGGTCATCATAATAATAATGATTGTAGTAAAATAAAAATACAAATACAAATACAAATACATATAAAAATAAAACATTTAAACAGAATTATTGAATTAAAATAGATAAATAATGACAAGTAATTACGAAAAAAGTGACAAGATAATAGAAAAATAAATGAATGAGGAATTAGACAGGATAATAAATAAAATGATAAAAAATATAATGATAAATAAATAAATAAAGTCATGTGATTTTACAAAAACGAGTCGTGCAAGTCATGCGAGCCACGTGAGACATACGAGATGTGCTAAAAGGTGCCTTAAGTAAGACTAGGTAAACCTAAGTGGACCGAGGCGAACCTAAGTGTCCTAAATGGGCCTAAGTGAAGCCTAATCTAAACTTGAAGGGCAGTTGAATTCATAATGTGGAGCCGAATAAACCCCTCAACCAAAGTCTCCAAAGTGGCTTAGAAAATATAAGTAGTATGAGTAGCAATGGGCCATCAAGGAACTATTGTGGAGCACTGGAGGTAAACTTAAAGGCATGTGCTAAAGGGACAAAGTGGAGAGTCTACAGCACCACTCAGAGACATAGGGAAAAAGCATAACCATCTAGGCCTCATCTAGTCCGTGGGCCCTCATAACCATACTATAAAGCCTCAAATGGATGCGAGGACAACTTATGCCCGTGTATCTCTCAATCTCAGGCATCCTAAACTTGGCCGATAAACTAGCCACTAGTGCTCCATCAAAATCCTCCCAAGTAATAGCTCCATCTGAAGTCCTTATTTGCCTCAACCTCTACTCAAGTCTATCCATATGAGCATGTGGGTCCTCTGAAGTCGGAATAAGCAATGTGACAGGAGGCGTGGCAACCTCAATCTAACTATGCAGAGTGAAAAGTATAGCCTGTGGTACTGACTAACTAAGTGGAAAGGGTGGTGGTACTGTAGTATCAAACTGGGTACTCTCCTGAACTGGAACCTATTGGGCCTGCTGCCCATCTATCCTCTAGCCAAGGCTAGCTAAAGCTTCCTGGATCGAAGCCATGGCTGCAGCAAACTGGTCAACAGTAACTAACTATGAATCCATATCTCTCTGATCTGATCTCTAGTTTGACTGGTCTGATACTTTGGTCAATCTACCTCCAACTCTAATCCACGAAGGCGAATCCATATCGATCATGGTAAATTGTCCTACAAATATGGAAACATTGGATAAGGTGCAGTACGAAGGTGACTCTGTATGAATCAACTGATAAGTGCACAGGAATATAGCCCAAATGTACTCAATCTGATACCCATCTCTGATCACACCAAAAGGAGACTATGGAGAGGGTAATCGAACCCAACTATGACCAAGGCAACTCTGAAGGAGACTATGCAGTTTGTTTCCTTGGAAGATATCTATCCTTTTGAAGTGGATTCCCTTCCAAAAATTCTATGCCTGTAAGTATCTCTCCCATATTCAACCCTATTGATCCCAAGAATCTCCATAGTGGTAATTCATGATGCATCAATGTTGGGATAAGCATTGGTGGCAAGCTCACTACTGCATCAATGTTGGGATAAGCATTGGTGGCAAGCTCGCCAGTGCTGAATGAAGGATTAATTATATTACTTGAAGCATTCTCCAGTACGGTCTACTTCATACCAGAACCATAGAATTGTGAGCCCATGCCATCATCAACTGAGACCCTTTCATGAACAATTTCTTTAATTGTAGCAACCTTAAGAGATGTAGTGAGGCTATAGGTTTCTAATTGCTGACACTTTTCCTCATGAACTTGCCTCCAGTGAGTTATTTGGCATTTCCCATAACTGGGCTATCTCCAAGTTCTTCTCATGCTCTCATCTTTATACTTGGAACTGTCATAATCACCTTTAGGGTTGTTGTAATCATCATCTGCTTCTATAGAGTCCCATATTTTCTATATGGATGAAATATAGAAGCGCCAATAACAGGAATGGAAGTGTCACATTCAATGCTTGTCTCAACTTTAGTGATGTGGATAGTATCATATCTAAGAACATTCAGTTTCGCTATAACTAGCAAAGCTTTCCTGAGAATGGAAACAAAGTCCTCTATTATGCCTGATTTTAGTAATCAGTTTGCCCCTGCAGATTACTTTAGAAGTTGTGACTCTACATGGTCCGTTGAATTCTGTAGGGTTAGGAAAACCCAATCTGATGCCATTGGAACTCTATCTCCAGTGCAGAGAGCTGTGGGTGGAAGACCCTTTTTTAATTTTATCACCAACTATCCATCGTATAACTCATGTACAAAAGTCTAAAATCTTTGAATTCCTCACTAGTTCCTGCAGCGAGCAAGTCATCTAACTGAAACTGCCATTAACTTCGATAGCAATATCTGCACCATTGGCAGCTGGATGACTATAGTTGATTTACCGGAATGTCTTTGCTTTCAAAATAAATCAAGTAGAAGAGATCTCTCTACAGGGTCAATGTCTCTCTCAAGATTCAATGCTTTTGATCCTCCCACTGCACATAAAGGATAACAAGATAGAACCAGCTGAAGCCATTCTTCCATATCTTCTTCTATTTCCCATGCAGTTAAGGGTGGGAACGATAGAGTTCTTTGGACCCAATCCTTGATAGTATCACATATCTTATTTTCCTTTAAAGAAGTGGGTGCAACGTCTCTATGCAATTCACCAGATCACTCTATGGTGTATGATGGTCGAATGAGAACACTTAAAATTAGAGGAAAAATCCTCAAACATTCTGTGTTCACTGATTCACCAATGTAAAGTTTATTTGCTAACAACCCAAAAAGGTAACACAACTTAGTCCTTTCCCCATATATTTTCTGTAAACAAAGCAATAAGACATAATACTAGAACTCTCAAGAAGGGCTCCTCAATGCTTCCCACCTCATCATCTGATGCGGGCCAAACATTGAAAAATCTCAATTCACCACTTGCACCATAAACAAGAGCACCATCAAGTAAAATGTTGACAGTGGAATCCAACGAGCCTTCCTTGGGAGAACAATTTCCACTCTTTGCATATGAGGATAGTAAAGGTAAGAAAGAACCTAAAGCACTGCCTCCTTGCCATTTCCATGTGTACAATATTTCAGCAGCAAGCCAAGATCGAGAATAAAAATGAGAGGTAGCCAATTTTTATTTTTTATTTTTTAATTTTTTTTATGCTTCCTCGGTTGAATTTGGAGTATTTGAAACATAACAAAAAACAACTCTATCAATTCCAAGGGCAAAGATCAGCTTCTCGATTATAGCAACAAACTTGTGACTCCCAGATGTATTAGTCTTAATAGAAACTTCTTTAATTTTAAGGAGGCTGATCTTTCTGCACAGCCAGAATCTGGCATGATCCACAAAGGCCACACATCACTATTCGCTAGAAACAGGTCCAATATCAATGTATCGATTCGATTCTTGATTATTGTACTATGGGTTGTCTTGTGTTTTCTATGTCTTGGCCTTGGGGATTCAAGTTGGAACTATCTTTTTCCAGACCTGGCAACACAAACTTGGGTTGTTGATGAGCGAGCTTCCTTCGGGTTTTCAGCAGAACAACCCAATTGCTCAGTTAATTTCAGGTTCTGACCAGCTATGACATCAAAGCCATGGATTTTACATGTGTGTTCCTGGATGGTACTTTATTGCTCTTAACAGTTATTCTCTTGCTCACTTGTCATAGAAATAACTTTAGTCTCCAATAAATACCCAGATTTATCATGCAACTTCCAAATTATCTGACTTGCAGTAGATATACTTCCCATTAGAAGCCAAAACTTCATAATTCACCTCTGCCTTTCCCATTCTAGTTTGGACTGCATCCCCACTCTGTAATGAATTAGAGAAGTCCCCATTATTGCTTGTCCTACTCATATAACATATTTGGAATCCAATTCTTTCGCATACTCCAAGGACTCCACAGGAAGGGCTTTAGAAACATCAGTTGAGACATTTTGACTTTGTGAAGTTTCATGAAGGGATTTGTCAAAGCCTACCAGCCCGTCCCATGAATAGGATCTGTTGCATCCAATATTGTTGGACTACAGTGTTCTAGTGCAAGAACAATAAGCAGGTAAGCATGAGCCTCTCCATCTTTCAAACCTCATGTCCAAGTTCCAACATAGCAGCCATCAATTCGTAACTGCTTCTCAAAGGAGCAATAGACATGTAGTATTTCAGAAAACTAGGCAAAATTAGGCCAAGGCAGAAGCTTCAATAGTGCTTCAATTTCTGACTCCATAAATAATTAGCAAGTTCAGGAATTTTCAATATTCTGTGAACCAGAATTGACACATGAAAGATGTGAAATTGGATGAATCATTCATCGTTGATATCTACAGAAACTGAATTTATTGATGGCCATCATTTCTTTGTCTTCAAAAACCATTTTCATTGTAGCAGTCTCATTAAATTTTCCTGATGACCCTCATGTTATCATCCCCTGTTGAAGCAGTTCTATCAACAATTTCAATAGTTATGTTGACACCAGTACTCCTTAATGGAAATATCGCAGAAGCTTTTCCACAACATTAGCCAAATGAGCAAAAATCTCATTCGTTGTCCACAAGGTATCATAATGTTGAAGCTTCTTCCACTTCCTTCAAGCCTTTGAGATAAATGTCACCGCATTAGGAACATATGTGAGGGCCTTTATCGATAATTTCAGTCATGACAGTTATGGTAGAAAATGTATCCTCCAAGGTTGACAGGTAATGAATTATCATGAGAGTCTTGGGGTGGGAGATTTTTGTTGCTTTACCAGTATGAAAGCTATAGCTGCCGTTACAATTAGAATGAGCAAAGAATTTCTCAAAACGTTAATAGTAGAAGGTTCTTCTTTGAGTGATAGATGTAATTCCTTGAAGCATTGTGAACTTGCTGTTGAAACTTCTGATTCTGAGCTTTTAGGTGCAAAAAAAAAAAAAAAAACTGCTCTGCTGCACTCTTTTTCAGCATGAGAAGTCAATTTAATTTCACCCTGAAGTTTCTCAACTTTAGGCACCTTTTCAGACTTGATTTTAGAAACTTGTGAGACTTTTAACTTTCTATTCCTTTTCAGCTATGAAACTCTGTGTCTCAAAATGTTAGCAGGTAGGGTTACCAAGGGGAAATTGATCAGAACTGGAAAGCTTCTCAAACCTGAAGCCCAACCATTACCAGATAATTCAAACTCTACAAGTTGATCATTCCCTTTTTCGATTGGAAGACATCCTCAAATGCCCTTCCTTTTCATGAGTAGTTTGTGTACCAAAATTATCGATGATAGTGTTCAGAGAGTAAGGCTCATCATGGGAAGCCTTTCTCTCATAAGGCTTAATTATTCTCTAGTTGCAGCTTCGTCCAGTGCATTATTAACCCTTTACTTGGCATAACCCTCCAAAATCCCTTCATTATTCTAAATTAGTTCAAGATGCCCCCCCAATCTGCAGAACATCACAATGGTATTCAGCTTCCCATTCCTTCTCTCAGCGATCTCAATTTCCTTCGAAGTTTGGTATGTGCCTTTCAGCTATTGCATGAACACCAGTATACTGTGCAGGCTTCAGAACTGCTCTCTGGCCAACAACATTCAAAGTCATTCATATCTCGACTATCTAATTCATAGTCCACATGAAGAGAACAACAAATGACCAAATGATGCCAGTTTGTCATTAAATTCACCGTCAGCCTCATTTTCTTAATAATCTGGTTAGTCTTGGTATCATCAATCTCAACATGTACGCCACTAGCCTCCCTTACACTTTTAATGGAATTCTCTCCCTTGCCAATAACACACCCAATCTTGTCATATGGGCACAAAACTCTTATAATTAACTCCTGATCGTGATGCTCCATAACCAGAAACTACAGGTAGGTTGAATGAATAAACTGGCCATGTACTGCCCATGTCTGAATAACCCTGAAGTTCTGGTACATGTGTAGCAGCTAAGACAGAAGGAACAAATCTAGTAGACACAATAGAGTCTGCACTAGGATAGAATCCACTAGAAGGATATATTGAGACATCTGAAGGGATAATGATGCTGGGAGGGGCTTCTGGTATAGTAGTGTCAAGAGGAATTTCTTCTCTAAGAGTGAACTTGTACATGATTGCAGAAATTGCAAGCAGTGCCTTCTTCAATCAAGCCAGAATGACTACAAGATGAGAGTAAAGAAGTAAATGTGATGGAGTTAGGCCTGTAGCCATCTTCTTCCATATGAGACACAAGCTCGCATGCTTCTCTCCTTTGACCATTCATTCCACATCCAGCAATCATTATATTCCAGGAGCTTTGGTCCCTAAAATTACCCATCTGCATAAACAAGCTTCTTGCCTTTTCTATAAAACCAGTTTTTTTTTTTGCATATGCATCAATTAGAGAATTCATAACCTGTGTTTCAGAGTTAAGTCCTAGCTTAGCTATGAAACCATGGGCAATTTCAGCACCACAACTGGTCAAAATAGCTGCAGAGGCCTGAATAAATGAGATCATTGTGACTGAATCTGGTTTGTACTGATTTTCTGACTGCATCTGGCAGAAAACTCTCATGGCCATGGCAGATGCAAGGCCTCACCTAAACCCTTGAAAGCATGGCACTAGAGAAGATAATCTATTCAAATCCACAGTTCTAACTTCCAACCTCTTGTTACAAAAGGCATCCTTTAGAGAAATGCGAAGATTTTTCGTCTGTTCCTTTAAAGCTTCAGCAACAAGGACCACATTTTTCCATGCATCAATCACTTTTGAGGAATCTGAACAAGGATTGGTTTCAGTTGAATGACTCTAGTCATGGACAAGATCAGAATTGAGTTGTTCTGCACAAGACTTCTTCACATTCATACTGAAGTGAACCACATGACTAAATTGACTTTTGCTAAACATCAGAAACACATATGATGTTTGATCCATCAATGAGAAGGACATATATCTAAATTGGCTATCTCTATCCTCTGAAAATATGTGTTAATGGAGATTAAGTGGTTCAAGTTCGGCTGCAAGTTTCAATTCGTGCACAAGCACTATAAAAGCTGGTTTCTTCCCAAGTTTCTAACCTTTAGGCAATTGTTCCATGTTACTTCTTGCTTCAGAATCATGGTTTGGATTTAAAGGGAGTTTCATTGCTATAAAACGATTGGGAACATCATCAAATTCAGACTCTGATGTATCAATACTGAGAGACAATTCAGGCTCCTGTAGTTAACTACTTATTCGCTTCTTCAAACAACCGTGAAGTTAATTCTTTTACCTTGCCTTCATTTAATATAAAAGCCAACTGTATCATGTTCAGAAGAAGAATCCACTGCCACAGCAATCAATCCAAAGCTAGCACTTTCATCCTCATTTTCTCTGCTACATTCACCCATAAGCAAGGACCCATCAATCTCATGTTCCATATTACTCAAATCGGTACTCAACTTCACATTCCGCACCTCAACAACAGAAACATCTGAATCAAAGTTATTAACACCACTCTGCCTAGAGACTGCATTTAGAATGTGTATTTGAGTAGACTCAGATGGAGTGGAAATTAGAACATGGTCTCTAGCATTTATATCTTTTCTATGAACTCCAATTGCACATTCTACATTTTCAGTTGTATGTGATTCCCCACGCAATTCAGCTGAAGAGGATACCACAAGCTTACTAGAAACATCTCCCTTGTGATGGCTTCCACTTCCACCACAATCACTTTCAGAAAGTGTACTGGTTTCATAGATAACAAAGAAGTGTTCAAGTGACTGGTTGAAATCTCACTATTTGATTGGCTCCCACTTTCCATCAAATCGTCCTTTTTCTTCACAAAACTGCTCTTTCCATAAATCAGGCACACATGAGAGTCCATTCTCTGCTCTAATATGGCACAATTTTTTGCACCCCTGTTGCTGACTTCAATATATAGCATGCCCTGACCCAACTCATCATAGACACCTGAGTCCTTGACAGTAGTTTGACCTGGAACAATTTCTTCCTGCCCAATAGATTTTAATAGCATTTCAACAGATTTTGAGGATGCGGCCTCAGACTAAACATTGTTCCGCCTGGATATGAGCAAAATTCTGCAGCACTTGAACTAAACTCCATCCCACTATTTCCCGAGAGAAATCCTCAATCTACTGGTTGTCTTCTTGACTTCAATGCCAAGAAAAACCTCAATTTCAACCAAACTATCAATCCTTAGATACCCCTGGTGGCTGTCACCAAAATCAAACTTAGGAAGAGCATATGGCCCTCCAGTTTCTCCAGTTCACTACAATACCTCGGATTCAACTATCTAATATTTGAGTGAGGTTTCTGTACACTTCATCCCTCATATCAACACTTCCGTCATTCCTCAATGTACGCCCAAATGCAACAACAAGGATTCGAACACCATGCAAGAAAAAGGATAGAGAACGAATAAAAACGAAATAAAACTCGGAGAAGAAGAGAGCGAAAGATGTTGATCAGTAAACATAAATAGCTCCACTTCAAATATCAATCCGTGGGCTAAGAACAGAGAGAACAATGCAGAATGGAATTTAAACGAAAACAGAGCATGATCAAATTCAAGCATGGAGTCATAAATTTCAGAAGACATCAATGACACATAAAAGAATCAAAATCAAAATAGGGCAAAGAAGTAAACGACCAATCTCAGCAAAACAACTTGTGGCCCGTAACGTCCACACCAATCAGCAAAATTGAACATTCCGAAACAACCAAATGGAGGAATCGCACATGGGTAAGAACGCCGAGAGTAACAAGAAGCGTACCTAGACAGTCTTGATAGTAATCTCTTGGCTTCCGGCTATCGTTCTTCTCCCAAAATCCTTTCAAAACCAGTGAATCACCTGTTTTTTTCTCTTCCCCACGAAGACAAAAAAAAAAATCCTCTTCTCCACAACATACTTTTTTGTACCTATATATATCAGCCCTAAAAAAGAACCCCAAATCTACTGAGGAAAATCTCCTCCTTTCTTCTTTTCTTTTTTTTCCTTTTTTGTTGTCTCTGTTTTCTTTTTAAAAGGAAACTCTCATTTCTTCTACCAAAAAAAAATCTGCCACTTTCCTGTCTCCAAGATTCTAGTGATCCTCCTTCCAAATAAATGGCAGCCCATTTCCTCATGCCCAAAAAGATAAGAAATATGATTTAGAAAACTTATAATAAAATAAAAATAATAAAGAAAGTCATACAAGCCACACAAATCATGTAGGTCATGCAATCATGCAAGTCATATAAAAAGTGAGTCTAAAAGTGCCTAGATGGGCCTAGTGAGTCTAAGTGTCTAAATGGGCCTAAGGTGGTGCCTAATGGGTCGGGTATACCTATACGGGCATATGGTGAGACTAGGTGGGCCTAACTAAGTCTAACCTAAAGTGTACCTAAATGAAGCCTAATCTAAACTCGATGGGCAACCAAAGTCATAATGTGGAGCCGGATAAACCCCTCAACCAAAATCCCCAAAGTGGATCAGAAAATATAAGTAGTATGAGTAGCCATGGGCCACCAAGAAACTACTGTGGAGTACTGAAAGAGCATTTAAAGTCATGTGCTATAAGGACAAAATGAAGGGTCTATAGTGTAGGAAAAATGATTTTTAAATTTTTTTTTTATCCTACTTAGGAATTGGATTTCAACATATCAGGATCCTAAAATTAAATTTAAGAAGTCTATATTAAGGAAAAAATTTATCAAAACAAATTAAAGATGACATAAATAATTTAATTTTACACAACAAATTCGGATATCCAAAATAGAGTGAAAAGTAGACTTTTTGAAAGATTGTTTTATATCTCGTAATTGAAAAATGATTTTGGACTCAAATAAAATTTTGTCAACATCTTTGAGAAGTCTAAAACATCATACAATTATAAGAAACATTTTAGAAAGAATTTAAATAACCTGAATCAAATTTTCATTACAAAGGTTCAGTAATTCTAATAAAATGACAACAAAGTGAACAATCCAAACATCACAATAAAAAACAAATAGCCAAAAAATAAAACAAAGGCAATAAAAATCAAATAGAGGATCTCTTAGCCATCTATCATATATTATCAAAGTGCCTTAATCAAGTGAAAATAATTCCAAAGAAAATAACCCTAATCTCAATTCTAATAGGCATCAATCAACATGAGATCAATTAACTGTTCATCAACTTCTCATTAATATGTCATCAACAACAATCAAAGTGGCCTTCATTATCTACCCCAAACTAAGAGAATTCCTATACTTAAACATGATGAAAGAAAAAAGAAATTAAAATAGAGATAATCATAATTAAGATATGAAAGAAAAAAAAAATCATACTTTTCTTCTCAAAGATTGCAAGCTTACTACTTTCTTGTCTCCCTACATTGAGTTTCGCCTTCTTGATTTTCAAAACTCCAACTTTTCTTCTCAGGGTACTTCATTGTTTCTTCAAGATCAATTGGTGGCAACCCTAGGTCCCTCTCTCAATGGACAAGATGTGGATGGCTCCTTCTTCCTCCAGAAAGCTCTCAATACCCCACCTTTTTTTCAATGATGTGATTCTCTCTTTAGGCTAATCCTACACCTAAAATTTGTTGTGAAATTTACTCCTTGATAAAAATTGATTCAAGAAAAGTTGTCAATAAATGAAGTGTAACCCTTTCTTTTAGCTTTCTATAACTTCAAGAGTCAACTCAATTGGATATCTTTAGTTAATGTTATGCTGAAAGTACTAAAACTTGTTCAACATATGATGGGAAAGCTCACCGAACCTTGTCAGAAAATTTGCTCCTTGATAACGATTGATTGAGGAAAATTTATCAACAGCTGAAGTTTTGTCCTTTCTATTAGCTTTCCATAGCTGTAAGAATAAACTCATTTGGGTATCTATAACAAAATTTATGCCCAAATTACTAAATTTTGTTCAACATATGACAGGAAAGCTCTCCTACTCTCTCTTAATCTCTTTAATCCATCAATCCAAAGAGAGTCCTATGTGTGTGAGCCCTCTCCAATGACATAATTTTCTTGATCTCTTTCCCTAAAATAATTACAAAGTTGTTCTAATCCTTATGGCAAACGACAGTCTCACCTTTCTAAACATTCATCACGTGAATCTCTCTTGATTTCTCTGAAATCTCCAAGTCTCCAATTTTTCTTTTTCAAAATTAGTCTTCAATAGTCATGTACCTCTCAATGGTAGCCCATATCTTCCAAATAAAATGTGTGAATCTTTTCCTCTCATGCAATATGTAGTCATGTCTACTTAAAAGAATATCTTCCTAAAAATCCCCTCATGTGTGAACCCAAGGGAGCTAAACTAAAGTGTATCTAAGGGAGCAAAACTAAAGTGTATTTAAATGAGCTGAACCTAGAATGCATCTAAGCTAGTTGAACCTAGAATGTAACTAAGTGAACTAAGTGAGTCGAACTAAGCATGCAACTAAGTGAACTAAACCTAAAATGCAACTAAGTGAACTAAGTAAACTAAAATAAGCATGCAACTAAGGTCATAATTAAGACCCATAAAAAAAAAATTCCCTCAACAACGAATCTTTGAAGTTGGCTAAAAAAATAGTACCAAATGAGCAACAAATGGAACACAATGGAATGACTACAAGGCAATGAGAAGAGAAGGAAAATATATAGAATAAAATGTGCTACTAGGACAAAATAGAGGGTCTATACTTGCATATTGTCACATATGTCTTAAAATGTGACCTGTAGATTTGTTTGGTTATGGAGATGAATGTAGAGGAGGTTTAACCCCCTCAAGTAGGTAAGGGTCATGCATTGAACTCCCAGCTTGAAGCCAAACACGCTAAAAGCCTTTCTAGCTAGAGTCTTGGTAAGAATGTTAGCTATTTGAAGATGACTAGGAACATATTTAGCGTAAAGGTGCCCCATTACAACTTTTTCATGGGCAAAATGGCAATCTAATTCCATGTGCTTTGTTAGTGCATGAAACACCGGATTTTTTGCCATATCTAATGAACTTATGATATCACAAAAGAGAAATGGAGATTGGAAAGTGGTAGGCTAATGTCACATAAGAGAAAGATAAGCCAAGTTAATTTTGAAGTAGTTGCAATCATGGAGTGGTACTTTGCCTCTACAAAAGAGCATGCTATTGACCATTGTTTCTTAGAAGACTAGAAAATACAATTGGTGCCAAGATAAACACATAATCAATAGTGTTTCTCACTATTATCGGATAACCTACATAGTTAGAATCAACAAAAGCATATAATAATATTGAGCTTTAAGCCAATAAGAAAATATTGTAATCTAGGGTGCCTTTTAAACAACATAGGATTTGTTTCACAACCTTAAGATTTGCCTTGGTTGTTGGAGGTCTTGCCACACTTTGTTAACTATGTGAGTGATACTTGGTCTAATGAATGTCAAACATTAGAGGGTACCAACCAAGGTGTGATACTCAGATTGGAAGGTTGTAAATCATCTATAGTTAGTGAAACTTTGATAGATGTAAGTGTGGCTTTGGTAGAACAATCTAGCATATGTGCTTTATGAGGAAAGTCTCTAGTATACTTTGCTTAGGAAGAGTACATTCCACATTTTCAGTTTGGCATTTAGGGCCATTATTTTTTGCTTTGGCATTCAGAGTCATTATTTTTCAATTTGGCATTTAGAACCATTGCTTTCACTATCGGCGTTCAGAGCCATTTGTTTTCCTAGTGTTGGTGTTCAGAGCAATTCTTCTTAGTTTTGGCATTTAGAGCAGAGCCATTATTTTCTGTTTGATTTCAAAGCTATTTTTTTCTCTTTGGCAATTAGGGTCGTAGTTTCTTAGTGTTCAAAGATGGTAGGTTTACACTCCTTGTCCTCATCATTTCGCCATATTCATTATTTCCATCAATATCATCGCATGAGCTTTACTTTATTTGCATTATCCGAAGTACCCATTTCTCCTTGTGTGGTTGATCCTTGATTTCATCATATCATGTGCTAGGATAAAATTTTTGGCTCTTTTATATTCTTTGGTATAGTTCACTTCACTTCATTCATCTCTCGTGTATTCGTGATCTATTCATTACACTCGTGATCTCTACCGAAGAGAGACATATTTGTAGACCCTCAATTTTGTCTTCTTGGCACATTTTATCCAGTGTTCGTCTTCCTTCATATTATGACCCCTCATTGCATACTTAGGATCCATTTATGAGATTTTATTGTGTCTCCATTGGTGATTCGTCCCCATTGCAGTTGTACCATTTGATTCTAGCCTAGACGGGTGTTATCAACAAAATTTATAAAACCTAAATCACCTTACACTAGGGTAGCATAGCTAACATAGTATAGTGGCTCTAGGATTGTCCACAGGGATGGGTTTTCATCGTACAGTTGACTTTAGGAAATAACATGGTGCTTTTCCTTATGAAAATTAGCTTTTAAAGAAAATGGAATTGTGGTTGCAAAGATTGATTTTAAGTTAAGAAAAAATAATAAGTGAAGTTAACTACAAAGAAAAGGTCTCTTGGAGCTTTAGGTCACTAGGATCGGGTTCCTTAGGCAAGGGGGGAGGATTCCGGATCTTCTCCTCGCGTTGGGGACAATAACATAAATGATGGTTATCTCCCGAACCGGTTTTGTATTTAGCAATTAAGATTTGATCCAAAGGGTTCATGAAAAATGGTAGTTACTTCCCATTAATGGCTTCAAACACTAAACCTTGAACCACCTTCCAATGGCTCGTAAATGATAACTAATAGACATCCATGGATCTAGCAATAAGCATCCATAGAATCCGAAAAGCTTACCAAGTATTGGCCATTCAAGGTGCTTTTAAGGGATTTAAAGCTAAACCTTAAAATAAAAACCATTAATGGTTAACAACTACTTTCATTTAAAGCAAGGACAACTTCCATCTTTGCATTCGGGTCCTTCACCTAGCTTCTCTCACTCCAAGAAACGTAAAACCTAGCCACTCATCGCTTGAGAAATCATCCTCAAAGGTTGTTTGGCTAGAAAGAAAAGCGGAAACAAAATGAGAAGGAAAGGCAGAGCAAAAGCTCTGTATATTTCTTACTGCGGGAATTTACAAGTGTTTAATCAATACCTCCTCTCTTTCTTGAGGTTCTACAAAGAGAGATCTATATAGAGAGGTCTTTCCAACCCCCCTTTATAGTTCCTAACCATGAAATCCTATAATTGGTTGATTACAAGGATAAAATAGTAAATTACACAAAATATCTAGTGATAAAAATCTAATGGAGTAGGTGCACATGAAAATTTCGCATGGTGTGCGAAATTCTTTGGCTGCTTCTTGTGGTTTCGCATGGTGTGCGAAATTTCACACAGTGTGCGAAATTGTCTTTCACTCAGTCCTGCTCTTAGTCCTGCAGCTACTCCTCTTCTTGATTTCGCATGTTATGCGAAATTTTTGCATAGCCATGCGAAAAATGCTGGTTGTTGGATTTTTTCCTCTGGTTTTCTTCTTTGCATCTCTGATTGGCTTGGCAACCTATTGCCAAGCTTGGAAAAGAGCTATGAAGTGCTCCAAAGCTCGGATTCTTCATGTATTTGAGCTTCAACTTGCATTGCCATGGATTTCACAAAATTCTCCCTCATTCTTGGCTTGTTTCAATAATCAAATAGCTACCAAAAACACGAAAACTAGCCAAAAACTGATTAGTAACCCTTGCTAGGTTCCTTAATGTGCCAATTGAGTTAAAATGTATTAACTACTACTCAAAAGTGTTTAAAACAGTTAGTTTCAAGCTATAAAAGAGTACTTTTTGAGTAGTAATCAATTGGTGGTCACTGTTACCCACCTAATGACCATTTTTGGACCTCTTTTGGAGATATATCTTGGAGGATTATATGGATACGAAGTGTGATTTTTTTAGTTGCTCTAATTCTAGATTAGGAGTTTGTTTTCTAATGCATCCTTCTATTGTTTAGTTTAAGTTTTTTTAGTGCATTAGGTTTGATTTTGACTTTTATTGCAAGTTTTTAAGTTAGATGAACTTTGATTTGTTATTTGATTTTTAGTGTGTGATTGATTTTTGATATTTTGAGTGCATGATTGATTTGTGATATTATAAGTGCATGAATGATTTTTTATATTTTGAGTGCATGTGATTGATTTTATTGCATGATTAATTTTTAGTGTATGAGTGATTTTAATTTTGAGTTCACATTTGAATCTTGATTTGGAAGGTATGCTTGATTTTAATTTTAAGTTCATATTTGATTATTGATTGTGATTGCATGTGACTTTAATTTTAAGCCCATAATTGATTTTTGATTTGTGATTGCATGATTGATTTTTAATATTTTAGTACATGATTAATTTTTTTCGATTGATTGCATGTGATTTTTTATCTTGTTTTTTTGAGTGCATGCCATAATTTGAGGGAAGTTTCTAGAGAAGGAATAATTTTTTAAAATGAAAATAGAGAGGGAAAAACGCTATTCATGTTTTACTTGAGCTGGCTGTACACAGTTGATGATTAGAGTGGGTTGATTATGGAGCTATTACTGCATGTCTTTAAGTGAAAGTTACGGTAGAATTTTTTAAGGGAAGATGAAAGCATGACATGTAGCAGCATCCGGTGAAGGAGCAAGAAAACATGCAACAACGTTGATCCTTAAGAGATATAGTAGCAGAATGTTGGAGAAGAAGGCACACATCAGCCATTGAGAACACATGCAGCTGCATAGATCAAATTTGTGAAAAGTGAAGAGGACACCACCGAATTTTGAAGGGAAAGTTTGAGGTAAGTTACTGAATTTTAATTTTAGTTTTGATTTCTTCTATATCTTCTTTTTCTCTTCCTATTTCTTCTCATTTTCGTTACTGTTTTTGAATGTTACTGTTTTTGCATTGATTCATGTCTCTTAGTTTTTATTTTTAGGTTAGTTGACCTTTATAATCTTTCATCACAAATCACTCACACAAGTCATTAGTTGATTTCACTATGTATCTCTATTTTTGGTATCACTTTTTCATTTCACTTTTAAGTGAATTTTATATGCTTGTTTAGGACACTTTAGAGGCTTAATTTTGACACACTTTAAGGTCATTTTTTTAAGTCATTTTTAAGATGCACAAATAGTTCCCTATTCACTTCACTTTGAATACTCATTTTTTGATACACACAATTGTCTTTAGGTGCCTTTTTAGTGATTTATGATTTTAAGTGTTTTAATGATTTTGAAAGTATTTTAAATTGTTTCTAAAATAAAGTGTATCCTCAAAGGTTATCTTAGATCAATTGGGTGAAGAGAAGTATATTTTTAAAAATAATGCTACCTTGTTCATTTGGTATGCATATTTGAAAAGGTTTTCATTTATTTTTTATTTTTCTCATACATGAATTAAAATCAAAGCTCCAATCAATGGAGTCATTCCTAGCCTTAGTAAGCTTATTCATGCTTGCATGAGGTTAAGGAAGCATAGATAAATTCATAAAAATTAAAAAGGGACCTAGTGAATCCCTACATTCAAAGTTTTCCAAAAATTGGTTCTCTATTGCCATTGTTGTTAGTCTACTACACCTTTGAAGTTTCCAATGCTTGGTTATTGTTCTAAACTTCTTAAATATGTGAAATATTTATCTTTTTATTTTTTTATTTTTTGAGCTTGAAACGTTTCTCCAAGCAAGGCATTTAAATTACTCTTCCAGTAGGTCCAATTTCAGTACAAAATAGGACACCCAAAATAGTTTTGTAAAATTAAATTATTTGGTGATTTCATTAATTTGTTTTGATGTTTTTTTCCTTAATCTAGACTTCATAAATTATAATTTGGATCCTTGTGACACTCAAAATTGACCTCCCAAGTAGGAGAAATAATTTTTCATTTCTACACCCACTAAACTAGCTCTGTTCTATAGTTAAGGACTGTTTGGTTGAATTTCACTAAGTTCTTATATGATTTAATCTTGCTGTTATTTTTCATGTAATGTAATCATATTGAAGAAATTGTATAACTTTTTGTGTGATTTTACCACACTTCTAAATTCGCCAAATAAATTAATTCTTGTATGCTTTGATATTTGTCCTGTTTTTTTACTAAAATGAATTGTGATGAAATGTGGTATTGAATGGCACATGATTAAACAATTTGATCTTTTGGGTTTTAATATAGAAGAAATAGGAGATATTGTCCATTTTATTTTATTTTTTTTGTGATGAAATTCCATTTCTTGATTTTTTTTAGGATATATTTCAAAAAAATCTCTGTTTTGATCATATGTTGAATGTTCTATGTAGTGTCCTTAGTTTGATTTAATTTGGTATTGAATAACATATAATTAAATAATTTGGAATTTTTTATTATGATCTAGATACATATTGAAGATGTTCTCCATTTTTTATTTTGATAAAATAACAATTTTAGGTTTTTTATTTAAGATTTATTTTGTAAATACCCTTGTTCTGCCCTGTTGATGATAGCCTATATGTTTTTTTATAATTCGATCCCCTTTATGCATGCTTTTGAGCTCCTTTGATTATTGATTTACATTGTTAACATATTATGCACATTATTTGAACCTTTCTTTGGATTGGAATTCCTTATTTGATATTTTATTTAGATTAATTTTTGTGAGTGAATACTTGTTAGCCAATTCTTA
Organism: Vitis vinifera; assembly: GCF_030704535.1. Lineage (NCBI taxonomy): Eukaryota > Viridiplantae > Streptophyta > Magnoliopsida > Vitales > Vitaceae > Vitis > Vitis vinifera. The sequence continues at coordinate 23,626,810 of NC_081813.1, read as the reverse complement.
ATTTTTAAGCATGTTTATTGTATTTTGTTTCATCTTGTTCATACCTTATCATCTCTTTATTTCATGATTTGAGATATGAATATGTTGTATCTATTGTGAAGTCTTACCTATGATTTTATATCTATATTTTTTATTACTTATGAACTAAACCTCAGTGATTTTATGAAAGTGCTTTGCTAGCTATCAAAGTACACTTCCTCTCTTTTTCCTTTGTTTGATTCTTTGGGTATGCATGTATTGTTTTGAATGCTTCCTTGATATGCTTTATTTGTTAACATTATGTTATTTTATAAGAACACTTAGCATGTTATGAGGTACGTTCCTTTCTTTCCTTCTTTAAGTGCTTCTTTGAGTGTGCATGGCTTGTTTGAGTGATCTTTAATTATGCTTTCATTATTACTTTGTTATATATTTCGTGATTCTTAGCATCCATTGATTTACAAATCAATTATAGTTACCTCAATTTAATTAGTAGAGACATTTATTTAGGGCTTAGGGTAGTGGTACCGTATGATACCTTCTCGATATGTAACTTGACCCCAGGATTTGGATTTGGTTTTCAAATACATATTTTTCCAAATAAAGAGTCATTTTTAGAGTTTTATTTTATATTTTATTTTCCTTTGAAAAAATAAACAAAAATAAAGGGTGACTAACTTTTTCAAAATTAGTTTTTCACTAAAAAAACAAGTCTCGCCATTGAGTAGGAATGCTTGTGAAAAATGCAAGTCCATAAGAAACCAACTTGAAAATATTTGACTTCAATTTCCAAGAAATATTTTAGGTAGCCAAGGTCTTTAAAGCAAATCTAGAGTTGAAACTAGTGATAATCTATTGGATCATATAGCAAGGGTTGCTACTTGTTACAATAACATCATCAGCATAAACTAAGATTAAAACAATTAGAGAACTTGTATGCAAAATAAATAATGATGAGTCAGTGTTGGTATTAAAGAAACCAAGTTGAATAAGAGCTTGTGATAAACGCTTAAACAAAACTTAAGAGGCTTGCTTTAGTCCATTTAGGGAACATTTAAGAAGATAAACGTGTGAAGGAAAATTAGGGTCATTTCCTTGAGATGGTCAATTAAGAAGACATTTTTAACCTCTAGTTGTTTATTTCGTCCTCCATACCAACCACCTAATGAGGTTGTTTAAGTTTTTATTTAAGAGTTCTAGGTTCAATATGAGTTGAATGGCTAACATGGAGAGCCAAATAACGTATTTGTCTCAATTTTGGATAGGTGACTAGCCATAGTGTTAATGCAAGTGGGAAGTTGTGTGGGTTGTTTTGGTGAAGGAGAGGGATGTATCGTTAGGCATAGGTTGTGTTGATAGAGAAGTTGGGGCAATTGGAAGATTGATAAATAATTGGTTTATTAAATATAGTGTGGAGTGTAGAGATGGTGGAGAGGAAGGAGCAGGTGTAAAGGTGGTTGAAATGGACTTTGTGAAAAGAAAAAGGAGCTTTGACCCAAAATAGTGTGTTTTAAAAAAAAATTCCAAAAAATAAAGTTGTTTTCAAAATAATGTCCAATCTAATGCGTCTGTGCCACATAAGCTGCCACATCATAAAACCGTAGTTGGTGACTACGGTTTTATTTTTCTAAAGTGATTAGAAACCGTAGTTACCAACCACGGTTTTAACTTTAAGTTTAAAGCCGTAGTTGGTGACTACGGCTTTGACTTTTTTTTAAAATGGTCAAAGCCGAAGTCACCAACTGCGGTTTTAACTTTATATATATTTATATATAACTTTAATTTTTTTTAATAAAAATATTATATTATTTTGATTTTAAATATACTTATTTCATTATTTTAAAAATAATAATATATGAAATTAAATAATTGATATTTTTAATTTGATATAAAAATATATTTTTAAATTTTATTAAAACGCACTATATTTAATATAAATATAATTAATTAATTAAAATAAAATATAATAAATTATATTTATTTAAAATAAATAAATTATAAATGCCTATTTAGAAAAATAAAAAAATAATATAAATTATTATATTAATTAATAATTTTTTATATATTATATATAAGTGGTATATAATACCTCTCTCTCTCACACACACACACACATATATATATATATATATAAAAGTTTAATTTAAGTTTAAAATTTATCACATTTTTATTTAAATATATAAATAAATTTTATTAAAATAATTGACACTATATTTAATATAAATATAATTATTTAATTAAAATTAAATATAAATAAAATATAATAAATTATGTTTATTTAAAATAAATAAATTATAAATGCCTATTTGGAGAAAAAAATAATATAAATTATTATATTAATTAATAATTTTTTTATATATTATATGTAAGTAGTATATAATATCACACACACACACACACACATATATATATATATATATATATATGGCATATTTATTTAAATATATAAATAAATTATTATCATATCGATATAATATTATGAACTTAAATTAAAATATAATAAATTTTAAACTTAATTGAACTTATATACATGTGACATTATATACCACTTACATATAGTATATAAAAAATTATTAATTAATATAATAATTTATATTATTTGTTTTTTAATAGGCTTTCATAATTTATTATATTTTATTTATATTTAAATATAATTAACTAAATATATTTATATTAAATATAGAGTATATTATTTTAATAAAATTTTAAAATATATTTATATCAAATTAAAAATATCAATTATTTAATTTCATATATTATTATTATTAAAATAATAAAATAAGTATATTTAAAAGCAAAATAATATAATATTTTTATTAAAAAAATTAAAGTTATATATAAATATATAAAGTTAAAACCGCAGTTGGTGACTACGGCTTTGACCATTTTAAAAAAAAGTCAAAGCCGTAGTCACCAACTACGGCTTTAAACTTAAAGTTAAAACCGTGGTTGGTAACTACGGTTTCTAACCACTTTAGAAAAATAAAACCGTAGTCACCAACTACGGTTTTATGACGTGGCAGCTTATGTGGTACAGACGCATTAGATCGAACATTATTTAGAAAACAACTTTATTTTTTGGAATTTTTTTTAAAAACGCACTATTTTGGGTCAAAGCTCAAGAAAAAGGTGCTTCCATGATGGAAAGTGTAGTGATAGTAACTGTAGACTATGTGTCAAGAATGATAGGAGGAGGAATTGGTATTGAAATGTTTGTCTTCTTTCAACAATTAGAGGATTGTCCTCTAATGGTAATACTTTATATTTTTTTATAAACCCTATATGATTGTGTAGCTTGGATTCACTTCCTTCTTGCCATCTTCATTTTCTATTTCTTCTAGTGGAGCCCCAACATTTGTAAGGTGATTTTCAAGATAAAGACTCTTGATTAAAGGTAAAAATTGATAAAAAAAAAAAATAGCTTCACAAATACCAAGCTTGCGCATTGGTGAAAAGATTGAATTGTGAGGTAGAATTCTTGGCCATGTTGCTCTAATACCATAAGAAGTTTGAAGAATATTTTATACAAGAAAATGAAATTATAGTAGGCCCTCATTAGATTAGCATTGATTTGTAGAAAATGAAATTAATTAGAAAATATATAATTATGATTAGCACATAATTATATATTTTTATTGAGTAAATAAACTTTATTTAAATAAAATTAATGCATGGGATTCTTTAATTAAAAAATATATCAATTCCATAAAATTTTATTGCAAAGACACCATCCTTATATCAGAGGCTCCATAAAGGTAAGACAAGCTTTTCTTTGAAATAAAATATATCAATAAAAAATAATTGAAAGTCAAAAAATTCCACAAACTTGGTGGGGGTAGGTGAAAAATTCCATAAAATACTTGAAGTGGGTGAAAAAAGAATTAATAGAAGTGATGGGGGTTGGTGACTGACTTGGTGTTGTGCTTCTATATGAATGAGTGATTCCCACCTGGAACTCGCCATTCCAAGTTTCTGAAGTCTCTCTCTTCTCTGCCCACCCAGCACCTATCTCTCTGTCCTTGGTCTGTATCATTTTAACTTAATTTTACTGCAAAGAAAAGCTTGTCTTACCTTTCTGGTGATTTCATGATCAGCAGGTGTTTTCGGAAGGGAGACGCACATATTTGTAAACTTAGATATACATAGAGATATATCTCGTCTGTTTGGTGCGTTAGAAAATGTGGAGGCTCAAGGTTGCAGATGGAGGCAATGATCCCTACATCTACAGCACCAACAACTTCGTGGGAAGACAGATATGGGAGTTTGATCCTGACTATGGAACCACAGAAGAGCGAGCTGAGGTCGAAGCAGCTCGTGAGAATTTCTGGAAAAACCGGTTTCAGGTTAAGCCCAGCAGCGACCTCCTTTGGCGGATGCAGGTGGTTTGATCCCATCTATCTCTAGTCTTGATATCACAACAGATATTTATCTGTCATCTGCATCCTAGATTCCCGTTTTTAAATGAACGTACATGTCTTCCATGCATACATACTCCTTCTTTTACGTAGTCTAGCTACATAGCTAGCTTTCTTATTTAATTCGTTTCCATATGTTTGATTACCCTCTCTCTCTCTCTCTCTCTCTCTAACACCCTCCCACTCCCTCGTACATGTGTAGCTTCTATTTTCGGGCTTACATGCGAACTTAATAAATTGGGAAAAGAAACATGTATTGATACCACTTGACTTCATCGATCAAGGTGACCATAGTGGGCCACCATATGAGGCTCACCTCCCACCTCTCTAAGGTGACTATAGTGGGCCACCATATGAGGGTCACCTCCCACCTCTCTCTCTCTCTCTCTACCACTTGACTTCATCGATCAAGGTGACTATAGTGGGCCACCATATGAGGCTCACCTCCCACCTCTCTCTCTCTCTCTCTCTCTACCACTTGACTTCATCGATCAAGGTGACCATAGTGGGCCACCATATGAGGCTCACCTCCCACCTCTCTCTCTCTCTCTCTATAACACCCTTCCTCTCCCTCATACATGCCTAGCTTCTATTTTCGGGCTTACACTTGAACTTAATGAATTGGGAAAAAAAAAACATGTATTGATACCACTTGACTTCATCAAACAAGGTGCCCATAGTGTGCCACCATATGAGGCTCACCTCCCACCTAATGAGGTTAAGATATCATAAAGTAAAACCAAAAAAAAAGAGAGGATATATTAGGGATACTACTATTGGGTGATTTTGGGCCTTATCACCCTAAAAATTAACTTAAAGGGAGATATTTTCCCTCACACTGATAAGGAGTCACCCAATTCCTTCTATAAGAGATATGGGAAAACCCAACAATATTCCCCTCATACACCAGGCCCTAGGTTAAGAGACCATCGACCAAATTGCTAGATAATGAGAGGTGAGACCAATTCCAAAACCAAGTTTTGATATCATATTGAACAACTAATTTCCTAAAAGGTTGAGTTTGTAGGATTTGAACCCAAAATATATATTATGTGCTTTAACAATTGTGAGCTCTATCTTGATTCTCTGAGCTTGGAACAACTGTATAAATAGATGCTTACTATTGAGCTTAATTTACCTTTTCTTTTCTTTTCTTTTGAGCTGGTTGAGACACCATCAATCAGATTGTCAGACAATGAAAGGTAAGACCCATTCCAAAATCGAGCTTTGATACCATGATGAACAACTAATTTCCTAAAAGGTTAAGTTTGTAGCATTTGGACCCAAAATACATATTATGCTCTTTAACAATTGCAACTCTATCTTGATTCTCTTAGCTTCGAACAATTGTATAAATAGATGCTTACTATTGAGGTTAATTTACCTTTTCTTTTAAACTTGTTCTTCACTAACTCCCATTTCATTTGGCCAAAAAAAATAAATAAATAAACTGCAGTTTTTGAGAGAGAAAAATTTCAAACAAACAATACCACAAGCGAAGGTTGGGGATGGTGAAGAAATTACATATGAGACAGCCACAGCAGCAGTGAGAAGGGGTGCCCATTTCTTTTCAGCTTTGCAGGCTAGTGATGGCCATTGGCCTGCTGAAAATGCTGGCCCATTGTATTTCCTTCCTCCCCTGGTGAGTCTACTCAACACCCTCTCACCCTCCTTAAAATCATGTATATGGACCATTTTAACAGCCATTCTCAATGGAATAATTTCATGGAAAATGCAGGTCATGTGTCTATACATTACAGGGCATCTTGACACTGTATTCCCTGGAGAATATCGTAAAGAAATTCTTCGCTACCTATACTGTCATCAGGTATATATATTTTGAACCTAGTCATCATCCTAACCTCATAAATGGGCTTGGAGCTTTGAAGTATGAAAATGGCTTATGTACATGGCAGAATGAAGATGGTGGGTGGGGATTGCATATTGAGGGACACAGCACAATGTTTTGTACAACACTCAGCTACATTTGTATGCGTATCCTTGGAGAAGGGCGCGATGGTGGTAGAGACAATGCTTGTGCAAGAGGGCGTAAATGGATCCTCGATCGTGGTGGAGTGACATCCATTCCCTCTTGGGGAAAGACTTGGCTTTCAGTATGGCCACTTGAAACACAAGTTCACATTCATCCTATACAATGCATTCTTGTGTGATGGACTGAATCTTATATGATATTCCTTCTTCCGTGTAGATTTTTGGCTTGTTTGACTGGTCAGGAAGCAACCCAATGCCCCCAGAGTTTTGGCTTTTCCCTTCTCGTCTTCCTATGCATCCAGGTTTGTGCTGTAGTCATCTACTCAAGTGCTTGAATTTCACATCTACTTCTGCACTTAATGCATTTTACATCCTAGGGTCTTCTTACATAAAACTTGGAATTGGTCACACGGACTCGAAATGTTTAAGCCAAAAGCTGTGTAACTTCAGCCTTATACAATTATAAGATCACGCATGAATACTTAAAAATTCAACCTGGGGATGGTTTATTAGTCTCAAGAAATGACATTCCCATGTCTACTTTGGTCTAACTTTCATTTTCCTATCGTTGGTTGAGCTTCTTGTAATTTGAGTCCATAAATGCAGCAAAAATGTGGTGCTACAGTCGGTTGGTTTACATGCCCATGTCATACCTATATGGTAAACGATTCGTTGGCCCAATCACGCCTCTTGTTCTAGAACTAAGAGAAGAGCTCTTCCTTCAAGCATATAATGAAATCAACTGGAAAAAAGTACGGCATCTTTGTGCAAAGGTAAGTTTTGATTTTGTATGGAACACTTTTCCTTTTCCGATGAATATGCTACGCATGCATGAAACACACATTCAAATATGTTTATTGTAGGAGGATCTCTACTACCCCCATCCCCTAATACAAGATCTGATGTGGGATAGTTTGTACATATGTACCGAGCCTCTTCTTACTCGTTGGCCCTTCAACAAGTTGAGACAGAAGGCTCTTGAAGTAACAATGAAACACATCCATTATGAAGATGAAAACAGTAGATACATCACTATTGCAAGTGTGGAGAAGGTTTTTTTCTGCAGTGGATAACTTCTATTTAGACAATATGTCAGTTCTTTAGGATACTGATATGGCTTAAGTTGAACAGGCATTGTGTATGCTCACATGTTGGGTTGAAGATCCAAATGGGGATTATTTCAAGAAGCACCTTGCTAGGATCCCAGATTTTATATGGGTTGCAGAAGATGGAATAAAGATGCAGGTCAGAAGACAAGTTAATTCAATCACTAATCTCCCAAACAGTTGTAGGAAAATTAGATAATATCTATTCATCTTTTTCTTAAAATATTTCAAGTGTGCAACTGGTTTGAAGCTATGCTTTTATCCTCTCCTGCCTAAATTGGTTTTGAAATTGTCGATTGTTGTAGACCTTTGGTAGTCAAGAGTGGGACACTGGTTTTGCCCTTCAAGCCCTGCTAGCTTGCAATATGACAAATGAAATTGGACCTACACTCAAGAAAGGACATGAATTCATAAAGGAATCTCAGGTTTGTGTCTTGACTTCAACCAGAATCTACTTGGGTTTCTCATGGTCTATTTGCTTCATATTGCTTGAAATCTTGAAGGTCAAGGACAATCCTTCTGGTGACTTTAAAAGCATGTATCGCAAAATTTCCCAAGGATCGTGGACATTCTCAGATCAGGATCATGGTTGGCAAGTTTCTGATTGCACTGCAGAAGGTTTGAAGGTAATTTTTTTTGTTCAAACACTTAATTGAGTCAGGGCTTGTAGATTAACTAAAGTCACTTGGTTTCTCACTGAAGTACCCTCTGTTACAGTGTTGTCTCCTCTTTTCAATGATGGCACCAGAAATTGTTGGTATGGAACCCGAACGACTATTTGATTCTGTCAACATCCTGCTTTCCCTACAGGTGAGAATCATCTTCCTTGGGCCATTTCCATGGTTGTCCCCATCACAAAACAGGTTATAACTTCTTAGTATCAATAACCCTTGTTTTCAAAGCCACTGCAGAGTAAAAATGGTGGTTTAGCAGTCTGGGAGCCTGCAGGAGCTTCAGAATGGTTGGAGGTAAATTACTTCAACTTGTTTAAGTAAGTTCAATGTTTCCGTTTTATCTCTCTCTCTGTATTCTTTGAATCTAAATCAATGTCAATCCCTTCTCTTTTCAGCTGTTCAACCCCTCTGAAATTTTTGAAGACATTGTCATCGAGCATGAGTAAAATTCTTGATAATAGACCAGCTTTTTTTTCTAACTCTACTAGCTTTTAACTTCCTTGAAGACTAACAAAATGATGATCCAGGTATGTCGAGTGCACTGCATCAGCAATTCAGGCTCTGGTTTTGTTTAAGAAGTTATACCCCCAACACAGGACGAAGGAGATAGACAATTTCATCACAAATGCTACCAAGTACATTGAAGACCAACAAATGCCTGATGGCTCATGGTATGTTTCTCAACTCCACTATTACCATTTCACTGGGGAAAGCTCTTTTTATATATGCAGTGCAGATCCATTTAAACAAGGAATCATTTCACCAGGTATGGCAATTGGGGAGTATGTTTCACCTATGGCTCATGGTTTGCACTTGGGGGCCTAGCAGCTGCTGGCAGGACTTACCACAACTGTCTTGCTATTGGTAGAGCTGTTGAGTTTCTACTCAAATCACAAAGAGATGATGGTGGTTGGGGAGAGAGCTATATTTCTTGCCAGGACAAGGTAATTCTTACTTGCCACCCACTGCTCTGTTCTCTGGTAGATACATGCAGAAAAACAAGTAATCCTTGTGCTTGGTGATACAGAAACTTACACATCTTGAAGGAAACAAGTCAAATCTGGTACAAACCGGGTGGGCTCTGATGGGGCTGCTTTCTTCTGGGCAGGTCAGTTTATACAGTTCCACCATCAATAAGCTTAACTTGGTCTTCTACATTATTTTCACAATATGGCTTATCCCCAAACATCTGAGTCTAACCTTCCTTTATAACAGGCGGAGAGAGACCCAACACCCCTTCACAGGGCTGCAAAGCTGTTGATTAATTCCCAAATGGAAGATGGTGATTTTCCCCAACAGGTAGCTCACTTGAACATGAATAAAAAACCAAAGGTGTAACATTTTAACATGGTTTTGGGAAATGGAAAATGATGTTCTTTTGTAGCTGACTATATATACTGGGTGGTAGTCTAACCATTTGATCATCAATTATCTATGGCAGGAAATCACTGGAGCCTTCATGAAGAACTGCATGTTACACTATGCAGATTACAGGAATATTTTTCCATTGTGGGCTCTTGCAGAGTATGTAAGTGAGTGCCATCGCCTTAAGTCTGGTTGCATTGCCATGCCAAAGAAGCATCTGTAGGAGAAAAGCTCAGATAATGTTGAGCAATGTCAAGCCCTTTGAACAATGTTAAGCAAATGAAAAGTTTATCTATGTCATGGTAACATATTTTGAAGAATAGTTTGTGCAAGAGAATAAAACAATAGCAGGACCTTGCTAAATTCAAATAATCCAGATCTGGTCGATGATGTAAAGGCCTCCTTCTCGGAAAACTCAAATATCCGTTGATGCACTATGCCGTTGGTGTTCTCATAATAAACATTGCATCTGCATGTCACTGGTGGTACCCTCAACAACATTTATATTCAGTACTTAGCATAAGATAACAGTACAGAAGGCTTTGTAAAATATCTACCTAAGGCTCCAAGCTTGTTCACTTTTTGGTGAATATTAAAGAACCAATGCTGACAAGAGGAATTCATCCATAAACATCGAAAGGTCTTGCTTCTTTGATAAAACAAGCTTCCTGCATATCTAACCATTCCAAAATGAAAGCCAATACAGTGGCACAAGAAGTGGCCTTCAAGACTGGACTGGTTATACTTACTGCATATTTACAATTGCAATGGAATGGTTGCGGGGTGGAGAAGTCTGAGTATTTTTTTGGCCTATGTTTCTAAAATCTGAGGATTTGAAGGGATCTACTGCTCTTAGAAACTTGAAATTATTGTTTAGGCATGCCCGTCATACCTGTAATAGCTAAGCTTCTTACTCTCAATTCATGTGGTTGGATTTCGACAACCCCACAAAGACTATATATCTCCATATAAATTCTACTGGAAAATGGAATGAGAAGATGGAGATTGTCGGAACTGAAACAGTGGCACGACATATGGTCAGGCAGCAATGCTTCTATCAATTGAAGCAACAGAATGCACCATAATCATTGATATATGATTTTCAGGCTATACTTTTGCTGAGTTAAAGCTTGAACAATCCTTGTTACTCGAAGAGAATAGGGAACTGCATGCATTGAATGTCTGAATCTTCCTTAAGACGTACCGGACTGATTATGCATTAGCAAGAGATCTCCATCAAGGCTGCATCTGTGGATTTTACACAGCACGCTGCCACTAAAAAAGCCCCTCCACGCACAGATTTTTGCACCACCAGATTTTGTGAGAGGTATCCACCACGCACTACTAGGATGAGAATAAGGTTGCCACTTTGAACCTCCACTACATATCAGTTTATTTTTTGTGTAAAAAAAAAAAAAAAGGCTTCCACTTTAAGAATATGGCACCACCAGATTTTGTGAAAGACATCCACACGTTTTGATGAAATTTGGAGGGCAACCATACCATGCAAAGAAGATCACAGAAGCTGCCACTTTGAGGACGTCTCGGGATTTTCTTTTAGAACATGTAGCATATAAGGCATCAGATTGGAAGGATTAAGAGTGTTCTAATAGCAGCCCCTCTTACACGGTTGAACGTAAGTTCTCTTTTTAAATTCTTGTTTTAGTTTAGGTTAATTTCGACTATAGTTTGCCTGTCAGTCTGATGAATAAACCATGAATTGATAACTTTTCTAATTCAACAATCGGTGAAAGTATTGGTGTTAAGGGACATAACAACTTTGAAGGGTACCCTGGTCTCTCTAAAGTTTATATCCTTCTTATCAATTGTCAATTATAAGATTTTGAAGGATGTTTGACCCATTATGAACAAGTGGACTCCCTTAAGCACAATTCTCTCTAAAAATGAACACCCATCATAACTGGTGGCAACAACACAGAAGGTCAATTATTTCCTTTTCTTTTTTTTTTTTCTTTTTTTTTCTTTTTTTTTTCTTTTTTTTTTTCTTTGCAAAACTGGAATTTTTCACATGTCCACCATCTAAATTAAATTTTTTGTGCTTTAATTGAGACTTTTGTTGGACGTTGGGGAAAAATTGGTGAAACGTCACTTAAACATAACTAATTGATGTATCAGGGACTGTATGTCTTAAACCATATTAATTTTATGATTGAAGGACTGATATCTATCAGGGTCTGTTACAAGATTCATGAATTTAGAAATCAAGTTACTATGGCTGACATCACTTCATATATATAGATAAGCATAAATTAAGTGTTAATAGTCTCATTCATAAATACAAGTCATGGGGGTTGGTGATTGACTTGCTGCTGTGCTTCTATATGAATGAGCGATTCCCTCCTGGAACTCGCCATTCCAAGTTTCTGAAGCTTCTCTCTTCTCTGCCCACCCAGCACCTATCTCTCTGTCCTTGGTCTGTATCATTTTAACTTAATTTTATTGCAAAGAAAAGCTTTTCTTACCTTTCTGGTGATTGCATGATCAGCAGGTGTTTTCGGAAGGGAGACACATATTTGTAAACTTAGATATATATAGAGATATATCTCGTCAGTTTGGTGAGTTTGAAAATGTGGAGGCTCAAGGTTGCAGATGGAGGCAATGATTCCTACATCTACACCACCAACAACTTCGTGGGAAGACAGATATGGGAGTTTGATCCTGACTATGGAACCACAGAAGAGCGAGCTGAGGTCGAAGCAGCTCGTGAAAATTTCTGGAAAAACCGGTTTCAGGTTAAGCCCAGCAGCGACCTCCTTTGGCGGATGCAGGTGATTTGATCCCATCTATCTCAAGTCTTGATATCACAACAGATATTGATCTGTCATCTGCGTCCTAGATTGCAGTTTTTCACTGACTATACGTGTCTTGCATGCATACATACTTGTTGTTTTACGTAGTCTAGCTACATAGCTTTTCTTGTTTTGTTTCCATTTGTTTGATTATGGGTGATGATTTCTATGAAAAAAGGAACCCAAAAAATCGCAAGATATGGGGTCCTCTTTAGAATCATGTTTTCACCACCAAACAACCATAATCTCTCACTCTCTCTCCCTCTTACATGTGCAGCTTCTATTTTCAGGCTTGCATGCGAACTTGATAAATTGGGAAAAGAAGCATGTATTGAAACCACTTGACTTCAAACAAAGTGACCATAGTGGGCAACCATATGACGTTCACCTCCCACCAAATGGGGTTATGATATCATAAAGTAAAAAAGAAAAATAATATTGGGGACACTACTATTGGGTGATTTTGGGCCTTATCACCCCAAAAAATTAGCTTAAAGGCTGAGATTTTCATGCACACTGATAAAGAGTCACCCAATTCCTTCTATAAGAGATATGGGAGAACCCAACAATATTCCCCTCATACACCAGGCCCTAGGTTAAGATACCACCATATTGTTGGATAATGAGAGGTGAGACCAATTCCAAAACCGAGCATTGATACCATGTTGAACAACTAATTTCTTAAAAAGTTAAGTTTGTAGGATTTGAACCCAAAATATATATTATGCAGTTTAACAATTGCTAACTCTATCTTGATTCTCTTAGCTTGGAACAATTGTATAAATAGATGCTTACAATTGAGGTTAATTTACCTTTTCTTTTCTTTTCTTTTAAATTGGTTGAGACACCATCAAGCAAATTGTCGGCTAATGACAGGTAAGACCGATTCCAAAGCCGAGCTTTGATACCATGTTAAACAATTAATTTCCTAAAAGATTAAGTTTGTAGGATTTTAACCCAAAATATATATTATGCGCTTTAAAAATTGTAATAATTCTCTTAGCTTGGAACAATTGTATAAATAGATGCTTACTATTGAGGTTAATTTACCTTTTCTTTTAAACTTCCTCTTCACTAACTCCCATTTCATTTGGCCAAAAAAAATTGCAGTTTTTGAGAGAGAAAAATTTCAAACAAACAATACCACAAGTTAAGGTTGGGGATGGTGAAGAAATTACATATGAGACAGCCACAACAGCAGTGAGAAGGGGTGCACATTTCTTTTCAGCTTTGCAGGCTAGTGATGGCCATTGGCCTGCTGAAAATGCTGGCCCATTGTATGCGTATCCTTGGAGAAGGGCGCGATGGTGGTAGAGACAATGCTTGTGCAAGAGGGCGTAAATGGATCCTCGATCGTGGTGGAGTGACATCCCTTCCCTCTTGGGGAAAGACTTGGCTTTCAGTATGGCCATTTGAAACACAAGTTCACATTCATCCTATACAATGCATTCTTGTGTGATGGACTGAATCTTATATGATTGCTTCTTCCGTGTAGATTTTTGGCTTGTTTGACTGGTCAGGAAGCAACCCAATGCCCCCAGAGTTTTGGCTCTTCCCTTCTCGTCTTCCTATGCATCCAGGTTTGTGCTGTAGTCATCTACTCAAGTGCTTGAATTTCACATCTACTTCTGCACTTAATGCATTTTACATCCTAGGGTCTTCTTACATAAAACTTGGAATTGGTCACACGGACTCGAAATGTTTAAGCCAAAAGCTGTGTAACTTCAGCCTTATACAATTATAAGATCACGCATGAATACTTAAAAATTCAACCTGGGGATGGTTTATTAGTCTCAAGAAATGACATTCCCATGTCTACTTCGGTCTAACTTTCATTTTCCTATCGTTGGTCGAGCTTCTTGTAATTTAAGTCCATAAATGCAGCAAAAATGTGGTGCCACTGTCGGTTGGTTTACATGCCCATGTCATAGTTATATGGTAAACGATTTGTTGGCCCAATCACGCCTCTTGTTCTAGAACTGAGAAAAGAGCTCTTCCTTCAACCATATAATGAAATCAATTGGAAGAAAGTACGACATCTTTGTGCGAAGGTAAGTTTTGATTTTGTATGGAAAACTTTTCTTTTTCCTATGAATATGCTTCGCATGCATGAAACACATTCAAAATTGTTTATTGCAGGAGGATCTCTACTACTCCCATCCCCTAATACAAGATCTGATGTGGGATAGTTTGTACATATGTACTGAGCCTCTTCTTACTCGTTGGCCCTTCAACAAGTTGAGACAGAAGGCTCTTGAAGTAACAATGAAACACATCCATTATGAAGATGAAAACAGTCGATACATAACCATTGGATGTGTGGCGAAGGTATTTTTTCAGTAATGGATAATGACTATTCAGACAATATGTCACTCCTTTTGGGGTACTGATATCCCTTAAATTGAACAGGTATTGTGTATGCTCTCATGTTGGGTTGAAGATCCAAATGGGGATTATTTCAAGAAGCACCTTGCTAGGATCCCAGATTATATATGGGTTGCAGAAGATGGAATAAAGATGCAGGTAAGAAGACAAGTTAATTCAATCACTAATCTCCCAAACAGTTGTAGGAAAATTAGATAATATCTGTTGATCTTTTTCTTAAAATTTTTTAGGTATGCAACTGGTTTGAAGCTGCTTTTATCCCTTTCCTGCCTAATTGGTTTTGAAATTGTCGATTATTGCAGAGCTTTGGTAGTCAAGAGTGGGACACTAGTTTTGCCCTTCAAGCACTGCTAGCTTGCAATATGACTGATGAACTTGGACCTGCACTCAAGAAAGGACATGAATTCATAAAGGAATCTCAGGTTTGATCTTGAATTCCATCGTTTATTTCTTTACTTCAACCAGAATCTACTTGGGTTTCTCATGGTCTATTTACTTCATACTGCCTGAAATCTTGAAGGTCAAGGACAATCCTTCTGGTGACTTTAAAAGCATGTACCGCCACATTTCCAAGGGATCGTGGACATTCTCAGATCAGGATCATGGTTGGCAAGTTTCTGATTGCACTGCAGAAGGTTTGAAGGTAACTCTTTTTGCTCAAACACTTCAATTGAGTCAGGGCTTGTAGATTAACTAAAGTTACTTGGTTTCTTACTGAAGTCCCCTCTCTGTCACAGTGTTGTCTCCTCTTTTCAATGATGACACCAGAGATTGTTGGTATGAAGATGGAACCTGAACGACTATTTGATTCTGTCAACATCTTGCTTTCTCTACAGGTGAGAATCATCTTCCTTACACCATTTCCATGGTTGTCCCCATCACAAAATAGGTCATAACTTCTTAGTAGCAATAACCCCCATTTTTTAAACCACTGTAGAGTAAAAATGGTGGTTTAGCTGCCTGGGAGCCTGCAGGAGCTTCAGAATGGTTGGAGGTAAATTACTTCAACATGTTTAAGTAACTTCAATATTTCTGCATTATCTCTCTCTCTTTCTAACTCTTTGTGTTCTTTGAATCTAAATCAATGCCAATCTCTTCTCTTTTCAGCTACTTAACCCCACTGAATTTTTTCCAGACATTGTCATCGAGCATGAGTAAGATTCTTGATAATTGACCAGCTTTCTTTTCTAACTTTGCTAGCTTTAACGTCCTTGGAGACTAACGAAACAATGATGCAGGTATGTTGAGTGCACTGCATCAGCAATTAAGGCTCTAGTTTCTTTTAAGAAGTTACACCCGGGACACAGGAAGAAGGAGATAGACAATTTCATCACAAATGCTGCTAAGTACATTGAAGACATGCAAATGCCTGATGGCTCATGGTATGTTTCTCAACTCCACTATTATTATTTCACTAGGGAAATATTTTTATATATATGCAGTGCAGATCCATTTAAACAAAGAAACATTTCACCAGGTATGGCAATTGGGGAGTATGTTTCACCTATGGCTCATGGTTTGCGCTTGGGGGCCTAGCAGCTGCTGGCAAGACTTACCACAACTGTCTTGCTATTGGTAGAGCTGTTGAGTTTCTACTCAAATCACAAAGAGATGATGGTGGTTGGGGAGAGAACTGTACTTCTTGCTCGGACAAGGTAATTTTTACATGCCACCCACTGCTCTATTTTCTGGTAGAAACATGGACAAAAACAAGTAATCCTTGTGCTTGGTGATATAGAAATATATGCCTCTTGAAGGAAACAAGTCAAATTTGGTGCAAACCGGGTGGGCTCTGATGGGGCTGCTTTCTTCAGGGCAGGTTAGTTTTTACAGTTCCGTCATCAATAAGCTTAACTTGGTCTTCTACATTACTTTCACAATATGGCTTCTCCCCAAACATCTGAGTCTAGCCTTTCCTTTCTAACAGGCGGAGAGAGACCCAACACCTCTTCACAGGGCTGCAAAGCTGTTTATTAATTCCCAAATGGAAGATGGTGATTTTCCCCAACAGGTAGCTCACTTGAACATGAATAAAAAACTAAAGGAGCAACATTTTAACATGGTTTTGGGAAATGGAAAATGTTCTTTTGTAGCTGACTATATATACTGGGTGGGAGTCTAACCATTTAATCATCAATTATCTATGGCAGGAAATCACTGGAGCCTTCATGAAGAACTGCTTGTTACACTATGCAGATTACAGGAATATTTTTCCATTGTGGGCTCTTGCAGAGTATGTAAGTGAGTGCCATCGCCTTAAGTCTGGTTGCATTGCCATGCCAAAGAAGTATCTGTAGGAGAAAAGCTCAGATAATGTTGAGCAATGTCAAGCCCTTTAAACAATGTTAAGCAAATGAAAAGTTTATCTATGTCATGATAACATATTTTGAAGAATGGTTTGTGCAAGAGAATAAAACAATAGCAGGACCGTACTAAATTCAAATAATCCAGATCTGGTCGATGATGTAAAGGCCTCCTTCTCGGAAAACTCAAATATCCGTTGATGCACTATGCCGTTGGCGTTCTCAAAATAAACATTGCATCTGCATGTCACTGGTGGTACCCTCAACAACATTTATATTCAGTACTTAGCATAAGATAACAGTACAGAAGGCTTTGTAAAATATCTACCGAAGGCTCCAAGCTTGTTCACTTTTTGGTGAATATTAATGAACCAATGTTGCATCAGAGGTTTCCTGTTATTGTCAAACACCGACCCATGTCATTTTCCTCTCCATACAGCTCCTAAGCTAATCAATTATAGAGAATGGGAAAAATGGACCAAAGTTAGAACCAATGCTGACAAGAGGAGTTCATCCATAAACATCGGAAGGTCTTGCTTCTTTGACAAAACAAGCTTCCTAGATCAGATAAACAAGAAGCAACTTAGGTGGTGTTTGTTTTTTGGCTGAATAGAAAAAGCCAAAATATTTGGCTTTTTCTATTAAGCTAAAAGTAACTTGTTGACATCATCCAACATAGCTAAAATGAACTTGTTATCAATAGGTTCAGTTTAGTTATGTTGGATGATGTCAACATGTTATTTTTAACTGAATAGAAAAAACCAAATATTTTTACTTTTTTTGTTCAGCCAAAAAACAAACACCACCTAAGTGTCACAATAAATACAAGTAACAGATCAAAGAAGTTAAGTGAAATGTGTCTCTAAGTAGTGCTTGGATCAAGCCTAGGCTAGGTTGTGGTCCCAATTTCCGAGTGGTCAACCTATACTGTTAAGATTGAGACCTAAAAAACTCTCCATAGGGCAGCCATTTGAATACTAATTCCAATACTGTGCTGTAATTCCATCCGAAGCCATGTGACAAAGTCACTCCTATTTAAGTAATTTTTATTGCATGTGTCAAATACACCAAAAATTATGCATGTCAATTTTCATTTGAAAGTGGTTTCCAAACCCATCTTTAGCTCATTTTAATGTCAGAAGCCTGCATCAGAGGTTTCCTATATATTATTGTCAAACAGCTCCAAAGCTAATCAATTATAGAGAATGGGAAAAGTAGACCAAATTTACATGCATGATCATTATTGTAGCAAATGATTCATGTGTAAAAGTTTCCACATTCGTGCAAATTGAAAAATGAAGAAAGAAATTGAAGAGCCCTGCAGTGCCAAAATCACTACTTTATTGACAACATCTTCAATGTGTCTATATTGCAATACAAAATCCCAAAACATTTAATTACGTGTCAATCAATACCAAATTAATTCACTTTAAGGACACTTTACAGAACAATTGGCATGCATCTAGAACAAAGACACTTGCAAAATATATCCTAAACATATATCTAGAGATGAAATTTCACCATGAAAATTGATTACTACTCAAAAAGTGCTATTTCATAGCTTGTAATTAACTCTTTTTGACACTTTTGAGTAGTAGTTATTACCTTTTAACCCAATTAACATATTAAGGACCCTTGCAATCAATTCTAATCAAATTGTGTTAAGTTTTGGTGTTTTGATAGCTTTTTGATCACCAAAGCAAATCTGAGATTGAGGAGAGTTCTTTGGAATCCATACAAGGAGTATACCCGGACAGTGCGTCCGGATATACCATCGGAAGGCATCCAGACAACATATCCGGATAAGATGCTATCGTTTCATCCGAACAACATTCCACTCGGGTAGGATTTGCACCCAGCTGCCGCCATGTACACCCGGATGCGCGCCGCCATTTTTGCACCCGGCTGTCGCGTACTTTCCACCCCCGGATGTTCACATCCAGAATTCTGACGCCGGATGGGAGAGGAGGCGTTTCAACTTCTCCGGACGGACGTATCCGGATCATCTGATAGCCACCTACCTGAATGGGAGAGCAGCCATTCTGCACAGTGCTGCTGTGTGCTCTTGAAGCTTCCTGATATTTGCCAATGATATTTTGGGATATTTTGCTTTAGATATTTTATGTCTAATTTCCCAAAGTCTCCTTGTAACCCACCTATCATAGTATTCCTTAATATTTAAGTAAGTAAAAAGGGTGAATAACCTCATATATATAGTTTGTAATTTTCTTGAAAAAGAAGAATCTATGTAATAAACGGAAGGAAGAAATATATTGTACAGAGCACTTGCTCTGTTTTTGCTTAATATTTGTTTTCTCATTAGTTTTCTTTCTAGCCAAACAAGCTCTGAGGAAGTTTCCTCAGAGAATGAGTGGCTAGACTTTTAGTTCCTTGGAGTTAAGGTTGCTAGGAAAGGGTCCAAGTGCAAGAATTAATAGATTTGTGGTTTCAGCCATTAATGAAGAGAAAGTGTGATCCTTTAATGATTTCTATGTTTTTAGTTAACTTAAAACGCCTTCAATTCACTTGAGCCAACACTTGGTAAGGCAAGTGATTTCTATCCATGGAGATGCACTAGTTTACCTCTTGCAAGCTTTTGGGAAGTGACTTGTAGGTAGGATTTTCTAGAATTGCCAACACTTGGTAAGCTTTTGGACTCTAAGGAGACATCCATTAGTTATCTCTTGTGAGCTTTTGACGGGTAATCCAAAGTTAAAGATCACCTTGAATGGCAAGTGCTAGGTGAGAGGTATGAGTCATTGCAAGATGCATCAGTGAGAGGGAATTAGAGTTTGAAATCCATTTAAAGGATACATCTGTATAGCACCGGTTAGAGAATTAACTATATGTTAATTCTCTAATGCGAGGAAATGAACCAAATGACCGGAGCTCTGTTTTTACATAAGGAACCTCCCCTATGAACCTAAACCTCCAAGGAATGTTTTTCTTCATAAGTAATTTCCATTACTTTCTTTTTGGTTAGTTTAAGACCAAACCCTTTTCACCCAAACATCTTTATGTTTTCTTTTAAGCTAACATTGAAATGAAAAATCACCAACTCAGCTTTGAATTGGTATCAGTTGAGAGTTGAAAACCCTTCCCAGTGAACGATCCTAGAGCCACTATGCTATAGTAGCTTTGTCTTTGCTACCCTAGTTCATGGTGTAATAGGTTATAAATTTTGTTGATTACTCTCTCAATCAAGGAGCACCAGTTGGACATGAATCAGCTGATACACCAAGTGGGAACGAATCAAATGGCGCCGTTGCCGGGGAAGGTGCCAACTTCATAGTGATATTATTTCAGAGTACTTGTGATTTTCATCACAAGTTTGGTAACTTTTCTTTCATTTTACTAATTCTATTTTTTTGTATCTTTACTTGTTCATAATCTAATATATCTTTTAAATTCAGTTTAGTCTATTTTAGAAAAAAAATTTTGGTAGCCCTGTTTTCTTTTGTTTTCTTTTAATTTCATTTTAGTTACAGTTGATACTAGTTGTGTATGCCAAAGTGGATACGAGACAATGGAGGAAGGCTTGTTAAACTTAATACACCTCATAACAAGGAGTTGGAAGTAATCTTGAACATCATGGAAACTACACCTGAGGATCAGCATAGTCACCATGATCATCAGGACAATCCCAATGAATTCAGATCAATGAGGGACCGTATGCATCCACCTCGTATGAGTGCACCATCATGTATAGTGCCCTCTATAGAGCAGCTAGTGATCAGACCCCATATTGTGCCACTTCTGCCAACTTTCCATGGAATGGAAAGTGAGAATCCCTATGCCCATATCAAGGAATTTGAATATGTTTGTAATACATTCCGAGAGGGAGGAGCTTCTATCGACCTGATGAGGCTTAAATTATTTCCTTTTACTTTAAAGGATAAGGCCAAGATTTGGCTTAATTCTTTAAGGCCAAGGAGTATCCGTTCTTGGACTGATTTACAAGCTGAATTCCTCAAGAAATTTTTTCCCACTCACAGAACAAATAGCTTGAAAAGGAAAATTTCAAACTTCTCAGCTAAAGAGAATGAGAAATTCTATGAGTGTTGGGAAAGATACATGGAAGCCATTAATGCTTGTCCTCACCATGGCTTTGACACATGGCTGTTGGTGAGTTATTTCTATGATGGGATGTCTTCCTCAATGAAGCAACTCCTCGAAACAATGTGTGGAGGGGATTTCATGAGTAAGAATCATGAGGAAGCTATGGATTTCTTGAGTTATGTAGCTGAAGTCTCAAGAGGATGGGATGAACCGCACAGAGGAGAAGTGGGAAAGATGAAGTCTCAACCAAATGCTCTTCATGCTAAGGCTGGGATGTACACCTTGAATGAAGATGTTGAAATGAAAGCAAAATTTGCAACTATGACAAGAAGAGTGGAAGCGCTAGAACTGAAAAAGATGAATGAAGTGCAAGCTGTTGCTGAAACACCAATGCAAGTAAAGCCATGTTCTATTTGTCAATCTTATGAACACTTGGTAGAGGAGTGCCCTACAATTCCAGTTGCTAGAGAAATGTTTGGAGAACAAGCAAATGTCATTGGAAAATTCAAGCCCAATAGCAATGCTTCATATGGCGATACTTACAACTCAAGTTGGAGGAATCATCCAAATTTTTCATGGAAGCCGAGAGCACCTCAGTACCAACAGCCAGCTCAACCATCTCAACAAGCTTCAAGTCTTGAACAAGCAATAGTAAATCTCAGCAAGATTGTGGGAGATTTTGTTGGAGAACAAAAATCCATCAATGCTCAGCTCAGTCAAAGAATTGACAGTGTAGAGAATACTTTGAACAAAAGGATTGATGGGCTGCAAAATGACTTATCTCAGAAGATAGATAATCTCCAATACTCAATCTCAAGGCTCACTAATATGAACACAGTGCAGGAGAAGGGTAGATTTCCTTCTCAACCTCACCAAAACCCCAAGGGTATCCACGAAGTGGAAACTCATGAGGGAGAATCTTCACAGGTGAGAGAGGTTAAAGCCTTGATCACTCTAAGGAGTGGTAAAAAGGTTGAGTCACCAACACCCAAGCCATATGTTGAAGAGAAGGAAGAAGAAGAGACAAATAAGAGGGGGGAAATGAAAGGAAAGAAGAAAGATATCAGTGAAGGGAAAAAGGACCGTGATTCAACAGTGAATGCAAATCTGGAGAAATAGCTTATCAAGGAAGAATTGATGATGAAACGTACATCTCCTCATTTTCCTCAAGCTTTGCATGGGAAAAGGGGATAAAAAATGCATCAGAAATCCTTGAAGTATTGAGCCAAGTGAAAGTCAACATTCCATTGCTGGACATGATTAAGCAAGTTCCATCATATGCAAAATTCCTAAAGAACCTTTGTACTATCAAAAGAGGGTTGAATGTGAATAAGAAAGCCTTCTTAACTGAACAAGTAAGTGCCATCATACAATGAAAATCTCCTTTGATGTACAAAGATCTGGGATGTCCTACCATTTCAGTCATGATTGGAGGAAAGGTAGTGGAAAAAGCTTTGCTAGATTTGGGAGCAAGTGTGAATTTGCTACCATACTCTATTTATAAGCAATTGGGACTTGGTGAGTTGAAGCCAACATCAATCACCCTATCTTTAGCTGATAGGTCAGTGAAAATTCTAAGGGGGATAATTGAAGATGTATTAGTTCAAGTTGATAATTTCTACTATCCAGTAGATTTTATTGTTCTTGATACTGATCCTTTAGTTAAGGAAGCTAATTATGTTCCTATCATCCTTGGAAGGCCATTCCTTGCTACTTCAAATGCAATCATAAATTGTAGGAATTGACTTATGCAACTTACTTTTGGTAACATGACACTTGAGCTTAATATCTTTCATATGTCAAAGAAGCTGATTACTCCGGAAGAAGAAGAAGGTCCAGAAGAGGTATGCATTATTGACACTCTAGTGGAGGAGCATTGTGATCAGAATATGCAAGACGAGTTGAATGAAAGTCTTAAGGATCTTGAAGAAGGGTTGTCTGAACCCGCTGATATGCTTGCTACTCTACAAAGTTGGAGGAGGAAAGAAGAGATCCTACCTTTATTCAATAAAGAGGAAGGAGAAGCTGCTGAAGAAGAGACCCCAAAGCTCAATTTGAAGCCTCTGCCCGTGGAACTGAAATATACATACCTTGAAGAAAATAATCAATGTCCTGTTGTTATATCTTCATCTCTTACTAGTCATCGCGAGAAGTGTTTACTTGAAGTTCTCAAGAGGTGCAAGAAAGCAATAGGATGGCAAATATCTGACTTGAAAGGAATCAGTCCTTTGGTTTGTACACATTACATATATATGGAGGAAGAAGCTAAACCAATTCGTCAACCTCAAAGAAGATTGAATCCTCATTTACAAGAAGTGGTGCGAGCTGAAGTGCTGAAGCTACTCCAAGCAGGTATTATTTATCCCATATCTGACAGCCCTTGGGTGAGTCCTACTCAAGTGGTACTAAAGAAGTCAGGTATTACTGTGGTTCAGAACGAAAAAGGAGAAGAAATTGCTACACGCCTCACTTCAGGTTGGAGGGTGTGTATTGACTATAGGAAATTGAATGCTGTGACAAGGAAAAATCATTTTCCACTCCCATTTATTGACCAGGTGCTGGAGAGAGTCTCTGGCCATCCTTTTTATTGTTTCTTGGACGGGTACTCCGGATATTTTCAAATTGAAATTGATGTTGAAGATCAGGAGAAGACCACTTTTACATGTCCATTTGGAACATATGCTTACAGAAGAATGTCGTTTGGTTTATGCAATGCACCTGTAACATTCCAAAGATGTATGCTTAGTATCTTCAGTGATATGGTGGAGCGAATTATGGAGGTTTTCATGGATGACATCACCGTATATGGAGGTACATTTGAGGAATGCTTAGTCAATTTGGAAGCAGTTCTTAACAGATGCATTGAGAAGGACTTGGTGCTCAACTAGGAGAAATGTCATTTTATGGTACGTCAAGGAATTGTCCTTGGCCATATCATCTCCGAGAAAGGCATTGAAGTTGATAAAGCAAAGGTGGAACGTATTGCCAAATTGCCATCCCCAACCACTGTCAAAGGAGTAAGGCAATTCCTTGGCCATGCAAGGTTCTACAGGAGGTTTATACAAGATTTCTCTAAGCTGTCAAGGCCTCTTTGTGAGTTTTTGGCTAAGGATGCTAAGTTTATATGGGATGAAAGATGTCAAAAGAGTTTTGATCAATTGAAGCAATTTTTTACTACCGCTCCAATAGTAAGGGCTCCTAACTGACAATTACCCTTTGAAGTAATGTGTGATGCCAGTGACTTTGCTATAGGAGCTGTACTTGGCCAAAGAGAAGATGGGAAGCCCTACGTGATCTATTATGCAAGCAAGACATTGAACGAAGCTCAAAGAAACTACACAACTACAGAGAAAGAATTGTTAGTTGTGGTGTTTGCCTTAGACAAGTTTCATGCTTATTTGGTAGGGTCTTTCATCACTGTTTTCACTGACCATTCAGCCTTGAAGTATTTATTGACAAAGCAAGATGCAAAAGCAAGGTTGATTAGATGGATTCTTTTGTTACAAGAGTTCGATCTCCAAATCAGAGACAAGAAAGGGGTGGAGATTGTGGTAGCTGACCACCTTTCAAGGTTGGCTATAGCACATAATTCCCATGTATTACCTATTAATGATGACTTTCCTGAGGAATCACTTATGTTGCTAGAGAAAGCTCCTTGGTATGCTTATATTGCTAACTATTTGGTTATTGGTGAAGTTCCAAGTGAGTGGAATGCACAAGACAGGAAGCACTTCTTTGCAAAAATTCATGCTTATTATTGGGAGGAGCCTTTCCTTTTCAAGTATTGTGCAGATCAGATCATAAGAAAGTGTGTCCCTGAAGAAGAGCAACAAGGGATCCTCAGTCATTGCCATGAAAATGCATGTGGAGGCCACTTTGCCTCTCAGAAAATAGCCATGAAGGTGTTGCAATCAGGGTTTACTTGGCCATCGCTTTTCAAAGATGCCCACATCATGTGTAGGAGCTGTGATAGATGCCAAAGGCTTGGGAAGCTAACAAAAAGAAATTAAATGCCTATGAACCCCATCCTTATAGTTGATCTTTTTGATGTTTGGGGTATTGACTTCATGGGACATTTCCCAATGTCTTTTGGTAACTCCTATATATTGGTGGGGGTGGACTATGTTTCCAAATGGGTGGAGGCAATCCCCTGTAAACAGAATGATCACAGGGTGGTTCTCAAATTTCTTAAGGAGAACATCTTCTCAAGATTTGGGGTGCCCAAGGCCATAATCAGTGATGGAGGTACTCATTTTTGCAACAAACCTTTTGAAGCCTTATTAACCAAGTATGGAGTGAAGCATAAGGTAGCTACACCTTATCATCCTCAAACTTCCGGGCAAGTGGAGTTAGCAAACAGGGAAATCAAAAACATACTGATGAAAGTGGTGATTACAAGCAGAAAAGATTGATCTATTAAGCTTCATGATTCATTATGGGCATACAGAACAGCTTATAAGACTATTCTTGGCATGTCTCCCTATCGTCTAGTCTATGGCAAAGCATGCCATCTCCCTGTGGAAGTTGAATATAAAGCCTGGTGGGCAATCAAGAGGTTGAACATGGACTTGATCAGAGCTGGGGAAAAGAGGTGCTTAGACCTTAATGAGATGGAGGAGTTAAGAAATGATGCTTACATCAATTCCAAAGTTGCAAAACAGAGGATGAAGAAATGGCATGATCAACTAATCTCCAACAAAGAATTGAGGAAAGGACAACTAGTCTTACTCTATGACTCAAGGCTCCATATCTTTCCCGGAAAGCTCAAGTCAAGGTGGATAGGTCCTTTCATTATTCACCAAGTACATTTCAATGGAGTGGTGGAATTATTAAATTCCAATGGCATAGACACCTTCAGAGTCAATGGTCATCGCCTCAAGCCATTCATTGAACCGTTCAATCCAGAAAAGGAGGAAATCAACCTCCTTGAGCCACAGAAATCCTGAACAGAGAAGGGTTAGATGGACTTGGTTTCACCAAAGTCCATAATTTTGTTAAATATGTTAATTTTTAAGTTTTGTAAATTATTTGATTGTAATTTTAGTCTTGAAATTTTGTAAATTGTAACTAGCTTAATCTTTTTGAATGATTAAAATCAAGAACATATTCTTGCCACTCAGGCCCAGCACACTGCCATCCTGAGGCAGATTCAGCATCAATTGGCAGTACATTAGCTCCTGAGCATGCCATTGCCTCCTCATCCGGAGCCTCCTATAGGAGAGACATCTGAGTCATTATTTCCACGACATCACTCCGCGTCACTCAGGAGGTACCACTTCCTCCCTATTTTTCAATCGCTTTTGTCACATTGAGGACAATGTTCAGCTTGGTTGGGGGGAGAGTTGAGGAAGGAAGTTTTGTTATTAATGCTAAGTTATTTTGGTAATTTAGTTGCTTTTTGCTTAATTTTAAAATTTTTTAAGTTTTTATTCTACTCTCCATGGTTATTAAGGAAAAATTTTCAAAATAAAATGGGAGAAATTGAATTTTTGTCTTTTCACTTGACTTAGAGTTTGTATTATGCTTATTAAAGTTGATGAATTGTTGAAATTTCTATTGAATTCAAGCTTATGTCTTCCACTTTAAGCTATTCACACACTGTGCACAATAGGTTCCGATTATAAGATGAAAAACTATTTCCCTCTTGACTTAGGAAAATTTTAGACTTGGTACCTTTGACCTCATTTAATAGTGTTGGGACACCTTGTAAAAGGCCAATGAGTCTTTCAAAAAAGAAAGAAAAAATGTTTGCTTGCCTTGAAACCCGAGCAAGGTCTGAGGGGTATATGATGAAAATCTTTAAAACCTGGTGCCCTAAGCCTTCATTGGTTGGGAGTCATCGACCTCAATGCTCGTTACAAGGGTGAATAGGTGGAGTTTAACATACTGTAGGTGCTGGGGTATTTAAATTCATTCTCAAAAGTCCGGGGTAAAATCCAAGGAGTTAGTGGTTGAAAAATCCTTTAAGCTTGATGCCCTAAACCTTAATTGGTTGGGAGTCATCGATGGACCCCCGTTACATGGACAATTTAGAAAAGAATACCTTTAAGCCGTGTACTCCTACAATGAAAAAAATTGTGAAAAGAGGTGTGTTCTTAGCCTATTGGAGGTTGACCAGTTTGCTAAGCTTTGAAAAAGAACTAGGTTGGGGGGAGAGATTAATTCAACATACTATATTCGGAAACTAATAAATAACACTTAGATTTTTGTGGAAGAGTAAGGTTTGACCCTTTGGGAGTGGAAACTCTTTTAAAGCTTAAATTTGCATAATGCCTTCTCTTTAAGAATTATGATTAGATAAGTTATTTGATAACTCTTGATGAAGTTTGAGTTTTATTTCTTTAATGTTCCATGTGAGAGTTAGATCATCATGCCACTTGAAAATTGTTTTTTGATTAGCATGATGTTGTAAATTATAGTATTGTTTATTTTTTTATTTGTCTCTCCTTCATTGCTAAGGGACTAGCAATATGTCGGTTGGGGGGAGTGATTACTACTC
Organism: Vitis vinifera; assembly: GCF_030704535.1. Taxonomy (NCBI): domain Eukaryota; kingdom Viridiplantae; phylum Streptophyta; class Magnoliopsida; order Vitales; family Vitaceae; genus Vitis; species Vitis vinifera. Next base: position 23,599,223 of record NC_081813.1, on the reverse strand, counting down.
AAAAAGTGCTATTTCATAGCTTGTAATTAACTCTTTTCGACACTTTTGAGTAGTAGTTATTACCTTTTAACCCAATTAACATATTAAGGACCCTTGCAATCAATTCTAATCAAATTGTGTTAAGTTTTGGTGTTTTGATAGCTTTTTGATCACCAAAGCAAATCTGAGATTGAGGAGAGTTCTTTGGAATCCATACAAGGAGTATACCCGGACAGTGCGTCCGGATATACCATCGGAAGGCATCCGGATAAGATGCTATCCTTTCATTCGGACAACATTCCACTCGGGTAGGATTTGCACCCAGCTGCCGCCATGTACACCCGGATGCGCGCCGCCATTTTTGCACCCGGCTGCCACGTACTTTCCACCCCCGGATGTTCACATCCGGAATTCCGACGCCGGATGGGAGAGGAGGCATTTCAACTTCTCCGGACGGACGTATCCGGATCATCTGATAGCCGCCTACCTGAATGGGAGAGCAGCCATGCTGCACAGTGCTGCTGTGTGCTCCTGAAGCTTCCTGATATTTGCCAACGATATTTTGGGATATTTTGAGATATTTTGCTTTAGATATTTTATGTCTAATTTCCCAAAGTCTCCTTGTAACCCACCTATCATAGGATTCGTTAATCTTTAAGTAAGTAAAAAGGGTGAATAACCTCATATATATAGTTTGTAATTTTCTTGAAAAAGAAGAATCTATGTAATAGACGGAAGGAAGAAATATATTGTATAGAGCACTTGCTCTGTTTTTGCTTAATATTTGTTTTCTCATTAGTTTTCTTTCTAGCCAAACAAGCTTTGAGGAAGTTTCCTCAGAGAATGAGTGGCTAGACTTTTAGTTCCTTGGAGTTAAGGTTGCTAGGAAAGGGTCCAAGTGCAAGAATTAATAGCTTTGTGGTTTTAGCCATTAATGAAGAGAAAGTGTGATCCTTTAATGATTTCTATGTTTTTAGTTAACTTAAAACGCCTTCAATTCACTTGAGCCAACACTTGGTAAGGCAAGTGATTTCTATCCATGGAGATGCACTAGTTTACCTCTTGCAAGCTTTTGGGAAGTGACTTGTAGGTAGGATTTTCTAGAATTGCCAACAATTGGTAAGCTTTTGGACTCTAAGGAGACATCCATTAGTTATCTCTTGCGAGCTTTTGACGGGTAATCCAAAGTTAAAGATCACCTTGAATGGCAAGTGCTAGGTGAGAGGTATGAGCCATTGCAAGATGCATCAGTGAGAGGGAATTAGAGTTTGAAATCCATTTAAAGGATACATCTGTATAGCACCGGTTAGAGAATTAACTATATGTTAATTCTCTAATGCGAGGAAATGAACCAAATGACCGGAGCTCTGTTTTTACATAAGGAACCTCCCCTATGAACCTAAACCTCCAAGGAATGTTTTTCTTCATAAGTAATTTCCATTACTTTCTTTTTGGTTAGTTTAAGACCAAACCCTTTTCACCCAAACATCTTTATGTTTTCTTTTAAGCTAACCTTGAAATGAAAAATCACCAACTCAGCTTTGAATTGGTATCAGTTGAGAGTTGAAAACCCTTTCCAGTGAACGATCCTAGAGCCACTATGCTATAGTAGCTTTGTCTTTGCTACCCTAGTTCATGGTGTAATAGGTTATAAATTTTGTTGATCACTCCCTCAATCAAGGAGCACCAGCTGGACATGAATCAGTTGATACACCAAGTGGGAACGAATAAAAAATACTTGGACAACATCCCCTATGTGTCTAAATTATAACCCAAAAGGCTAAATCATCAAATCATATCTCATTTAATACTTGATTTAATCACAAATATATTGATTAGAAATAGAGCAAAATCCTATAGCATGAAAATACTAATGTAATTAATCTATCTATAAGCATGATAAAATTATGATAAAAAAATAAAATTGTACAATACCTTCAATATATCTAACTTACAGAAAAAATAACAACATGACTTAATCATACAATGTGAATTTTTAAATTAAGCCAAACTTCCCTTGACTACAAAAAGGGGTTAGTGCAACAGGTGTAGGAAAAAGAGTTTTTTTTCTTCTATTTTTAACCTGATTCCATTTTTTAATTATAGAGGTTCAATAATTCTAACAAAATGACAACAAGGTGAACACTCCAAACATCACAATAAAAAATGAATAACCAAAAATAAAACCAAAGGCATAAAAAATCAAATAAAGGATCTCTTAGGCACCTATCATATGTTATCAAAAGGCCTCAATCAAATGAAAATAATTCCAAAGAAAATAACTCTAATCTCAATTCTAATAAGCATTAATCAACATGAGATCAATTAACCATTCATCAAATTCTCATTAATATGTCATCAACAATTTGATTAACAACAATCAAAGTGGCCTTCATTATCTACCCCAAACAAATAGAATTTCTACACTTAAACATGATGGGAAAAAAAAAAGATATATATAATTGAGATATGCAAGAAAAAAAAATCATACATTTCCTCCAAAAGATTGCAAGCTTACTTCTTTCTTGTTTCCCTGCATTGAGTCTTGCCTTCTTGATCTTCAAAACTTCAACTTTTCTTCTCAAGATGCTTCATTTTTTCTTCAAGATCAATTAGTGTCGGCTCTAACTCCTTTTTTCAAAATTAGTCTCTAATAGTAGTTTACCTCTCAATGGTAGCCCATATATTCCAAATAAAATTTTTCCTATGCATGAATCTCTTCTCCTCATGCAATATGCAATCGTGTTTTCCTAAAAAATATATATATATCTCTTCCTTCCTAAAAATCCCCTCATGTGTGAACCTGAGGGAGCTAGACTAAAGTGCATCTAAGGGAACTAAACCAAAGTGCATCTAAGTGAGCTAAACCTAGAATGCATCTAAGTAAGCTGAACCTAGAATGCAACTAAGTAAACTAACTGAGCTAGACTAAGCATGCGACTAAGTGAACTAAACCTAAAATGCAACTAAGTGAACTAAGTGAGCTAGACTAAGCATGTGACTAAGTGAACTAAACCTAAAATGCAACTAAGTAAACAAAGGGAGTTAGACTAAGCATGCAACTAAGGTCACAATTGGGATCCATAAAAAAATATAAATAAATAAATCCATCAACAACGAATCTTTGAAGGTGGCTTAAAAAATAGTACCAAATGAGCAACAAATAAACCACCATGGGACAACTATAAGGCAATAAGAAGTGAAGGAAAATATATTGAATAACATATGCTACTAGAATAAGATGGAGGGTCTACACTTGCATATTGTCATATTTCTCTCAAAAGGTGACCTATTGATTTGTTTGGTTGTGGAGATAAATGTAAAGGACGTTTAACCCCCTCCAGCTAGTGCGGTCATGCATTGAGCTCCCAACTTGAAGCTAAACATACTAAAAGCCTTTCTAGCTAGAGTCTTGGCAAGAATGTTAGCTATTTGAAGATAACTGGGAACATATTTAGCATAAAGGTGTCCTATAACAACTTTTTACGGGCAAAATGGTAATCCAATTCAATGTGCTTTGTTTGTGCATGAAACACTAGATTTTTGGCCATGTGTAATGCACTTATGTTATCACAAAAGAGAAATGGAAATTGGGGAAGTGGTAAGCTAATGTCACACAAGAGAAATATAAGCCAAGTTAATTTTGCAATAGTTGCAATCCTTGAGTGGTGCTTTGCCCCTATTCAAGGGCATGTTATTGACTCTTGTTTCTTAGAAGACTAGAAAATACAATTGCTGCCAAGATAAACACAAAATCAATGGTGCTACTCATTGTAATCGGATAACGGAGACAATTAGAATCAACAAAATCATATAATGATATTGACTTTAAGCCAATAAGCAAATGTTGTAATCTAGGGTACCTTTTAAACAACATAGGATTTGTTTCACATCCTTAAGATTTGCCTTGGTTGATGGAGGTCTTGGCACACTTTGTTAACTGCGTGAGTAATATTTGGTTTCGAGGGTACCAACCAAGGTGTCATACTCAGATTGAAATTTGTAAATAATCTATAATTAGTGAATCTTTAATAGATGTAAGTGTGGCTATGCCAAAACAATCTAGCATATGCGCTTTCTAAAGAAGGTCTATAGTAAACTTTTCTTAGGAAATGTACAAACTACAGCTTTGGTTTAGCTTTTAGAGCTATTATTTTTTTACTTAGCATTTAGACTCATCATTTTTAGTTTGGCGTCCAAAGCCATTGTTTTTAGTATTGGCATTCAAAGCCATTTGTTTTCCTAGTGTTGGCGTTTAGATCCATTCTTCTTAGTTTTAGTGTTCAGAGCCTTTATTTTTTATTTGATGTTTTAACATGGTACACGAGGTTTTAACGTGGTTCGGCCAACCATGCCAACATCCACGGATGAGAGAGAATTATTTCACTCTACAATAGAGAACATTATAGAGGACAAAACCAGAACATTACAAAGGACATAACCAGATACAATTATTGGGTTCTCGAAACATCTTATGTTTCCCCACTCTTCGTATCCCTACCCTACCACGAGCCTTTTAACTCCATCGGGTACCTCCCGTTCTTCTTTACATCTTTATCCACCTTGTATAGTCTTTACATGCCCATCTTCATCTCATAACTTTTTCTCCTCATGACCTAGAATATTTATAGGGATATTTCCAACAACCTTCCTTATTCTATAAGAAAGTCTAATATTACAATAATATATCAACCTAGAAATATTCTATATAATATTCTTTACAAAAAAAAAAAAGAATCTATACTAATTAGGAATTTGGGACACTTCATTTCACTCATCTCTCGTGTATCAGTGATCTATTCATTACACTCTTGATTTCTATCAAAGATGGACAAATTTGTAGACCCTCAATTTTGTCATCTTGGCACATTTTATCTAGTAGTTGTCTTCCTTCATATCATGATCCTTCATTGTGCACTTAGAATTTATTTTTTAGTTTTTATTGTGTCTCCATTGGTGGTCTATTGCTACTCACCTTATCATTATTTTTGGACCTTTTTTGGATATATATATCTTCGAGGATTATATGGATCCTTATTGTGGTTTTTTTTAGTGGCTCTGGTTCTAGTTTAGGAGTCTATTTTCTAGTGAGTCTTTCTGTTGTTTAGTTTCTATTTTTTTAGTGCATTACGTCTGATTTTGATTTTGATTGCATGTTTTTAGGTTAGATGAGCTTTGGTTTGTTATTTGATTTTTAGTGTGTGATTGATTTTTGATATTTTAAGTACATGAATGATTTTTGATATTTTGAGTGCATGTGATTGATTTTATTGCATGATTAATTTTTAGTGCATGAGTGATTTTAATTTTGAGTTCACATTTGAATCTTGAATATTTGATTTTAATTTTGAGTTCCTGTTTGATTATTAATTGTGATTATATGTGACTTTAATTTTGAGTTTATAATTGATTTTTTAGTTGTGATTGCATGATTGATTTTTAATATTTTAGTACATGATTAATTTTTTATTGATTGAATGTATGTGACTTTTTATCTTATCTTTTGAGTGTTTCCATTTTGTCCCCTTGCCATGCCCTGATTAAGTGTCCTTTCATTACTCCACAGTAGTTTTTAGTGGCCCATTGCTACTCATATAACTTGCTTCTTTGAGCCATTTTGGATATTAGGTACACTTTTATGACAGTTTGCTGAGACATATTGAGGCCCATTAGGCACTTATCCCACTTAAGCTTACCCCAACACCCGTAAGTCATTTGCATGGTTAACATGGCTTGCATGGCCTACGTAGCTTGCATGTCTTCTTTATAAATACATGTTGCGTACTTATATCTAGTTATTTATTTATTTATTTGTTCATTTTCATATCTACTTATATATATATAATCATTGTATATTTTCATTATTATTATTGTCATTTTATTTTATTTTTTTAATTATCATCATTAGAATTGTTTTTGTTACCATTGTTTCTATTATCATTATTATTATTATTAAGATTATTATTATTTTATTGATATTATTATTATTATTATTATTATTATATTATACTATATTATATTTTTTTTTTTCATTTCTATTTCCAAAATCCCTTTTAGTTATTTTTATTTTATTTACTAATTTATTTAGGTTTAAAAAAAAAAGAATTTTTGGTGGGAAAGTGAAAAAGAGACCGTGGAGGAAGAAGACATAGGTTGAATTTTTGGGAGAATTAAAGAGTTTTGGTGGGAAAGTGGAAAAGAGCCATCCAGAATGAGAAGTTGGCGGATTACGAGAGGATATTCAAAAGTTTGTTTTGGAGTGGAGCAGAGTAGAGACAGGAGGGATATAAGAGGAGCTGTAAAATAACAGGATGGAACATTGAGGAGAGGTTTGGAGAGGAAGAAAGACACAATATTTTTTCTTGGACAGAGAGGAAGAAGATGTTTGAACGAAGAAAAATGGATTCTCTAGTTTGAAATGGAGATAAAAACTAGAGGTAGAGGAGGAGAAGAGACGAAGCTTGACTGGCTTTGCCAATTTTTGGAGGTGGGTCTCACTTGAAGTCAAGCTAACACTGCTTTGGAGGAGGATCTCCAGGTTCTTTTGAGAAGGCACGTGATTTGGGGAATTAGAAATTTAGAAAAATGGTGGCATGTTGAGAGATCAGCAACATCACCACTATTAAAGAGTGGTCATTTCCTGATGAGTGGAAGGCGAACACACCTTGCTCGGGGTGTAGCCTTCCAAGTAAGATCACTCTATGAGTTTCATTTCTTCCTTGTTTTCAATACTGTTTTATTTCATTTTCTTCATATTTATGAACGTTATCTTGTTGATTTGGTGTGGACATCAGGAGTTATTTGGTTACTTTGACTGTATCCATTTGTCTGCATACATGCTATGTTCTGGTCACATTTTGGATTCTTTTATTTCCCCTTGTAAATAGTTGGATTTATCTTTAGGTTTGGCATTTGATAATCATATTGCTGCTCTCAGTTTGTATTACTTGTTCTTGATCTGTTGTTTAGGCATACATGAAATGTGGCTTTTGTTAGTCCATTTTGTTTTACCCATTCGTGCCATGGTTTTGTTGCTTTCCTCTACTTCTGGTTCATGCCCTTGGGCCTGCCAAGTGTTAAATCTAGTCCAAATCTAGTTTTCATAGAAAAAGGGAACTACAAAACTATACGTGAGTTAGTGAAGGAGTTGGAGATGTAAGCTCAACTTGTTGAAGTCAATATTGATACCAAAGATATTGCTTCTGTGTCTGTGGGAAATAAACAGTTCATTGAGTTCAAGATTGTTGATGCAATTGATTGGGTTGAGCCAAACGGTCTCTTATTTGTTGAGTCATCATTCTTTCTTGAAATAATTGTTGATGTTGAAGAAGGAACAAAGATTGACAGAAGATATATCTCCCCATGGTTTGTTACATACCTTGAGAAATTGATTGTTGAACTTGAGAATGTAAGAGTGTTGGACACAAAGCAAAAGATTTCAATGATAAAGAGCATAATTCTTTTGTTAGAAAAGACCATTGAGAGCTCCTCTGTTTATGATTGCTGAGGATGTCACTAGAGTAACTTTAGCATTCTTGAAGTGAACAAGTTGCGGGAAAAGTGGTGCTATTCTCCATTACGGGCACACAACAGCTCTAAATGGTAAAACCTCTGAGGATGGAGATGCGGCATTGTTTGACATGGGAGCTATATATCATTTTTGTGGCTCGCAACACTGTAATATCTATAATGAAGCCTAGAGTTAATTGGACAGATATGTACAAAGTTACAGAAGATGAGAGAGCCACTAACTTTTCCATTTCGAGACCTACTGGTGATGATTTGCTCCCAAAATGAAAGCCAATACAATGGCACAAGACTGGACTGGTTATACTTACTGCATATTTACAATTGCGATGGAATGGTTGCGGGGTGGAGAAATCTTGAGTATTTTTTTGGCCTATGTTTCTAAAATCTGAAGATGTGAAGGGATCTACTGCTCTTAGAAACTTGAAATTATTGTTTAGGCATGCCCGTCATACCTATAATAGCTGAGCTTCTTACTCTCAATTCACGTGGTTGGATTTCGACAACCCCACAAAGACTATATATCTCCACATAAATTCTACTGGAAAATGGAATGAGAAGATGGAAATTGTCGGAACCAAAACAGTGGCATGACATATGGTCGGGCAGCAATGCTTCTATCAATTGAAGCAACAGAATGCACCATAATCATTGATATATGATTTTCAGGCTATACTTTTGCTGAGTTAAAGCTTGAACAGTCCTTGTTACTCAGAGAGAATAGGGAACTGCATGCATTGAATGTCCAAATCTTCCTAAAGACGCACCGGACTGATTATGGATTGGAGCTTTAACTGACGCACCAAGAGATCTCCATCAAGGCTGCATCTGTGGATTTTACACAACAAGCTGCCACTCAAAAAGCCCCTACACGCACAGATTTTTGCACCACCAGATTTTGTGAGAGGTATCCACCACGCACTACTAGGATGAGAATAAGGCTACCACTTTGAACCTCCACTACACATCAGCTTATTTTTTGGAAAAAAAAAAAAAAAAAAAGGTTGCCACTTTAAGAATATGGCACCACCAGATTTTGTGAAAGCCATCCACACATTTTGATGAAATTTGGAGGGCAACCATACCATGCAAAGAAGATGACAACAAGCTGCAACTTTGAGGATGTCTCGGGATTTTCTTTTAGAAAATGTAGCATATAAAGCATCAGATTGGAAGGATTAAGAGCGTTCTAATAGCAGCCCCTCTTACACGGTTGAACGTAAGTTCTGTTTTTAAATTCTTGTTTTAGTTTAGTTTAATTTGTTCTATTAGTTTAGGCCCATTTATGATTTTTCATCATTAATTTAATCAATCCTTGGTGTTACAGTTAATGCTTTGATTTGGTTTGATCCCATTCTTTTAGTTTGAGTATTTCTTATATTTTTGGTAAATTGGCTTCTATTCTAGGTGATGCAGTTTTTATTTTGAAATTTGTCTTGATTTATCTTAATTCATTTTAGCTAGTTTAGAATTTTTCATTACAGTACATTGTACTTCTGCATCTGTAAATTGGAATCTAACAACTTAGAAACCCTTTAAAATTTTTCTAACTATTCTATAACATTCTAGACTCCTTGAACTTGATTTTAGAATCTTTCTTGGGTCAAATATGGTTTTCCAATTAGGAGATATAAATCAATTTTTCAAAAGGTTCACTTTTCACTCTGTTTTTGACACTCAGTTTTGTTTTACAAAATTAAATTACTAAACGATCTCTTTAATTTCTTTGAACATTTTTCTCTTAATCTAAACTTTTTGAATTTAATTTTTGATACATAAACTATTAACAAATGATTTCTAAAATAAGAGATATAATTTTTTCTTGTTGCACACACTGCATGAGGGCTCTTCTAAAGTAGAGAGATGTTTATTTACTTTAAAATATGAATGTGTTATTGCCTTATGATTATTTTTCCTATAAAATAGAAAATTTAGATAGTTGTGTGAATTTTTTATTTTATTTTTATGAGTTTAGGACATCTATAAGTTAATCGGAAAAATCAATTGTTGAATACCTTAAAAAGATGCCACGTTTTGGACCTATTATCATCATTATGAAATCTGGTACTAAATGAGGGATGGTCAATCAATTTGGTCACTTAGATGATAAACTAGACATATAAGAAATGTTCTTTGAAAATTTTCATGATAAAACTTAGATTCTAGATATTTGTTTTAGATTTATTTTGTACAGTCTTCTATTTTGATCATTTGATGACTTTTTTCTGTGAAGTAACCCATTTATGAATCAATTTGTTATTAATTGAAATATAATTGATTAATTTGGCCTATCAGATGTTAATTTGGACATGTTAAAGATGTTGCCTAATTTTTATTTTGGTGAGATAACCTTTCTTGATATTTATTTGGAGTTTATTTTGTGAACCAATATTTTACCCTTTTAATGATATTTCCTTTCCTTTTGATAATTTGGTCACTTTTGAATATGCTTATGAATTTTCCTTGATTTGAGACATGCTAAGTATATATATATATATCTATATAGATTTATTTATTTTTATTATTCTTTAATCTCATTATTATTATTTTTGAGTTAACCCCATTTTTATAAAAGCACAAATGCTTGGCACTTAGGTATGCTCTTTATCTTCCCATTTCAAAGTTCCATGAATATGTATGTCATTGGAAACTATATCCATGTTTGAAATTGACTTCGGGTGCCTTGATATTCATTTGATTTCCTTTGATAAAATGCATGTTGAGTGATATAATACCTTAACTTACTTTGGTGTTTTGTGATGGCATTTAAGTTACTGATCCAAATACACATATTATCCTCTTTTTATGATTATGATTTGAATCCTTGTTTGACACTTTAGAATTATCAAAGTTTTGAAATTACCTTAACCTACTTAGGCATCTTCAATCAACTGACTAATTGACATGCTTCCCTCAACTTAACTAGTAGAGGCCTCTTTAGGGCTTAGAGGGGTGTTATCTCTTTGGAGGTACCTTCCCAATGGATTACTTGATCCCTGAACCTAGACTCAAGTTTTTCGTAGATAGCTTTTCCAAAATTTAGGAGTCATTTCAGACATTTTGTTCTTACTTGATTTCCCCTTTAAAAAATAAATAAAAGTAAGCGGTGAGTCCAAATTTTAATGAAAATGTAGTTTTTCACAAATCAAAAGTGAGTCTCGCCGTCCAGTAGGGACACACGTGAAAAATGCAGGTCCACAAATTGGCATGGCATAATTTGAGGGAAGTTTCTAGATAAGGAATAATTTTTTTAAATGAAATTTGTGAGAAAAAAACACTATTCATGTTTTTCTTGAGTTGGTTGTACACAATTGATGATTAGAGTGGGTTGATTGTGGAGCTATTAGTGCATGCCTTTAATTGAAAGTTACAACATAATTTTTAAAGTGAAGATGCAAGCATGAAATGTAGCAGCATTTGGTAAAGGAGAGAGAAAACATGCAGCAACGTTGATCCTTAGGAGATGCAGTAGAGGAATATTGGAGAAGAATTTGATCCTTAAGAGATGCAGTAGAGGAATATTGGAGAAGAAGGCATGCATCGGCCATTGAGAACACACAGATGCATAGATTAGATTTGTGAAAAGTAAAAAGGACCCCACCGAATTTTGAAGAGAAAGTTAATTTGAGGTAAGTTGCTGAATTTTGATTTTAGTTTTGATTTCTTTTTTTTTTTTTTCCTATTTCTTCTCATTTTCATGATTTTGGATATATTAGATTAGGTTGGGTGTGGAGGAATAGGACACACATGAGTGTTGGATTAATTGATGATATGTTGCTTGAATGTGAAATGTTTGTTAGTTAATTTTAGAATTAAGATTAGGTTTCTTTTCTTTTAAATTTGTTTTTCCAAAAATAAGCGATTGAAAAATCATGAAAATAGGTTTTGAATGTTAGTGTTTTTGTATTGATTCATGTCTCTTAATTTTTATTTTTAGGTTAGTTGATCCTTATAATCTTTCATCACTAATCACACATATAGGTCATTAGTTGAGTTCACCATGTATCTCTATTTTCCGTATCACTTGTTCATTTCACTTTTAAGTCAATTTTATATGCTTTTTTATGTCACTTTAGAGGCTTAGTTTTGGCACACTTTCAGGTCATTTTTTTAGTCATTTTTAAGATGCACAAAATACGCAATTCACTTCACTTTGAACACTCAATTTTTTATACACACACAATGATCTTTAGGTGCCTTTTTAGTGATTTATGATTTTATGTGTTTTAATGATTTTGAAAGTATTTTTAATTGTTTCTAAAACAAAGTGAATCATGAAAGTTCACTATTCAAATCCATATTAGATCAATTAGGTGAAAAGAAGACTATTTAAAAATAATAAAAAAATAAAAATTGCTACCTTGTTCATTTAATTTGATATGCATATTTGAAAAGGTTTCATTTATTTTCGATTTTTCTCATACATGAATTAAATTTATAGCTCCAATCAATGGAGTCATTCCTAGCCTTAGTGAGCTTGTTCATGCTCACATGAGGTTAATGAAGCATAGATAAATTCATAAAAATTTAAAAGGGACCTAGTGAATCCCTTAATTCAAAGTTTTCCAAAAATCAGTTCTATATTGCCATTGTTGTTAGTCCACTGCACCTTTGAAGTTGTAAATTAGAATCCGACCACTTAGAGACCTTTTAAATTTTTTTCAATGCTTGGTTATTGTTTTAGAATTCTTAACTATGTGAAATTATTTTATTTTATTTTTGAGCTTGAAACGCTTCTCTAAGTAAGGCATTTAAATTAGTCTTTCATTAGGTCTAATTTCAGCACTATTCTAGATACCCAAAATAGTTTTTTAAAATTAATTTATTTTGATGTTTTTTCCTTAATCTAAACTTCATAAATTATAATTTAGACCCCTATGACACTCAAAAATTACCTCCCAAGTAGGAGAAATAAATTTTCATTTCTACACCCACTACATCGGCTCTATTCTATAGTTAAGGTTTTTTTTGGTTGAATTTCAATAAGTTCTTGTATGATTTAATCTCGCTATTATTTTTCATGTAATGAAATCATATAGAAGAAATTGTATAACTTTTTATGTGATTTTAACATACTTCTAAATTCACCAAATAAATTAATTCTTGTATGCTTTGTAATTTGTCTTGTTTTTTACCAATATGAATTGTGATGAAATATGGTATTGAATGGAACATAATTAAATAATGTGATCTTTTGGGTTATTATATAGACATAGGAGATATTGTCCCTTTTTTGTGATGAAATTCTATTTCTAGATATTTTTTTAGAATCCATTTCATGAACATCTTTGTTTTAATCATATGTTGAATGTTCTGTGTAGTGTCCTTAGTTTGATTTAATTTGGTATTGAATAGCATATAATTAAATAATTTGGAATTTTTTTTATTTTGATTTAGACATATTGAAGATGTTCTCCATTTTTTATTTTGATAAAATAAGAATTTTAGGTATTTATTTAAGATTTATTTTGTAAATACCCTTGTTCTGCCCTATTGATGATAGTCTGTAGGTTTTTTATAATTCGATCCCCTTTATGCATGCTTTTGATTATTGATTTACATTGTAGACATATTATACACATTAGTTGAACCTTTCTTTGGATTGGGATTCTTTATTTGATATTTTATTTAGACTAATTTTTGTGAGTGAATACTTGTTAGCTAATTCTGAAATTTTAAGCATGTGTATTGTATTTTGTTTCATCTTGTTCATACCTTATCATCTCTTTATTTCATGATTTGAGATATGCATATGTTGTATCTATTGTGAGGTCTTACCTATGATTTTATATCTGCTATTATTATTACTTATGAACTACCCCTAAATGATTTTATGAAAGTGCTTTGCTAGCTATCAAGGTATATCTCCTCTCTTTTTCTGTTGTTTGATTCTTTGAGTATGCATGTATTGTTTTGAATGCTTCCTTGATATGGTTTATTTGTTAACATTATGTTATTTTATAAGAATGCTTAGCATGCTATAAGGTACGCTCCTTCCTTTCCTTGTTGATGTGACTCTTTGAGTGTGCATGGCTTGTTTGAGTGATTTTTAATTATGTTTTCATTATTACTATGATATATATCTCATGATTCTTAGCATCCATTGATTTACAAATCAATTGTCATAGTTACCTCAATTTAATTAGTAGAGACCTTTATTTAGGGCTTAGAAGAGTGCTACCTTATGGTACCTTCTCGATAGATAACATGAATCCTGGATTTGGACCTAGTTTTGAAAGACATACTTTTCCAAATAAAAAGTCATTTTTAGATTTTATTTTTTATTTTTTTCCCTTTAAAAAATAAACAAAAATAAATGGTGACTCTAACTTTTTCAAAATCAATTTTTCATTAAAAAACGAGTCTCGCTATCGAGTAGGAACGTATGTGAAAAATGTAGGTCCATAAAAAACCACCTTGAAAATATTTAACTTCAATTTCCAAGAAATATTTTAGGTAGCCAAGGTCTTTAAAGCAAATCTAGAGTTGAAAGTAGTAATAATATATTGAATTATAGCAAGGGTTGCTACTTCTTACAATAACATCATTTGCATAAAATAAGATTAAAACAATTAGAGAACTTGTATGCAAAATAAATAATGATGAGTCATTCTTGGTATCAAAGAAACCAAGTTGAATAAGAGCTTGTGATAAACACTTAAACCAAACTTAAGAGGCTTGCTTCATGCCATTTAGGGAACATTTAAGAAGACAAACGTGTGAAGGAAAATTAGGGTTAACAAACCCTGGAGGTTACTCCTTGTAAATCATTTCCTTAAGATAGTCAATTAAGAAGACATTTTCAACCTCTAGTTGTTTATTTCTTCCTCCATATGAACCACCTAATGAGGTTGTTTAAGTTTTGATTTAAGAGTTCTAGGTTCAATACGAGTAGAATGACTAGCATGGAGAGCCAAATAACGTTTTTGTCTCAATTTTGCATAGGTGACAAGCCATGAGTGTTAATGCTAGTGGGAAGTTGTGTGGGTTGTTCTGGTGAAGGAGAGGGATTGTCAGGCATAGGTTGTGTTCATAGAGAAGTTGGGGCAGTTGGAAGATTGGTAAGTAATTGGTTCGTTAAATCTAGTGTGGAGTGTATGGTGGAGAGGAAGGATCAGGTGTAAAGGTGGTTGGAATGGATTTCGTGGAAAGGAAAAGGTGATTCTATGATTGGAAGTGTAGTGATAGTAACTGTAGGCTATGTGTCAAGAATGATAGGAGGAGGAATTGGTATTGATGTGTTTGTTGTTCTTCAATAAAAAATCCAGATCTATCAACTAGATTGTCCTCCAATGGTAATACTTCATCTTTTTTTTATCAACCCTATAAGTTAAGACGGGAGGCCATCATTGTTCACCCAGATTGTGTAGCTTGGATTCACTTCCTTCTTACCAACATTTGTAAGGTGATTTTCAGGATAAAGACTCTTGATTAAAGGCAAATATTAAGATCTCCAAAGAAGATACTTGGTAGAAATTTGAAATTGTGAAAAGATTGAAAATTTGAAATTTCACAAATACCAAGTTTGCACATTGGTGAAAAGATTGAATTGTGAGGTAGAATTCTAATAACATAAGAAGTTTGAAGAATATTTTATACAAGAAAATGAAACTATAGTAGGCCCTCATTAGATTAGCATTGATTTTTAGAAAATATATAAAACTATGGGTAGAAAGGGAAAAGCAAGTCAACTAATTTGGCCTTAGTTTAGCTAATCAATCGATTATGCTGATACAAATGGAAAGAATAAAATTTTTCCTACTTTATGAATGATTCTATGAAAATAAACTAGCCATTACGTTCTTGGATGAATAATCTAGTAGAGGGAAGAACCATTGGAATAGCCTTACACATTGTTATATTTGTCTTAAATAGTGAGTTGTTGATTTGGTTGGGTGTGGAGTTATGTAAGTAGGCTATCACATGATTCACATCTACTCTATGTTCAAATACTGGTGGCCATTTCTCCTAATAACAACCACAAGAACCATAATTATAACTGATGGCAACAATTTGATTGAGACTTTAATTGGACATATTAGTTGATACAATTTGAATGCTATATACCTAATTGATGTGTCATTTCTTCATGTATGTTTTAAAGTATATTAATTTTAGGATTGAATGACTGATATCTATCAGGGACTGTCCCTGGACTCCATGCATTGAGTTCTTTAATGGTTTAACCCTTTTAAAAAACACATCAATTAAAAAATACTTGAAAGTCAAAAAATTCCACAAACTTGGTGGGGGTTGGTGAAAATTTGCATTAAATACTTGAAGTGGGTGAAAAAAGAATTAATAGAAGTGATGGGGGTTGGTGACTGACTTGGTGTTCTGCTTCTATATGAATGAGTGATTCCCACCTGGAACTCGCCATTCCAAGTTTCTGAAGTCTCTCTCTTCTCTGCCCACCCAGCATCTATCTCTCTATCCTTGGTCTGTATCATTTTAACTTAATTTTACTGCAAAGAAAAGCTTGTCTTACCTTTCTGGTGATTTCATGATCAGCAGGTGTTTTCGGAAGGGAGACACTTATTTGTAAACTTAGATATATATAGAGATATATCTCGTCTGTTTGGTGAGTTAGAAAATGTGGAGGCTCAAGGTTGCAGATGGAGGCAATGATCCCTACATCTACAGCACCAACAACTTCGTGGGAAGACAGATATGGGAGTTTGATTCTGACTGTGGGACCCCAGAAGAGCGAGCTGAGGTCGAAGCAGCTCGTGAAAATTTCTGGAAAAACCGGTTTCAGGTTAAGCCCAGCAGCGACCTCCTTTGGCGGATGCAGGTGATTTGATCCCATCTATCTCAAGTCTTGATATCACAACAGATATTGATCTGTCATCTGCGTCCTAGATTGCAGTTTTTCACTGACTATATGTGTCTTCCATGCATACATACTTGTTGTTTTACGTAGTCTAGCTACATAGCTTTTCTTGTTTTGTTTCCATTTATTTGATTATGGGTGATGATTTCTATGAAAAAAGGAACCCAAAAAATCGCAAGATATGGGGTCCTCTTTAGAATCATGTTTTCACCACCAAACAACCATAATCTCTCACTCTCTCTCCCTCTTACATGTGCAGCTTCTATTTTCAGGCTTGCATGCGAACTTGATAAATTGGGAAAAGAAACATGTATTGAAACCACTTGACTTCAAACAAAGTGACCATAGTGGGCCACCATATGACCTTCACCTCCCACCAAATGAGGAGTTTTGGGTCAAAATGGCCCATTTTTGAAACTTAATGTTGAAAATGGGCACATTTTCAAACTAATGTTCAAAATGGCCTCTTTGATGCCACGTAGGCGCCACATCATTAAAAAATATATTTTTTCGTCATTATAGTGAAAGCCGCAATTGGGAAACGTGACTTTATTTTTGTACTAAAACCGCAGTTGGGAAACGCGGCTTCATTTTTGCACTAAAGCCGCAGTTGGAAAACGCGGCTTCATTTTTATACTAAAGCCGCAGTTGGCAAATGCGGCTTCATTTTTGCACTAAAGCCGCAGTTGGCAAATGCGGCTTCATTTTTGTACTAAAGCCGCAGTTGCCAAACGCGGCTTCATTTTTTAACTAAAGCCGCGGTTGGCAACTGCGGCTTTAGTTAATTTTTATTTAAATTTAAAATTTAATTAAAAAATTATTAAATTACAATTTATGAATGATATTTAAAAATATACTTAAATAATAAATTATTTATATTTAAATTTAAAATTCTAGTATTACTTCAACAAACATAAATTGATAAATAGAAGATATTATAAATGAATGTTTTATTTATTAATAAATTAATAATCTTAAAATAATAAATTTATATAACATATAAATAATATATAAAATTGTATAATTTATTAATTTAAGATATTTAATTTGTTAATTTTTAAGATATTAATTTATTTATATTATGATAAATTTATCTTTATCGAAATAATAGTATAGTAGTTAATAACTGAGATTTCAATTATAATATTTTTTTTACTTTCAAATTTAATTAAAAACTATTAAATTACAATTTATGATTAAATTTTAAAAATATACTTAAATAAAAAATTATTTATATTTAAACTTAAAAATCTAGTATTATTTCAACAAACATAAATTGATAAATAGAAGATATTATAAATGAATATTTGATTTATTAATAAATTAATAATCTTAAAATAATAAACTTATATAACATATAAATAATATATAAAATTGTATAATTTATTAATTTAAGATATTTAATTTGTTAATTTTTAAGATATTAATTTATTTATATTATGATAAATTTATCTTTATCGAAATAATAGTATAGTAGTTAATAATTGAGATTTCAATTATAATATTTTTTTTTTACTTTCCAATTTAATTAAAAACTATTAAATCACAATTTATGATTGAAATTTAAAAAATATACTTAAATAAAAAATTATTTATATTTAAACTTAAAAATCTAGTATTATTTCAACAAACATAAATTAATAAATAGAAGATATTATAAATGAATGTTTTATTTATTAATAAATTAATAATCTTAAAATAATAAATTTATATAACATATAAATAATATATAAAATTGTATAATTTATTAATTTAAGATATTTAATTTGTTAATTTTTAAGATATTAATTTATTTGTATTATGACAAATTTATCTTTAACAAAATAATAACATACTCTTAAGCCGTAGTTGTCATATATAGATTTTTTTACAAAATTAGTTAATGAAATTAATTACAAAAAGTCTACTACAAAATGTAATTTTTAATAGTTTAATTAAAGTCACAAAAAATATCTACTAAACATTAATATAGTGGAAAATAAAAAACATATATAATCTCACATGCCTCCACAAGGAGAGAACCTATGTGTAACTGGTACTCTCTTCCTGTTTGGACAAGAACCTATATATAATCACACATGATAAAATTTATTTCTCACATGGATACAATTGGCCGGATAAATGCCGAGGCTAGAAATTGGTTGGAGCAAATTCCTCTTGAAAAATGGGCACTCTCATATGATGGTGGGCGAAAATATGGGATTATGACAACTAATATGTCTGAAGTTTTTAATGGTGTCCTTAAGGGTGCTCGTAACTTACCAATAATAGCTTTAGTCCAGTTAACTTTCTATCGGGTTAACAGTTACTTCACAGTCAGGCGGGAGCATGGTGCTAGTCGGCTCGCTTCAGGTGAAGAATTCACTCCACATATTGACGCCAAGATAAAGGCTAAAGTTGTTAAGGTGGGTGCACATGAGGTTTTTTTGTATGATCATGTGGCGGGACGTTTTCATGTTAAAACTAGACACTCTGTTGGAAGCAGTAATAGGAAACCTCGCATATATCATGTTACCCTTCAAATGGGGTCTTGCACATGTAACAAAACACTTTTGTTATGATTCCCATGTTCGCACATTCTTGCTGCTTGTCATTGTCGAGCAATTGATTTTCGACAATTTGTACAAGGTTATTACACCACACGTGCTTACCTATCAACATGGGCTCCCTTGTTTTATCCCATATTTGATGAGTTGGAGTGGCCTCAATATAATGGACCGATAATTGTGCCTTCAGACTCAATGAAATGGCTAACTTCTGGTCGACCAAAATCAAGTCGTTTGCATAATGAGATGGATGCAAGGGAAACTAGGACTCCACAAACATGTGGACTTTGCAAGCAATAGGGTCACAATCGGCGTTCTTGTCCAAAGGAAGAGAGTACCAGTTACACATAGGTTCTCTTCTTGTGGAGGCATGTGAGATTATATATGTTTTTTATTTTCCACTATATTAATGTTTAGTAGATATTTTTTGTGACTTTAATTAAACTATTAAAAATTACATTTTGTAGTAGACTTTTTGTAATTAATTTCATTAACTAATTTTGTAAAAAAATCTATATATGACAACTACGGCTTAAGAGTATGTTATTATTTTGTTAAAGATAAATTTGTCATAATAAAAATAAATTAATATCTTAAAAATTAACAAATTAAATATCTTAAATTAATAAATTATACAATTTTATATATTATTTATATGTTATATAAATTTATTATTTTAAGATTATTAATTTATTAATAAATAAAACATTCATTTATAATATCTTTTATTTATTAATTTATGTTTGTTGAAGTAATACTAGATTTTTAAGTTTAAATATAAATAATTTTTTATTTAAGTATATTTTTTAAATTTCAATCATAAATTGTGATTTAATAGTTTTTAATTAAATTGGAAAGTAAAAAAAAATATTATAATTGAAATCTCAGTTATTAACTACTATATTATTATTTCGATAAAGATAAATTTATCATAATATAAATAAATTAATATCTTAAAATTTAACAAATTAAATATCTTAAATTAATAAATTATACAATTTTATATATTATTTATATGTTATATAAATTTATTATTTTAAGATTATTAATTTATTAATAAATAAAACATTCATTTATAATATCTTCTATTTACCAATTTATGTTTGTTGAAGTAATACTAGAATTTTAAATTTAAATATAAATAATTTATTATTTAAGTATATTTTTAAATTTCATTCATAAATTGTAATTTAATAATTTTTTAATTAAATTTTAAATTTAAATAAAAATTAACTAAAGCCGCAGTTGCCAACCGCGGCTTTAGTTAAAAAATGAAGCCGCGTTTCTCAACTGCGGCTTTAGTGTAAAAATGAAGCCGCATTTGCCAACTGCGGCTTTAGTACAAAAATGAAATCGCGTTTCCCAATTGCGACTTTAGTGCAAAAATGAAGCCGCGTTTCCCAACTGCGGCTTTAGTACAAAAATGAAGCTGCGTTTCCCAACTGCGGCTTTCACTATAATGACGAAAAAAAAATATTTTTTAATGATGTGACGCCTACGTGGCATCAAAGAGGCCATTTTGAACAATAGTTTGAAAATGTGCCCATTTTTAACATTAAGTTTAAAAAATGAGCCATTTTGACCCAAAACTCCCAAATGAGGTTATGATATCATAAAGTAAAAAAGAAAAAATATATTGGGTGATTTTGGGCCTTATCACCCCAAAAATTAGCTTGAAGGCTGAGATTTTCATGCACACTGATAAAGAGTCACCCAATTCCTTCTATAAGAGATATGGGAAAACCTAACAATATTCCCCTCATACACCAGGCCTTAGGTTAAGATACCACCAGATTGTCGGATAATGAGAGGTGAGACCAATTCCGAAACTGAGCATTGATACCATGTTGAACAACTAATTTCTTAAAAAGTTAAGTTTGTAGGATTTGAACCCAAAATATATATTATGCAGTTTAACAATTGCTAACTCTATCTTGATTCTCTTAGCTTGGAACAATTGTATAAGTAGATACTTACAATTGAGGTTAATTTACCTTTTCTTTTCTTTTCTTTTAAACTGGTTGAGACACCATCAAGCAAATTGTCGGATAATGAGAGGTAAGACCGATTCCAAAACCGAGCTTTGATACCATGTTAAACAAGTAATTTCCTAAAAGATTAAGTTTGTAGGATTTGAACCCAAAATATATATTATGCACTTTAAAAATTGTAATAATTCTCTTAACTTGGAACAATTGTATAAATAGATGCTTACTATTGAGGTTAATTTACCTTTTCTTTTAAACTTTCACTTCATTAACTCCCATTTCATTTGGCCAAAAAAAACTGCAGTTTTTGAGAGAGAAAAATTTCAAACAAACAATACCACAAGTTAAGGTTGGGGATGGTGAAGAAATTACATATGAGACAATCACAGCAGCAGTGAGAAGGGGTGCACATTTCTTTTCAGCTTTGCAGGCTAGTGATGGCCATTGGCCTGCTGAAAATGCTGGCCCATTGTATTTCCTTCCTCCTCTGGTGAGTCTACTCAACACCCTCTCACCCTCCTTAAAATCATGTATATGGACCATTTTAACAACCATTCTCAATGGAATAATTTCATGGAAAATTCAGGTCATGTGTCTATACATTACAGGGCATCTTGACACTGTATTCCCTGGAGAATATCGTAAAGAAATTCTTCGCTACCTATACTGTCATCAGGTATATATATTTTGAACCTAGTCATCATCTTAACCTCATAAATGGGCTTGGAGCTTTGATCTTTTCATCTTTTTCTTAAAATATTTCAAGTGTGCAACTGGTTTGAAGCTATGCTTTTATCCTCTCCTGCCTAATTGGTTTTGAAATTGTCGATTGCTGTAGACCTTTGGTAGTCAAGAGTGGGACACTGGTTTTGCCCTTCAAGCACCGCTAGCTTGCAATATGACCGATGAAATTGGACCTACACTCAAGAAAGGACATGAATTCATAAAGGAATCTCAGGTTTGATCTTGAATTCCATTGTTTGTGTCTTGACTTTAACCAGAATCTACTTGGGTTTCTCATGGTCTATTTACTTCATACTGCTTGAAATCTTGAAGGTCAAGGACAATCCTTCTGGTGACTTTAAAAGCATGTATCGCCACATTTCCAAAGGTTCGTGGACATTCTCAGATCAGGATCATGGTTGGCAAGTTTCTGATTGCACTGCAGAAGGTTTGAAGGTAACTTTTTCTGTTCAAACACTTAATTGAGTCAGGGCTTGCAGATTAACTAAAGTCACTTGGTTTCTCACTGAAGTCCCCTCTGTTACAGTGTTGTCTTCTCTTTTCAATGATGGCACCAGAAATTGTTGGTATGAAGATGGAACCCGAACGACTATTTGATTCTGTCAACATCCTGCTTTCCCTACAGGTGAGAATCATCTTCCTTGGGCCATTCCATGGTTGTCCCCATCACAAAACAGGTTATAACTTCTTAGTATCAATAACCCTTGTTTTCAAAACCACTGCAGAGTAAAAATGGTGGTTTAGCAATCTGGGAGCCTGCAGGAGCTTCAGAATGGTTGGAGGTACATTACTTCAACTTGTTTAAGTAACTTTAATGTTTCCGTTTTATCTCTCTCTCTCTCTCTCTCTCTCTCTCTCTCTCTCTCTCTCTCTGTATTCTTTGAATCTAAATCAATGTCAATCCCTTCTCTTTTCAGCTGCTCAACCCCTCTGAAATGTTTGAAGACATTGTCATCGAGCATGAGTAAAATTCTTGATAATAGATCAGCTTTTTTTTCTAACTCTACTAGCTTTAACTTCCTTGGAGACTAACAAAACGATGATCCAGGTATGTTGAGTGCACTGCATCAGCAATTCAGGCTCTGGTTTTGTTTAAGAAGTTATACCCCCGACACAGGACGAAGGAGATAGACAATTTCATCACAAATGCTACCAAGTACATTGAAGACCAACAAATGCCTGATGGCTCATGGTATGTTTCTCAACTCCACTATTACTATTTCACTGGGGAAATCTTTTTTTATATATGCAGTGCAAATCCATTTAAACAAAGAGGCATTTGGGGAGTATGTTTCACCTATGGCTCATGGTTTGCACTTGGGGGCCTAACAGCTGCTGGCAGGACTTACCACAACTGTCTTGCTATTGGTAGAGCTGTTGAGTTTCTACTCAAATCACAAAGAGATGATGGTGGTTGGGGAGAGAGCTATATTTCTTGCCAGGACAAGGTAATTCTTACATGCCACCCACTGCTCTGTTTTCTGGTAGAAACATGCACAAAAACAAGTAATCCTTGTGCTTGGTGATACAGAAACATACACCTCTTGAAGGAAACAAGTCAAATCTGGTACAAACCGGGTGGGCTCTGATGGGGCTGCTTTCTTCTGGTCAGGTCAGTTTGTACAGTTCCACCATCAACAAGCTTAACTTGGTCTTCTACGTTATTTTCACAATATGGCTTATCCCCAAACATCTGAGTCTAACCTTTCCTTTCTAACAGGCGGAGAGAGACCCAACACCTCTTTACAGGGCTGCAAAGCTGTTAATTAATTCCCAAATGGAAGATGGTGATTTTCCCCAACAGGTAGCTCACTTGAACATGAATAAAAAACGAAAGAAGTAACATTTTAACATGGATTTGGGAAATGGAAAATGATGTTCTTTTGTAGCTGACTATATATACTGGGTGGTAGTCTAACCATTTGATCATCAATTATCTATGGCAGGAAATCACTGGAGCCTTCATGAAAAACTGCATGTTACACTATGCAGATCACAGGAATATTTTTCCATTGTGGGCTCTTGCAGAGTATGTAAGTGAGTGCCATCGCCTTAAGTCTGGTTGCATTGCCATGCCAAAGAAGCATCTGTAGGAGAAAAGCTCAGATAATGTTGAGCAATGTCAAGCCCTTTGAACAATGTTAAGCAAATGAAAAGTTTATCTATGTCATGGTAACATATTTTGAAGAATAGTTTGTGCAAGAGAATAAAACAATAGCAGGACCTTACTAAATTCAAATAATCCTGATCTGGTCGATGATATAAAGGCCTCCTTCTCAGCAAACTCAAATATCCGTTGATGCACTATGCCGTTGGCGTTCTCATAATCAACATTGCAACTACATGTCACTGTTGGTACCCTCAACAACATTTATATTCAGTACTTAGCATAAGATAACAGTATAGAAGGCTTTGTAAAATATCTACCTATGGCTCCAAGCTTGTTCACTTTTTGGTGAATATTAAAGAACCAATGCTGACAAGAGGAATTCATCCATAAACATCGAAAGGTCTTGCTTGTTTGATAAACAAGAAGCAACTAAGTGTCACAATAAATACAAGTAACAGATCGAAGAAGTTAAGTGAAATGTGTCTCTAAGCAGTGCCTAGATCAAGCCTAGGCTAGGTTGTGGTCCCAATTTCCGAGTGGTCAACCTATGCTGTTAAGATTGAGGCCTAAAAAACTCTCCACGTGGGCAGCCATTTGAATACTAATTCCAATACTGTGCTGTAATTCCATCTGAAGCCATGTGACAAAGTCACTCCTATTTAAGTAATTTTTATTGCATGTGTCAAACACACCAAAAATTATGCATGTCAGTTTTCATTTGAAAGTGGTTTCCAAACCCATCTTTAGCTCATTTTAATGCCAAGAGCCTGCATCAGAGGTTTCATATTATTGTCAAATACACCAAAAATTATGCATGTCAATTTTCATTTGAAAGTGGTTTCCAAACCCATCTTTAGCTCATTTTAATGCCAAGAGCCTGCATCAGAGGTTTCCTATATATTATTGTCAAACACCGACCCATGTCATTTTCCTCTCCATACAGCTCCTAAGCTAATCAATTATAGAGAATGGGAAAAGTGGACCAAATTTACATGATTATTATTGTAGCAAATGATTGATGTTTAAAAGTTTCCACATTCGTGCAAATTGAAAAATTAAGAAAGAAATTGAAGAGCCCTGCAGTGCCAAAATCACTACTTAGATAAAGGAACGGTTTAATGCATCTTCGAAAAGTACCTTGTTGAAACTATATATGAAAAAGGGCCTTTGAGAGGCTAACAAAGCATGGATTTGGTGGATGGTGAGAAGAAAAAGAAGAGGGAAAGGAGAATTGGGAAGTTCCCCTGCTGATTGAACAAATATGGCCATCCCTTTGCTATTTCCACCTTTGTCATCGTACAATCTTCCCAAGAGAGTGGCTATGGATTGGCCAGCAGGAAAAAAGAGGATGTAGATAGCCGCTCGAAGCAACCACTTGTAGTGTATGAGTTTAGGAAGGCTTGGTTGATTACTACTGACTGTTGCATCACTCTGTGAGCTTCTTTCTCTATTTTCAGCTGGTTTAAAACACAAAAATAATTGAAGATATTCAATCAATTCAACAGATCAGCAAGAGCAACAGAAACTAACCTACATTTTCAACAGTTTACTGATATTTAAAAAAGAAAAAGAAAAAAGACCTACATTTTCAGTTCAACAAGAGGTGTCTATGGTAGATGTGAGTCATTAGTGTCTCAATTTATTACATTCTTTCAAGTTTTAGTCTACCAAAAGTGATTTTGTGACATTAAATGTCAAGATAGTTTAGTTTGGTAGTCAAAAGTAGCTCATGTTTTTTCTTATTTGGGTTTAGTCGGAATTTCCTAATTTTGTTAAAAATTCCTATTTTATTTCTAGTTTGAGTTATTAGGAATCTCAAGCAAGGTTGTTAAATTGGACATGTTCAGAAATTTTCTACAAACTTACTTGAGTCCAATATTTGTGAGTCTTGTTATAAGATTTTCAAATCTAGAAAGTTTTTTAGAGTCTATAAATATGCGCCTCTCATGCAAAATCAATACTAGAGTTTGATTAGTCAATATATCTAAGCTTAGTTCATGTAGAAGCATGAGTCCATAGTTCCGTTTTCCTTTTTTCTACACTTCTACATTTTATTAAATTCGGGAATTGCTATTTTTGCAAACGCCCAGTTCCAAGATCTAACTCTCCCAAACACTATATGGAGTCACATGGTGATAGTGACAAAGGAAGTGCAGTTACACATGAATTATTATCAACCAAATTCTCTTTAAACCCAAATAAGTTTGACATTGATTCTGTTTTTTTTTTTTTCTAAAAGTCTCTCTCCTAAAAACTATTATTCATTTCTTAGCTAACAATTGATCAACAACGTAGAATTCATTTCACGACCTTGAAATTTGGTTTGGTTGTTGGAGACCTTGGCACACTTCGTTAATTGCATGAGTGATATCTGGTCTAGTGAATGTGAAATATTGGAGAGTACCAACCAAGGTGTGCTGCTCATATTGAAAGGTTGTAAATCATCTTTAGTTAATGAATCTTTAATAGATGTAGGTGTGGCTATATGTAAATCCTTTATTTTGTCCTTAGCACACACATTTTTATTATTAGTTTTTGCTCTTATTCTACTCCTTTTTAGCACATGTTTAGGATCCATTTTTAGTCAATTTTTCATCGTGTCCCTTAGTAGTTTGTGTCTACTTAGCTCATTATTGATTTTTAGCACATGCTTAGGATCCATTTTTAGTCAATTTTTCATCGTGTCCCTTAGTAGTTTGTGCCTACTTAGCTCATTATTGATTTTTGAGCTACATTTTGAAAACCATTAGAAGATTATTTTAGGTCCCAGCACAATTATTGGAGGATTGATTTTTTTAAAATTTTGTGGGGGGGGAATCTCTACCGAAGGAGGGAGTGCAGAGGATATTCGGGTGGCCGGCGCTGAGAGGAGAAAAAGTGAGCCTGTGAGAGAGCCATTTTTGAGAGAGGAACCAGAGAGAGAGCTCTGAGAGAGGGAGAAAACAAAGGGAGCTAGACCCAAGACAGAGGAAGAGCAGAAGAAGAGTAGGGAGTTGCACAGGGTGGTGAGCTGAGTGAGATACGCTTGGGAGGAAGAAAGGAAAAACTGAGAAGAGGAGAAAAACAGAGAGATTGGGAAAGAGAGAGTGAGGTACCTGTTTTTAGAAAACCATTTGAGAGGGTGAACTAGAGAGAACGGAGGGATTCAACAGGGAGGATGTGGATTTTCAGGGGGTGATGTTTGGTTTGAGAGAGAAAGGATTCTCGGGTGGGGCAAGAACCATGGATGAGCTGAGTAGGCTGTGAGTGGGTTCTGAGAGAGAAGAGAGATGTCTTGGACAGGAAAGAGGATGAGTTGAAAAAGAAAAGAAGGCACCGAGAGAGAGTGAACTGGGTAGGGATTCTGGAGAAGAAACCATGGTGAGCTGAGCTTAGACAGAGAGAGCTGAGAAAAAGCTGTGAAACAGAGAAGGGAGACTGTGGAAGGAAGAATGAAGTAAGAGCAGAGAAAGAGCTGGAAGAGAGTAAGGAGAAGAAGCAGAGGTTGGAGCTAGCTGGATTACAGGTTTCTGGAGAGGAAGAAAAGCAGGAAGCCAAGCGTATTCTTGCTTGAGAGGAGGATTTTTAGGTACGCTTGTTGTGATTTCCTTGCTTGTTTACGTTTATTGCTTTGTTTCTCATCCTCTCATGAGGTTCCTGAACACTGTTGGTTTGTTTGGTTGTGAACTTGTGTTATTACTCTGCTTTTCTCACGTTTTCTTTTGATTTTCATCTGAGGAAAGGTTTGGATATAGTTTCAGTTTTGCCACTGACCTGAGCCCATTGATTTCAACCTGAAATGGGTTTCTATTTAATGGGTCTTTTGTTTGTTCTTTTGGATCATACTTTGTTTTTTGGCACATTTCACTTCTCCGCATCGGGTATCTTAAATCTCATCTCGGTTCATTTCTCATTTACCGTGCATTCTTCAAACTGCTCTGTTTTGCTTTATAGGAGTTTGTGGTTTTTGTGCTCGTGGAAGGCAGTGAAGTTCATTTGGGTGGTAAGGTTTGAGCAACTGAAAGGAGGAGGAAGAGATCGATAGAAGTGGAGGCAATTGGAGGTAATGTGACAACCTCGTTCAATAAGCCCAAGAACTGAAGATCTTAATGCGGAATCAATTGGACAGTCCAAAACTGTGAAAGAAGATGGACTCCTTTGCTGTGGTGATCATGAAAGTTATGGGTCGAATTGTATCGAAGGGTCGGTGAATAACACTCTCAAAACGCTGAAGCTCAATTTCTGCATGCATGGTCATCTCACTTTTTCTTGTGTTACTGGTTTCTGAAAACTGCATGGCCACCTTTCAGTGTGCCACATTTTCTGTACAGGCTGTGTATCCGAGTGATTTGACACCGAGATCAAAATCGAGGGCAGATAAAGGGTAGACTGGATTGACACCGAAATTAATAAAAGAGGAAGTTGTGATTCGATTTTGAAGACAAATGGGTAGTTACAGAAGGTTACTTTCTTAGTGTCTTGGTTCGCAACCATTCTTGCAAAATTGTTCAAAACTTGGGCTCTCAGGTGGCGGCCCCCAAAGCTGAGCATGATGACAATACCTTGGGTTTGCTGTTAGCTCATAGGAGTGGACGTCAAAGACTGGTAGAGAAATCACAAGGCTCATTGAAACACTTTGCTGATGAAATAAGAAGTCCCTTGTCTCCAACCTTTGATAAACATAGAAATTGTTCGTGGCTTGATTAAGGCCCTCATCATTGAAGTTGCATGTGGAACAAACATCTTAGTCTTCTACATTACTGGTAGAGATTTTTACAGTTCCCCCATCCATAAGCTAACCTTGGTCTTCTACATTACTTTCACAACATGGCTTCTCCCCAAACATCTGAGTCTAACCTTTCCTTTTTAACAGGCTGAGAGAGACCCAACACCTCTTCATAGGGCTGCAAAGCTGTTGATTAATTCCCAAATGGAAGATGGTGATTTTCCCCAACAGGTAGCTCACTTGAACATGAATAAAAAACAAAAGGAGCAACATTTTAACATGGTTTTGGCAAATGGAAATGATGTTCTTTTGTACCTAACTATATATACTAGGTGGTAGTCTAACCATTTAATCATCAAATTATCTATGGCAGGAAATCACTGGAGCCTTCATGAAGAATTGTGTGTTACACTATGCCACTTATAGGAATACTTTTCCATTGTGGCCTCTTGCACAGTAAAGATGTTTAAGAAACAATGTATAATGATTGAAATCCTCTATGCCGTGTGTAGGAGATAACATCAAATATGTATAGAATAAATAACAACAATGTGATCCTATAAAATAGGAAAGGTTTGAAATACAAATATTGAAAACATATCTACATATATTTACAGCTATACATTCGGATTTTATGGAACCGAATTGGGATATAGCAAATCTTATGGAGAATCAAATGATTCTCCCTTATCATCCCCCTGCAAGGTGAGCATGGGAGAAGGGATAACGCTGAGCTTGCATCGGAAGAGAAAGAACTGAGGCTTGGTGACACCTTTGGTCAATGAATCAGCAAGCTGTAGATGTGAAGGGATAAAATCAACTTTCGAAGTGCCATTAGCAACAAGTTCATGAACAAAGTGGTAGTCGATCGCAATATGTTTTGAGTGAGGGCGAGTAACCGGATTGATTGCCATAAAAATTGCACTTTGATTGTCACAAAGAATTTTAGGTGTTGTTGAGAGTGTAACATGGAGGTCCCGAAGTAGTTGAACAATCCAGGCAATATCAGCAGTGGCAATAGCTAAAGAGCGATATTCTGCTTCGGCACTTGATTGAGAGACAATGCTTTGTTTCTTAAAGGAGCAAGAAACCAAATTGGTACAAAAAAAAATAGCGTAGCCAGTAGTGGAACGATGTGTATCAGGACAACCTGCCCAGTCTGCATTAGAGTAAGCAAGAATATCATGAGTGGATTGTTGATAGAGTTGAAGTCCATGATGAGGAGTGCCTTTGACATAGCGCAAAATGCGCTTGAGAGCACGAAAGTGGTCCTCAGTGGGAGCATGTGGATTTGTGTAACCAGGTGGTTGTTCCATATACACCTCTTCATTGAGAAAACCATGTAGAAAGGCGTTTTTAACATCTAGTTGATGTAAACAATATCTAGAAGTAACAACCAATGAAAAAATAATTCTGATTGTAGCAGGGCGCACTACAGGACTAAATGTGTCACCAAAGTCAAGACCATGAATCTAAGAAAATCCTTGAGCCACGAGACGTGCCTTGTGACGCTCAATGGACCCATCCGATCGAAGTTTGGTTTTGAAAATCTAGCGACAACCCACTACATTGTGATTGTTAGGATGAGGTACAAGAACCCACATATCATTTGTCTTCAAAGCTTAAATCTCATAATCCGTAGTCGAGAGCCATTCAGGGTGTTTTGTAGCAAACTTAAAACCCCGAGGTTCTTTGAGAGCAAGAAGTGCCTGGAAAGTTTGAGAAGAAGATAAAACATTCATAGCATGATATAATCGTGGTTTGAATATACCAGTTTTTCCTTTGCTAATCATTGGGTGGCTGGAAATGGTCACACGAGGAACGGAAGACACCGACGGTGGAAAAGTTGAGTCTGAAGTTGTAGAATCAGAGAGGGGTTCCATAGAAATAGGACCTTGTAGATCAGGGGGAGGATCTGAGGACAGGTGTGGAGAATCACTGCAAGACAAACATGGTGAACTCGAAAATGAATGAGAAGAACCAATATTAGAAGAACTAGACACATAGTCCTGACATTCAGAAAAAAGGGGTATAGTTAATGTTGGTTTGTAAATTTTGTACAAAATCACCATGATAAGGAAAAATATTTTCATAAAATTGCACATGTCAAGAAACATAGACACGATGTGTCGTTCGGTCGAGGCATTGAAATCCTTTATGAAGTGTACTGTAACCTAAAAAGATATAAGAAGCATATTTTGGAGACAATTTATTTGGTGAGTAATCTTTCAAATGAGGGAAGCAAAGACACCCAAAAGTGCGAAGCATAGAGTAACCTGGTTGCTTACCAAACAAGAGCTCATAAGGAGTTTTGCCATCAAGTAACGGTGACGGGAGTCGGTTAATGAGAAAGACAGTAGTTGAGAAGGCCTTAACCCACAAAGAAAGCGGCACACGTGCATGGAACATAAGGGTAAAACCCGTTTCTATGACATGGCGATGCTTGCGTTCGGCAATGCTGTTTTGACTAGGAGTGTAGGGGCATGCCAAATGGAGAACAATGCCACAAGATTGGAAGTGAGATCAAAATTTATTATTTGTAAATTCGATTCCACCATCACATTGAAAGGATTTTATTTTAGATGAAAATTGAGTCTCAATATAATGTTGTAAATGGATGAAGTATAAAAAAAAATCAAATTTTTGTTTTAAAAAGAATATCCAACTAAATCTGGTACAATCATCAATGAATACCTCATAGTATCTATATCCAGTAAAAGAGAGAACTAGTGACGGACCCTATAAATCACAGTGTAAGCAATCAAAAGGCATGGCACAATGTTCATCATTCAGAGAAAAAGGTAAACGATGGCTTTTGCCAAGTCTACAACCAACACAAATTTCAAAATCAATGTTCACCAATTTATTACTACAAGAAATATATCCTAATCTAGAAAGAGAAGCAACAGTATGATAATTGCGATGACCAAGGTGAGCATGCCATAAACAAACAGAGGCTCGCAGTGAAGGAGAAGTGGTGGACATAAGGGCATGATGACAACGATCTAACACATAGAGACCATTTTCACATTTTCCGACTCCCAGTATGGTTCTTGTGACCTGATCTTGTATGGTAAAACCAGAGGAAAAGAAGGTAACAAGACAATTATTGTCTGTTGTAAGTTGACTACTCGAAATAAGATTTTTCTTAATGCCAGGAACAACTAAGACATTTGATAAAAGAAGAGAACTAGACGGCATAAGAGATGAAATGGAACCAGTATGAGAAATTGCTAAAGGCTGACCATTTCCAACCATGACACGTTCATTACCAAAGTAAAGAGTTGGTTGATCCACAACCTCGGTGTCACTTGTCATATGGGACGTTGCACCAGAATCAGGAAACCATTCAGTGTCATTCGGGTCTTGAATTGAGTAGGCTGAAAAAGCTTCAACAATATTACCCGACTGCTTCTTCTTGAGTTTCAAGAAGCTCCAGCAATGTTTGGCTAGGTGTCCATTCTTGTCTCACAATTGGCAGTGAACAGTGGATGAGGACTTTGAATTTGTAGAAGAGCTAGACGAAGTGGGAGGCCAATTCTTCCATTTCTTAACCCCTACAGATTTAGAAGTATGCTGCACATAATAAGCAGAGTTAGAAGACAAGTGCGAAATTGACCTTTCAAAAATCTCATGACTCAAAGCTTTCGGAACAATCTCGACAAAGGAGGGTAGCGGAAGCTGTGACATCATGGTGGTGGAGAAGATCTTGTAGTTGGGCCCCAATGCTCGTAAATACCAGTGAACTTTATCTGTGTCGTCAATGGGACGATCGATCGCAGCCAATTGATCGCAAAGACCTTTGAAGGTACAGGAAAACTCAGCAATGGGATGAGAGCCGCGTTGCATCAATTGGAGTTCATCATTGAGTTGCAGTTCACAAGTCTTCGACCGGTGCGAGAATGAGACTTCAAGAGCGCGCCAAGCCTCATGAGAATGACGTAAACCCAATACTTCACTCATAGACTCCTCGGTAAGAGAAGAGTAGAGTAAATCCAAACAAATCTTGACTGGCTAACAGTGGAGCAAACTGATTTTTCCACAATAAGTAATTTGAGGAAATCGGTTTAATGGTAACTACCCAAAAAGTGCTATTTTGTGCCTTTAATTCATTATGTTTTAAGCACTTTTGTGTAGTAGTTCTCCATTCTTATTCCAATTGGCATGTTAAGGACCTAGCAATGACTTCTAATCATATTTGTGGCTAGTTTGAGTGTTTTGACAGCTTTTTGGATCATTAAGACAAGCCAAGTAAAGGAGAGAAGCAAAGAGGAAAAACAAACAGAATGAAGAAAACAGAGACAGCAGCTGCAGTCTTCCTTCGCACTTTTGGAGTACTTTCTGAAGTCTATTTTTTACATGCTATATACCATTTCAAAGCTCAGGAAGTCAAGAATCCAATGTTTTAAACCGTGTACTATTTAGATCTGAAATGAGTAAGATATGGCCTTCGGAAGACAACTGCTCCAGGCTTATGCGAAATTCGCACAACACCTTGAAATTCGCACAACACCTTGAATTTCGCACAGCAGCCCATGCGTGGTGCGAAATCTCCTCTGTTTTGCCGATTCCACACGAGATATTTTCTTTTAGATATTTTTGTATAAATTTCCATTCTTCTCCTTGTAATCCACCAACAATAAGATTTCTTAGCTAGGAAGGTTGGAAAAACTTCTCTATATATATTCCCTTGCATCCATTGTAAAACATATAGATATAGAAGTATGTAAAATAGATCAATATATAGAATATACAGAGCCTTGCTCTGTTTTTCCTTCTCTTTTATTTTTCTTTTTCTTGGAAGTCAAACAACCTCTGAGGATGTTTTCCCAGTGGATGAAAGGCTAAACCTTTGGTTTCTTGGAGTGAAGGAAGCTAGGTGAAAAGTCTAGATGAAAAAGTGGAAAACTCTCGTGCGTTAAATACAGGTAGTTGGAGTTCATAAATGGCTTTTAAATCTAAAGTTTTGCTTTAAATCCCTTAGAATCACTTTGAATGGCCAATACATGGCAAGCTTCAGGTCTCTGTGGATGCTTATTGCTAGATCCACATCAGTCCATTAGTTATCATGTACGAGCCATTGGAAAGTGGCTTAAGGTGAAGACCCATAGTGTCTAAAGCCATTAACGGAACTTGACTACCATCTCTATTGACTTTTTATGGATTAAATCTTCATTGTTAAACCTATATCGGTTCGGGAAATAACTGTAGGTTAAATACTCAATGCGAGGAGAAAAATCTGGAATTTTCCACTTTGCAATTGGCACCTGATCCTAGTAACCTGAAATCCCAAGAAACACCTTTCTTTCTAATTTCTTTTTAGTTAATTTTAGTTACTTTATGTTAGGTTAGCTTAATACCATCCGTTTTCATTCAAACTTATGTCTTCTTTTAAAGCTAAAAAAGAAAAGAAAAAGCACCAATTTAGTTTTTGAACTAATATCAATTGCAAAGTGAAAACCCATCTCTGTGGACGATCCTAGAGCCACTATACTATGCTAGCTAAATGCTACCCCGGTATATGGTGAAATAGGTTTATAAATTTTGTTGATTACTCCCGTATGAGGATTGAGATCAAAGCACATCAATTGAGTTGAATCAATTGGAACACCAATCGGGCATGAATCAGCATATGCACCATTATGTTAAGCGGAAGAGAAGGAAATGAAGAAGCCGAATCAACCATGGTTAGAATCAAAGAAAAAAACCTTGCTCTGATACCAAAAAGATGTTTAATAAACAATGTATAATGATTGAAATCCTCATTGCCGTGTGCAGAAGATAACATCAAATATATATATAATAAATAACAACAATGTGATCCTATAAAACAGGAAAGGTTTGAAATACAAATATTGAAAACATATCTACATATATTTATAGTTATACATTCAGATTTTATGGAACCAAATTAGGATATAGCAAATCTTATGGAGAATCAAATGATTCTCCTTTATCACACAGTATGTAAGTGGGTGTCGTTGCCTTGAGGTTGGTTGCATTGCCATGCCGTCAAAGCATCTGTAGGAGAAAAGCTCAGATAATGTTGAGTAACGTCGAGGCCTTTTGAGTAATGTCAAGTAGATGAAAGGTTTATCTATGCCATAGTTGAGTACTTTGAAGAATAGTTTGTGCAAGAGAATAAAACAATAGCAAACCCTTATTAAATTACCATTGTTGAGCATAATATATATACAAAAATGGGTAGAAAATGAAAGACAAGTCAACTACTTCTGCTTAAGTTTAGCTAAGTTATGCTGATACAAATGGAAAGAATAAATCTTCTCCTATTTTATGAGCGAAACAACAACTGAATGATTATTGGAAAATAATCTAGCCATTAGCTCCTTGAATGAATATTCTGTAGAGGGAAGACCAATTGATATAGCCTTATAGTGGACTTACATTTTTCATGTGCATCCTTACTTGATGATAACTCATTTTTTATGAAAAAAATATTTTTTTAAAAGGCGGAATTGCCACTTATTTTATTTTAAAAAAAATAGAAAACAAAATAAGAAATAAAACCCTAAGAGTGACTCTTAATTTGAAAAAACGTGTCTTTGAAAACACGAGTCTAAATCCAAGAGTTAGGTTACCTATTGGGGATGTATCATACGATAGCACCCCTCCAAGGCCTAAATAAAGGTCTCTACTAATGAGTTGAGACAACTATAACAATTGATTTTTAAATTAGTGGATACCAAAAAAATAAGTAATACACAATCAAGACAATGGTGAAATCATAATTTGCATCACTCAAATGAACCATGCATTAAAAAAATGAAAGGAAGGAGAGCAATACACCTTAATAACATGTATAGGGTTTTCATAAAATCAACGAGGGTTAGTTCACAAACAATAAAAAATAGACATGAAAAATCTTAATAAAAATCTATCATCATACATAATGCATCCACTACTCCAATAAAAGAATAAAAAAAAAACAAGTAACAATGGTCATGTAAGTTCAATACACTTTTAGTATGCATACCATTTTAAAATGAGTTCAATTAAAATATTCAATAAGGGTTTATGGTGCAAAAAAAAATTCACTTATCATATACAATAGGTCTACAATATATAACAATGGTCCAAAAGATTTAAAAATGTGCAAAAAGTGGTGAAAATAACAAATCATCCAAAATACTCAGCATTGGGTTAGAACATTAACGTTTTTAAAATAAATCATAAATAAATACCTAGAGGTGTTATTGCATAATGAAAAAAAAATTGGATAACATCTTCAATGTGTCTAGATTACAATACAAAATCCCAAAACATTTAATTACGTGTCAATCAATACTAGATTAATTCACATCAAGGACACTCTATAGAATAATCGACATGCATCTAGATTAAAGACACCTTCAAAATATATCCTAAAAAAATATCTAGATATGGAATTTCACCATAAAAAAACTTGGACAATATCTCTTATGTGTCTAGATTGCAACCCAAAGGCTAAATCATTCAATCGTATCTCATTTAATACTTGATTTAATCACAATTATATTGATAAAAAATAGAGCAAAATTCTATAGCATGAAAAGACTTATTTAATTAACCTATCTATATGCATAATAAAATCATGAAAAAAAAATTGTACAATACCTTCAATATATCTAACTTACGTAAAAAATAACAACTTGACTTATACAATGTGAAATTTTAAATTAAGCCAACTTTCCTTGACTATAAAAAGGGTTAGTGCAATAGGTGTAGGAAAATTTTTTTTTTTGTTATACTTGGAGAATTAATTTTCAAAAATTCAGGGCCTAAAATTAAATTTAAGAATTGATATTAATGGAAAAATATCAAAACAAATTAAAGAGATCATGAGATAATTTAATTTTACAAAAAAAATAATAATAATAAAATTGGTGTCCAAAATAGAGTGAAAAAAGTGGACCTATTGAAATATTGGTTTATATCTCTTAATTGAAAAATGATTTTAGACTCAAACAAAATTCTATCAATATATTTGGGAAGTCTACAACATCATGCAATCATAAGAAAAATTTTAGAGAGACATGAAATAGCCTAATTCAATTTTTAAATTATAGAGGTTCAATAATTTTAACAAAACAACAGCAAAGTGAACAATCCAAACATCACAATAAAAAAAAAATGAAAAATAAAACCAAAGGCAAAAAAAATCAAATAAAGGATCTCTTAGCCACTATTGTATGTTATCAAAGGCCTCAATCAAGTAAAAATAATTTCAAAGAAAATAACTCTAATTTCAATTCTAATAGGCATCGATTAACATGAGATCAATTAAGCATTCATCAACTTCTCATTAATATGTCATCAACAATCCGATTAACAACAATCAAATTGGCCTTCATTATCGGATATGCAAGAAAATTGATAAAGGGATGATCAATCGATGGAAAAAAAAATATATATATATATATATATATATATATATATATATATATATATATATAGATAAGAATAAATTAAAAATTAATATTTTTATTCATAAACCAAATCCTCCCTCACCAAGTTTATTGACTTTATTGGGTTTTCTTCGTGTGTAAAATGACTTCAAATTCAATACAATTTCATATGTTAGGTTTATTAACGAGTTTTAGAGCTAAAAAATCAAATTAAGTAATCCTAAAATTTCACAGACCGAAAGCGACCTAAAATGACTATTCGTGGGTTCTCCTCTGCGCATAATTATATATTTTTATTAAATAAATAAACTTTATTTAAATAAAATTAATGCATGGGATTCTTTAATTAAAAAATATATCAATTCCATAAAATTTTATTGCAAAGACACCTGCTGGTCATGCAATCACCATCCTTATATCAGAGGCACCATAAAGGTGAGACAAGCTTTTCTTTGAAATAAAATATATCAATAAAAAATACTTGAGAGTCCAAAAATTCCACAAACTTGATGGGGGTTGGTGAAAAATGAATTGATAGAAGTGATGGGGGTTAGTGACTTGGTGTTGTGCTTCTATATGAATGAGTGATTCCCACCTGGAATTCGCCATTCCAAGTTGGGAAAGTTGTGTTTCGGGAACCCATTTTTCTCAATTGTTTTCAAAACCCAAGTTTGCATAACCCAAGATAGCTCCACTATTTGAAGAAATTTTTTCCTTTTCATGCACTATATACTGTTTATAATTGCATTTTTGAAATTACCCATCCATGCATCTTGTTAGCAACCATCACCTCCATGTCATCGGAAGTTGCGCTTTTAATAAACGCAAAATCTAAAACTTAAAAGTTATCAAATTTGCAAAACCCATAGAACACCCGACCCGATGAACTTTGAAATTTGGGGAAACTCTCTGTCACTTCCTCTCATTTTGCCCTAACCCGATCTACATTTTCATGGCTCGTTTGCTCTGCATTTTCATAACTCTGTTATTTCCTCTCATTTCGTCTCATTTTGGCCTAACCCTAGTGTCTCTTTTCACGAGCTGACCACCCAAACCCGATAGCCATCTTCCGAAAACCTTCAATGAAGCCAAAGTTGAGCCATATCTTCATATTTCTTCATCAAAGGTGGAATATTTTGAAGGTTTCTAGAAACTTAAGTGGAGCTTCCTCTTCCTTTTGGATTAATTGCAGGTGAGTTTTCCATTTAAGGATTTGTTTGGCTGTTGAGAAAATATTTGGGCCGAAAGTTTTTTTACATTGTTCACAACCCTGTGATTTAGAATATTTGGGGAATTTTTTTTGTTATATCTTAAATTTTTATGTTCACAAGACGGCTGTTTGTGGGGAATCGTTGAGGAAAAAAATTTGAGAATCACCAGTGTTTGAAATATGGAGAAATATTTCGGTATTTATCGGTAATTTTTACCGTATTTTCGAGAAATTTTCCCGATATTTCCGACCAGCCCAGCCCACGCAGGATGCAAAATCTGTCCAAACTTTTATTTTTTTTAAAAAAAAACCTAAGATGCTATTTGGTAATCTGATCACGATTTGCTGGCAAAGGTTGTATTTTTCAGCCTGGCTCAAAAATCGTGGATTTAGGGTTTGTGAAATTGAAATCCAATGGCACAAAAGCAAAGAGACCCCTAGAACAGATCCTGAGAACATAGGGAGGAAAAAAAAACAAATGTTTTTGTTTTCCTTGGGGGTTTTGCATGGATTTTGTCGGAAATCAAATGAGGATGAATTTTCGCAAAAATCAAATGGGGGATGGATTTTCTTGGGAATCAAACGGGGGTTTCAAAAAAAAAAACATGATTAGATTAGTACCTGGCAGAGGAAAATAGGGCCTTTTTAGGGATTCTCTCGTCTGGAGAGCAACTTCAGAAAAAAGGCTTCTTGATGCCTGAGCAAGTGAGAGAAGTGGGTGACCCTTTTGAGTTTTAGATTTAGTATGATAAAAAAAAAAAGGAAACAAATCATGAAAACAATTTGCCCCATATAAATAATTATTAATTATTAATTATCCATCTTAATTTTTATTAAATCAAAATCATGGCTTGGGTTCAATCCCTGCTGATATTACAATCAATGATATGGAGTTTGATTCTTGCTTTTTTACCACATATCCATAATACGCCATTATTCTTTTGTTTGCAATGCAGGAGATCAAGTCTAACCAGACCGGGACAATCAATAAGAAAAGAGAGGACAATAACAGTGCTGGTGGGAGACAACTTTCTGATGGACAAAAAAATTAGTCTAATGTTTTTGGAGAAGTTCCTCTGAGTTCACCAATCCTCGGAAATCTTCGAGCCAGTCCTAGAAAGATCTCTCATTCAAGAGAATTATACTACATGTAATTGATTTCCCTCATTGATTTAAGTATCATAGTCTGGGTCCTGGTTAGTGAATCACTAGGCAAAATCTCATTATTTTGATACTAATTATGATTTAAAACATCTAATGGTTCTCATAACTTGTTATTGAAGTTGATGCATCCATTTTAGGCGCTATAGTATCATCAAGAAAAGAGAGGACTTAGCACATTCTAACATTTTCGGTCTTGACATATAGGGGCTTAATCCATTAATGTTCCTATTTGCTTTAACTGTAAATGCTACATATGTTGGAAGGAAAATGACCTATCATTACATTTATTCTTCCTAACTCAATTGTAATTTAGTTGGTACTCTATAAAATTGTGTTATGATGATGTGTCAGTTTCATTTTGTTTCTCTAAAGAAGCATACTTAACCAATTTCCCAAGCCAAGTATCTTAAGAAGAAATTTTAGTTCCATTTAGTAATTTGGGTTGCTTCAGTGTGATGTTATAGGATATTTGGTCTCATGGACAAATTAAATGTTGATCCTTTTGTAGCATACTGGTGAGCAGCTTGGATTGGTCTAAAATCAAAACCAAATCTATTGTGGTTGGTGGATGCAGGAGGATGTGTGCTTCTTGATGCTTTTGTATCCATACTTGTGTAATTTTTTCAATATTTGAACTTATTATGTTTGATTTTTCAGCATTGGGTGGTTTCATTTCTCTAGGATAACTGAAACCTCTCGCCATTGAGTAGCAGTGTCTTGCGTCGTCTAGTTAAGGAGTGAGAAGAATCAACCATTCATCCTCATTTGTGACTGTCTTTTCAAACCCTCTTGGATGAGGGTTAAAAGAGTCTCATTCCCCAAATGAGTTCTCCACAGACATGATACTTATTTCTCTTTGTTCTGTAAATGTCCTGACCAATTGTATATTACTATACTAATTTTTATTTGTTCTGGAAAATTTTATAAAAATTGCATATTACTATTCAAGGTGTGTAATATAAGCTAAGATTATGTATACATGTGCTGGTACAATGAAAAATGAACATATATGCATATTTATGGAGGAAACCATGAAAACTGTGAATGGATAAATGAATATACTATGTTGAGATATGGAATATTTTAGTGCGAGAAATCATTTATGTGAGCGACTCTGGATGAATGCTCAAGATCATATCTGGGATCAAGGATGATCTAACAAATGTCATGACTATTTGTCAAATCTAGGGATCAGATCAGTCTTCTTTCTATTTAGGTTCATATGTTGTAATGGCCAGGAGTGTATTCTTATTTGTATCTACAATGGTCTATGTTTCTTGTAAGATTTTCTCATTATTTTGGTTAAAGGGCTATATCTACTTGATAGCCATAATTTTTGTTGTACTTGTGTCTACACATGAAAACTTAAAAACCCAAGTAGAGAATGGTATAAGACAGAAGTATGTGGAGTAAAACGAAACCCCACCCCAAAAAAAAATACAAAATGGTTGCTTTAGACAGTCAGTTATAACCAAAGGCCATGAGATATTCTGCAGTTGCATTAAGGATTGGAAGTTTTACCCTTCTTGGTGTCTCACAGCACACTGTAGAATTCCGTGGACCAAGGTCCTCACAGGATCCTCAGCTCTGTTCCAAATCTCCTCCAGGAAGTCATGGAGAGTGCCTTGATGCTTGATCTGTGTCTATGTTAGCTTGCATTGATTGGTTGGCTTCTTATTAATGGGAGGGTGCTAGTTTTTTATTTTCCATTTTGAATTTGGGCACCCATGCCATACTTCCTATATATTTGGGTTCTGCCCCCGCTTATGTTAGGTGCTTTTAGACTGAAGGAGGGATGAGAGTAGAGGAAACCCAATAACAACATAGGTTAACATGGGGAGAAAACACATGATTTCAGTTGATTTTGTTGATCTGTTGTCAATCTTTGGGGGCACTGTTGGAGAGAGTAAAATTGGATATAGCTTTAACATTGTGATCATGTATGATGGTATATTTGTACTTTGGCAAACTTCTATTTACTTCAAGTTTTCCTAACTAGCCGAGTTTGATCTAGAAAATGGATCAATGTGGTGTGTGTTGCACCAGTACATTGAATTGTGGCATGATGGTGTGGGTTCATTTAGAGTATTTATTTAGAATGGAATAAACAATCTCAATTAAAATATCATTTTGCTTTTTCCATTAGTAAAAAGTGGATTAATAAAACATTTTATTTAAAATGCAACTATATGTTCTATTATATTTCGATATGTTACTTTTAATATATTTTCCTCCTGAAAATGATTCTGAAGGAGAGTGATTCTTTTGAGCGTTAGTTATGTTGTGGGTATGAGAGTAAACCATGATTTGGAATATGTTATTTGGACCATAAATAACTAGGCTATTAGCATTTTTTCTGTACCCTGCTTTGTCTAATGCTGCAGTTTTAATAGCATGGAACTATTGCTTACTCTTATTAAGAATAGCTTTGATTGTATATCTGATTCTGGCAACAAGTTGACTTCGTGCTAGCTTCATTTGATTTGGACAATAAATATCATTTTATTTATTGGCGTGAAAGCATGATTTTTCATGTGGTTTTTATTCAATTTTTTTACTGTTGTTGCTTTGGTCAATGTAATTTTCTCTACATGTATATTATGTTTTTTTTTTTTTTTCTCGTGAAATGAACGTTGATGTTTTGACTTAGCAGGTGAATTTTGGTTAAAAGATGAGTACTCTGGATGCAACACGGGCAGAACTTGCTCTTGTAATTTTGTATTTCAAAAAACCTAAACCTAATGCAACACGGGCAATACAATATGGTTTGAAATGTTGGAGCGAGGGACAGGCTGGTACTGCCCAAAATGTTGACAAATCAACCAGCTTGGCACGAAAAGTTTTCCATCTTTTTAAGGTTGGGTGATATTGTACATTGTGGTGTAAAACTTTGATATATATATATATATATATATATATATATATATATATATATATATATTACCCTTGTCTCATGGGTTTATATAGAGCCCGAGAAGCTTCTGAAGACTCCTAGAGCCATCTACACTAAGCTATTGGAGAGAAGAGTGTGGAAGGTTTTAGAGATCCCTAGAGATGTCCACACATCTCTACACTATGGTGGAAGGCATTAGAGGAGTCCAAGGTTTTCTAGAGAATTCTAGAGATCTCTTGTACATAGAATTGTGTAGGGTATTCTAGAATCTTCTTGATTTGTAAGGAACCCTCCAAGGTTCCAAAGAGTTCCATTGGTGCCTATAAATAGGTGAGGGCCTCATTTGGCCAAGGCACCACCCAAATCACTTCCTAACCAAGCAAGTGAGCTTCCAAGCATTGTATAGCTTCCTTTGAAAGCAATAAAACTTCCATTCTTTAAGAGTTGCCTACTACGCCTTCTAAAACTCCCAAGTCATGAGCGTCTTAGCAGAACAAGCTAAGCATTGGAAGTAAGGCTGACTTAGCAAGATCAAGTGTTTTGACTCGTCTAAGTGTCGTACGAGCTTAGGAAAAGACTAAGTTCGTGACAAGTGGTATCAGAGCGCGGCTATGAAGCGGGCATGGTAAAGGAAGCATGTCGGGCTCTAATGTGGAGGAGACTAGTGAGCAAACCCGTGGAAGAGAGATTGAGCCTACTATGCGGGGCAGGGGCAGGAAGGATAAGTCTCGTGATGTCGTTGCCAACATGGAGGCAAGGTTAGCTAAAGTGGAGCTAGCCATGGTGGACACCCGCGAAGGGGTGGACTTGATCTAGCAAGGCATGGAGAAGGGCTTAGAGGATCTAAGGGAGCAGATCCAAGACCTTCGTGAGAGAGTGCTAGGCTCACAAGTTTAGCCGGTG
The DNA here is from genome assembly GCF_030704535.1 of Vitis vinifera. Lineage (NCBI taxonomy): Eukaryota > Viridiplantae > Streptophyta > Magnoliopsida > Vitales > Vitaceae > Vitis > Vitis vinifera. The sequence goes on along the minus strand of NC_081813.1, from coordinate 23,556,216 downwards.
TCACACGAGGAGTTCATGTCCTTCCAAGACAAGGCAATGAGCATGCTTGCTAGCATGGAGTCAAGGATAGAGGCCTTAGCCACTCGAATAGAGTCCCGAGACCATGAGGTTAGGCAGGAGCTGGCCATCTAAAGGCTACTGTGTCGGCACGGGTCATGGCCACCCAAGAGGCATCTAGGGTGGAGGTGCCAAAGCCACAAGGGTTTAGTGGGAAGGGGAATGCCAAGGAGTTGCACAACTTCTTATGGCATATGGAGCGATACTTCGAGGCTATCGCACTAATTGATGAGGTGGCTAAGGTAAGGACTGCAACCCTCTACCTTATTGACACAGCTACTCTATGGTGGCGTCGGAGGTTTGCCGATATGGAGAAAGGCATTTGCACCATAGAGACGTGGGAAGACTTCAAGAGGGAAATCAAGAGGCAATTCTACCACGAGGACGTGGCTTACCTGACTAGGAAAAACATGAGGCATCTCAAGCATATAGGCTCAATACGCGACTATGTCAAGGAATTCTCTTCGCTCATGCTTGAGATTCCTAACATGACTGAGGAGGAGTTGCTATCCAACTTCATGGATAATCTGCAAGGGTGGGTTGAGTAGGAATTAAGACGCCGAGGTGTTTAAGACTTAGCCACTGCTATGGCACTAGCAGAGTCTTTAACAGATTACAAGAGGGGAGACTCCTCCAAGGTTGAGTCTTTAGAGGATAGCCACGCCATGGGTGGGGGAGACGAGGTTTCAAGGGACCACAATACTCCTAGAATGGGATCAGGCAAGACGCCTAACGTCTGAGAAGGAAGAGGTGAGGCGGAAAGGAAGGAGTTTACGTCTAAAATCAAATGCTTCTTATGTGATGGTCCACATTGGGCATGGGATTGTCCAAAGAGAAAGGCACTCAGTGCCATGATCGAGGAGAGGGAATAGGAGGACGGAGCACATATGGACTCAATGTAGCTACTAGGTGCCCTCCAATTCAACCTAAAGCCTAGTACGCCTAAGACCTCCTTACTATCAGGGGTGCAAGTAAATGAGGCAAAAGGGGAGCGAGCTGAGGTAGCCCGCACATACATCGACAACGTCACCAAGGGAAAGGTGAACTTGATGGGTAAGAGGAAGCAACACTCCAAGCATCGAAAGTGTAGGGATTTGCATCCATCCGAGGCCTCACGAGAAAAGGAGGTGAAAAATATCCTAGTTGAACGGGTCACCAAGAGACAAGGGGTCCCTCCTGTGATGGAGTATCTAGTCTGATGAAAAGGACTACCAAGGAGCTAGGTAAGCTGGGAACATGCGGATGCCTTGAGAAGGTTCTGGAAACACATCGAGAGGTTTCAGAAAGAGGCAACGACGAGGACGTCGACGACATAGGTGGGGGAGAGTGTCATAGGATGCTTCAAATGAGCCTCCTCATGGGTTTATATAGAGCCCGAGAAGCTTCTAGAGACTCCTGGAGCCATCTACACTAAGCCATTGGAGGGAAGAGTGTGGAAGGTTTTAGAGATGCCTAGAGATGTCCACACATCTCTACACTATGGTGGAAGGCATGAGAGGAGTCCAAGGCTTTCTAAAGAATTCTAGAGATCTTTTGTACATAGGGTTGTACATAGAATTGTGTAGAGTATTCTAAAATCTTCTTGATTTGTAAGGAACCCTCCAAGGTTCCAAAGAGTTCCATTGGTACCTATAAATAGGTGAGAGCCTCATTTGGCCAAGGCACCACCCAAATCACTTCCTAACCAAGCAAGTGAGCTTCCAAGCATTGTATAGCTTCCAAGCATTGTATAGCTTCCTTTGAAAGCAATAAAGCTTCCATTCTTTAAGAGTCACCTACTACGCCTTCTAAACCTCCCAAGTCACGAGCGTCTTAGCAGAACAAGCTAAGCATTGGAAGTAAGGCTGACTTAGCAAGATCAAGTGTCTTGACTCATCTAAGTGCCGCACGAGCTTAGGAAAAGACTAAGTTTGTGACATTATGCTGTCTCGTTTGGGGTATTTCAGGGAGTTTGTGAACTGGGTAAGCTACATCAAGATCCTTTATCCTGAAGAAGTCCAACAAATGAGCTTGGATGGAGATATTGGTAACAGTGTACTTCTAGTTTCTCATGGATGATTAAGGAAAGACATGGACATTCATGTAAAGCTCAGCATGTATCAGTTTATGGCATTGTATTAATTTATGTTTTATACACTGATTTTCAAGACCTAAGACCCTCTTTCCATTGAGAAATGATATTTAATATGTCAAACATCAGAATGAGCATTCAAGTATCCTATGAAAACAATGGACCTAAAAGTACTGATTCCAGATGCTTATGATGAGAGATGATCATAGCATATAGCTTGAAGAATTTTTTATAATTATAGAACAGATAAATTATAATTGTTTGATACTCAGAGGCACCCCTATATGTCTAAAAAATGTGTATTCAAGAAAGGCATTGTTGGTACTATCCCATATGAAAGAGCTTGAAGAGCCATATAAATGTGACAAAGGCAAAGATCTTTTATAGATATATGGAAAAAAATGTTGCATTGGATTCAACCCTTGTGGAACCATCTTGAGAGATTCATAATCAAGTTCAATCCTTTCCTATTCTTTGCAATTGTTTTAGCAATAAATCAGAGGTGCTAGTTGTCTTCATTCATGATGATGATTTTGAACCATTGAGAGAAGTTCTTTCAGTTCTTTTCTCTAACTTGTTGAATCCTGTTTGAGTCCTATATAAAAACAGGAATCGAACTACTCATCTGATATGCCTTAGTTCATCCCAAGTTGAGCCAGCATACTGAATATGAAGCAGATATTAGGCCACATGCTAAAGACATCAACGTGTAAAGGTTACAGAGGAGTAATTAATGTCACCTCTTCGGTTGCTTCATGGCACCAGTTTTCTAACTCAGCTAATCCTGTCTTAACAAACTCCTCATTGCTGAATGAGCAACATTTACGCCTCAAAAGGAGACTACAAAAATGAATTTAAAAATGCCACTTACTCACATTACATAATCAAAGCAACTGGGATCATAAGAAAAAAGCCATGTTTGAGTGCACTTTCCTATTGAATAACTGAACATTGATGAATGAATCTGAGTTAAGACCTTGCGGAGTAGGAATGGCGAAACCTGTACAGTCACAATAACCAACAGAATGAGGTACTGCTGTAAGAAGAAAAACAATAAGTTTTTGACATTATATTTCAGACTGTGACACTTACATGGTTTGCTTTCATTATCTTCAAGTAATAATTCAGGCTTTTCACAATGCTTTGCCAATGAGCAATCAACGCTTGTTGTGCAATAGCATTAGCTTGAGAACGCCCCTTCACTAAACTTGCACGAGATGTTCTAGGTGCCTGTATAATGAAAAGATACTTGAATGAAGATCAAGAATATATTGGCCAACTTAAAAGTTACATTGAAAAAGAGAATGAGCCACTTTAGATAGAAGTAGTAAATGAGTTACTGAGATGGTGTGTGCCAATTGGTCAATTTTCCCAATAGAAACAATCTCTTTAGGTGCAAAGGAATTGATTGATCCCCAAATTCTAACAATAGGTACTTATTCAAGGAAGTTTATTTACATGTAAATAAATAAATAAATTCAAGGGGAGGCATACTAGGTTTTGGGTGAACAATAGAAAATGTGAATTAATAGGTTAAGCTATAGGCAACAGCACGATGTAAAAAATATAGGAAATATTTACTTACCATCTATATGCCTTGACATAATCTGTTATACATTTCCCTTTTCTCCCCTTATAAGTAAAAAATCAGACCATATTGTTGAATAAAAAGTACAAAAAAAAAGTCTTATAAACCCATTGTGAAAAGATAGTCAATGGATTTGTTTGTATTTAAAAGAATTGAATTGCAACCAAACAAAATAAACAAACATGCTCTTTAATCTTTCATGAAAGTAAAGCAACAAATTGAGTGTTTGGTTTTAAATAATTACAAATAAAAGTTTTTCATTTCTTGACCTTAATAAGTGAATTGTAGGCTGACTCATAAGAATATCAATAGATTGAATACTGATGTGTTGGGTAGTTAAGGAAGGACTTACATAAAAAAGGGTTCTTCAAAAAATGAGTTGCTTTTGATATTAAATGGAACTATTCATACCATTCATATTTTGTTTCGAATTAACAATTGCTAAGAAGAATTACCTGAATACACAATCCAAGCAATGGGGAAATCTTTCTTTAAATTGTCTCTTATCATTCCATATATCTTCTCAAGGAAGGCTGTGAGTTGTTGTTTAAAAACCAAAGCTAGATATTTGGCTTCAACTTGTCTCAAGTCATCCAATCCACCAAGAACCTGACCATTAAGAAATGTGAACCCAATACTTTGTGGAGATGCACGAAGCACCTAAAAATGTAAGGCATCAATTAAGAAAATAGAAACATAAACAAAAAATGAAGCTATATCAAATGTCCTGGTTGGTTGCAAAGATAAAACAAATCCCATTTCCTACTTGAGACATCCTCCCAAAGAAAGAAGTTGATGTTGATCTCCGCCTTTGTGGAGTTAAGCTAGCTGTTCCACTTGCTTTAAGTGTGCATTGAAGAAGCAACAACAGTGTAGACGAATTACATAACCAAAAGGACAAGACATCATTGTTATCCTGGACCTTCAGATACTGAATTTTACAAAATGTTATCATCTAGCTTATAACATCAGAATTCAAGCATGAATTGATCTCCAGTTAATTTTCACTCATTCTTCCAGTGAAATGTCTTGGTGCCATTAAGCAAAATGAATTCAGTTTACTAGGTCCAACAAGGGGATTGACAGTAGTTACTATTTTCAAACATCAGGATATAGAAACCAAGTAAAATAGAGGTCGATTATACCTCTATTGCTGCACCTATTGTCTGAATGATACGATCAAATACACTAGTTCGTTCAACCTCAAACGACCTCCATTGGAAAAGGGATTTGTAAATCAGGCAAGCAGCAATAGACCTGCCCCCACAGAATCTTAAATCTTGTGAAATACACTTGATTAGCAGGTCTTGGTTTTCCTGCACCAGAAAAAATTATTACCATGAAGAAAATATCCGGGGAGTACAAGCAGTAATATGAATATTGAGTACATGTGGAGCATGCCTCAGGTAAAAATTCATAATTTTTAAATGACCACCAAACTACTGCCTTGGAAAAGGAAGAAAAACAAAAAATGAAAGACCGAAAGAGGATATCCACCTGGTGCTTTTCATTGAGAGATTTCTAGGGCTTTTCCTTAGATTCAGGTTCCCGTGGAGAAGAAAGGGCAAGACTTGAATCATAAGACATTTTAAAGATGGTGGGACACAAAATACATGGTTTATTTTTCATCTCTCAATCAGGAGTGTTGGGTGTAACATAAGTGATAAAATTACTCGAGATTTCTTACCAATTGTTTCTTTGCTTCTCCATTTAGAACATTTCCATTCTCAGGAGTTCTCTGCAATACAATAAAAAATAAAAAAAAAAAGCTCAACATTTATTTCCATGAGGACATTTGAGGTGCAACAACAGATAAATTGCATGTTGTTGATACCTGAAGAATTGGTGTTTTTGGTCGTGCATATAAAGCTTTAGCAGTTGCTGATATGGTCAGTGCCTGTTGACAAAGTACTTGATTATCTGATTCTAAATTAGAAAGCTTCTCTTTAAGCCTACCATTAGTGACAGAAGAGTTAAAAAAATGGAATAAAAGAACATAATATAATCAATGGGGGCATGCTGGAATTTTGTCCGCATCACATATCCAGTTTCTTCCATGTGGAACTCTACCAAAGTGCCAAGTGGTAGAAAATGTAAATAAAAAAACAGTTGAATCTAGGAACTTTTAAGTATTAAGAGATATTGAATCTTGATTCAATACCTGATTAATCAAGAAACATGCTAAAGAAGGACAATTGTGGACAATAAAACTTAAATTAGAAAATGAAGAAAATATTACAGATAATATGTGAGCAAAATTTTGGTGGTGGACTCATCAATCCACATATGAGTAAAAAGTTAATGGTTAAGGGCATAGGTGGAATCAACACAAATAGGTAGTGTAGTTGTCTCAAGTTCTCCAGACATTTAATGCAGTATTACCAATTAGACATAGAAAACTTCCAAATGGTTCCATTTTGTATGTTTTGTTACAAACCTTTGCGCTGAATCTTGGAGTTGAGCACATAAGAGAACCACATAATGGCATGGTCTAAGGGTCACAAAGGAAATCCTGAGGCTAGGGAAAGATAGAGTTCATATTTAGCTAAGGTAGTACCTAGGGTCCCTTAAGGTAGTACCTAAAGGCCATTAAGGTAGTACCTAAGGTACAGTCCCAAAAAACCTTTGGTGGACCACTTAAACACTCAAGAGAACCACATAATGGCATGGTCTAAGGGTTACAGAGGAAGGCCCGAGGCTTGGGAGATCCATAGTAAGAAATATACAGAGCTTTTGCTCTATCTTTCCTTCTCATTTTGTTTTCACTTTTCTTTCTAGCCAAACAACCTCTGAGAATGATTTCTCAGGGGATGAGTGGCTAAGTTTTACGTTTCTTAGAGTGATGGAAACTAGGTGAAGACCCGAATGCAAAGGTGGGAGTTTTCCTTGCTTTAAATGAAGGTAGTTGTTAACCATTAATGGTTTTTATTTCAAAATTTAGCTTTAAATCCCTTAGAATCACCTTCAATGGCCAATACTTGGTAAGCTTTCCGGATTCTATGGATGCTTATTGCTAGATCCATGAATATCCATTAGTTATCAAGTACGAGCCATTGAAGGTGGTTCAAGGTGAGAATCACCTTGAATGACCAATACTTGATAAGCTTTCCAGATTATATGGATGTTTATTGCTAGATCCATGGATGTTCATTAGTTATCAAGTATGAGCCATTGGAAGGTGGTTCAAGGTGAGGGTCTTTAGTGTTTGAAGTCATTAATGGGAAGCAACTACCATTTTTCATGAACCCATTGGATCAAATCTTAATTGCTAAATACAAAACCGGTTCGGGAGATAACCATCATTTATGTTATTGTCCCCAACGCGAGGAAAAGATCTAGAATCTCCTTCTTTGCCTAAGGAACCTGATCCTAGTGACCTAAAGCTCCAAGAGACCTTTTCTTTGTAGTTAACTTCACTTATTATTTTTGCTTAACTTAAAATCAATCTTTGCAACCACAATTTCATTTTCTTTAAAAGCTAATTTCCATAAGGAAAAACACCATTTTATTTCCTTCACTAAAGTCAATTGTATGATAAAAACCCATCCCTGTGGACAATCCTAGAACCACTATACTATGTTAGCTATGCTACCCTGGTTTAAGGTGATTTAGGTTTTATAAATTTTGTTGATAACACCTATCTGGGCCAGAATCAAATGGCATGACTGCAATGAGGATGAATCAATCACAACTTATAATATTTTACTTTACCACTGGTCCATAAATCTAGAAACCATTTTTTACAACAACATCTTGTAAGTACCAGCACCGTATATCATTCCAACACTATTAACAGGTCCAACACCAATGTTTTAATACTACATTCTACACGTAGGCAATGATTACTACTCAAAAAGTGCTATTTGATAGCCTATAATTAATCCTTTTAAACACTTTTGAGTAGTAGTTTAGGCCTTTTAACCCAATTGGCATGTTAAGGATCCTTTAAAGCAATTTTAATCACTTTGTGCAAGTTTTGGTGTTTTTGTTAGTATTTTGATCACCAAAGCAAGTCAAATCTGAGGACAGCTATGAGGAATCTTGGGCAAAGCTTAGAAGTCATTTGCCAAGAGTGAATCCGGATTGCAAGGAGAAAAAGCAAAGAGGATCAGTCATGGAGCATATTCTTGATGACAGTCGTAGCAGCCACTTTTGGGGCACTTTCTGAAGTTCAAATGATGCATTCTATATACCATTTCAAAGCTCAGGAAGTCAACAATCCAATGCTTCAAACAGTGTGCAATTCAGAGTTGAAACGAAGAAGTTGCAGCCATTACAAGCCAATCGCTCCGAGCTGAAGGAAGCATTTTGCAAAGTGTTGCGAAATCACCCTTTTGTTGCGAAGTGATTTCGCAGCATTTTTGTACAGTAGAGTGTTTCTCCTTCTGACGATGCCTGATTTATGCCGCGAGAGGGAAGCTAGGAACCTCAAGATGGAAGCCAACTTTGCAGCCTGGTGAAGATAGCTTGGTGTTGCGAAAATATTTCGCAGCCCTCTTGGGTGTCTGCGAAATCTCGCAGACACCATTTTTCTCCTGCAAAATGATTCCTGAAGCCTCCCGAAGTTTGCTACCGACATTGGGAGATATTTTCCATTAGATTTTTGTTGTCTAAATCCCAAAATACTCCTTGTAAGCCACCAATTACATGATTCCTTAGTTTTTAAGTTAGTAAAAAGACTAAATATCTTGGTAACAATTAGTTTTATATTGGTTTGATATATATACCTCTCGGGAGCCTGTTCTCAGAGAGGAGTTCTTTTCTGTAAAAGTTTGGTAAGCAAGTAAAGTCTATTTCCTTTCTACTGCCTTACCTTCTCACTTTGTATTTTCATTTTATTTCTAAGTTATGAATTCTCTGAGGAGTTTTCCCCAGAGAATGAGTAACTAAACCTCCAATTCCTTGGAGCTAAGGTTGCCGGGGAAGGTTCCAAATGCAAGAATGCAAAGCTCTGTGGTTTTAGCTAGTAATGAAGAGGAAGTGAAATCCTTTAGTGATTTCTATGTTTTTAGTTAACTTAAAACACTTTGGAGTTACCTGGGCCAACACTTGGTAAGGCAAGTGATTTCCAACCATGGAAATGCACTAGTTTACCTCTTGCGAGCCTCTGGGAGGTGACTTCAAGGTAGGATTTTCTGGAATTACCAACACTTGGTAAGCTTTTGGACTCCTAGGAGACATCCATTAGTTATCTCTTGCGAGTTTGTGAAGGGAAGTCCAAGGTTAAAGATCACCTTGAATGGTAAGTGCTTGTGAGAGGCATGAACCATTGCAAGTTGCATCAGTGAGAGAATTAAAGTGAAATCTAATTGAAGGAGTCTCTGTACATCACCGGTTAGAGAATTGACTATAAGTTGAATCTCTAATGCGAGGAAATGAACCAACTGACCAGAGCTGTGTCTTTTGCATGAGGAACCACCCCAGTGAACCTAAATCTCCAAGGAATGTTTTTCTTCCTAAATTATTCCAAACTTCTGTTAAGTTAGTTAGTTTAAGTCTCAACCTTTACCAATCAAAGTTTGTGTTTTATTTCTTAAGCTAACCGTGAAATGAATCAAGACCAATTCACTTGGAATTAGTATCCTTGATTGCTTGTTAATCATTCCCAGTGAACGATCCTAGAGCCACTATACTATAGTAGCTTTTTATTTGCTACCCTAGTGTATGGTGTTATAGGTATAAATTTTGTTGATCACTTCCTCAATTAAGGAGCACCAGCTGAACACAAATCAGTTGAGACACCAATTGGGCACGAATCAGGCAAGAAAAATATTTTTTCCCCCAGTGGAATCAATCTTATTAACATATTTGCTAGCTTCTTGGACCAGTTTCTGTCATGGGAACTACTTACATCATTGCATATCAATCATCATTGAAATAAATGAACTCCTAAAATTCAGAAGTTCTCTTTCAAAGAGATGAAACAACTAAGTACCAAAAAACATTTTCTAGATTGAATACACTTTTTAGGAACTAAGGAATAAACAATTCCTTTGTTTATGTAGAAAAATAGTGACTTGTAATCGTGTCAAATACATTGATTTACAAAAAACACAGCCATGTAATCACAAAAATCGAAATTGAATTTCATTAAAAATCGCAAAAATAGATGATAATAATAATAATAATAATAATAAATGCTCAAACAATGGACAAATGGAAACCTCATTAGCAAAAAGGCAGCTCCCTCAGACATATATTTGCATTGATACCCTCAAGCCCTGCGCACACATCAAGCACCATAAAAGAACATTAAAAATTCCAGCAGAAATAATTTTTTAAAAAATTAATTACCTGAAAGATAATTCAATGTAATTAATATTAAAAGGGATGACACTTACCCGGCAAACTCTATGTTAACCAAAGCGGCAGAAGGATTAGCAATAACCCCAAATGCAATATTAGAAAGAACAAGGATCGCTCCATTCTTAGAGGCTCTAGCAACTATCTTCACTTTAATGATCTGACTAGTTTTGCACGTCCCTGGAGTTTGTGCGCTCAAACACCTGACAAAGTACTGCCTCCCACACGCTGCCCCATTGTCCCATATCCCATTTCCGGCCCACGCAAATAAGTCACTTGATGGCAACTTAGACACATCGTTGCCATTGTAGGCAGTTGTTGTATCAATCCCCATATTAAAAAAGGGAATTTCATGAGATGGGTTTAGGTCAAAATGACTAGAAGTGAGAGAGAGATTTCTTACTTTTGGTTCTCGGGTCGAGTTTCTTTATGTTTCAGCTTTGAGAAAGAGTTCCAAGTTTCAAATTTTCTGCTGACATGGGGAGGATTTGTTGATGACATGGAGAAATTTAGGGGCAATCTGGGAAGAGGAAAAGTAAACAGGACATAGTGCATGTTTTGGATATTATTTTACTTATTAATAGTTAGATGTCATATTTTATGTATTTGGATTTTTAAAACCATATATTTTCCAAATCAATAGCCCAAAACCTAACTTTCCCTTCCAAGTTTTTTAAGTTTCTCTCTTCTCTGCCCACCCGACACCTATCTCTCTGTTCTTGGTCTGTATCATTTTAACTTAATTTTATTGCAAAGAAAAGCTTGTCTTACCTTTATGGTGATTGGATGATCAGCAGGTGTTTTCGAAAGCAAGACACACATATTTGTTAACTTAGATATATATAGAGATATATCTCTTCAGTTTGGTGAGTTAGAAAATGTGGAGGCTCAAGGTTGCAGATGGGGGCAATGATCCTTACATCTACAACACCAACAACTTCGTGGGAAGATAGATATGGGAGTTTGATCCTAATTATGGAACCTTAGAAGAGCGAGATGAGGTCGAAGCAGCTCGTGAGAACTTCTGGAAAAACCGATATCAAGTTAAGCCCAGCAGCAACCTCCTTTGGCGGATGCAGGTGATTTGATCCCATCTATCTCAAGTCCTAATATCACAACAGATATTGATCTGTCATCTGCGTCCTAGATTGCAGTTTTTCACTGAATATACATGTCTTCCATGCATACATACTTCTTGTTTTATGTAGTCTAGCTACATAGCTTTTCATATTTTGTTTCTTTTTGTTTGATTATAGGTGATGATTTGCATGAAAAAATGAACCCAAGAAAGAGCAAGATATGGGTTCCTCTTTATAATCTTGTTTTCACCTCCAAACAAATCAATTGGTCATTGTTCTTGCACAATGAATTTTCCTAAAAGTTTAAATTTATAGGATTTGGAGTCACAATATATGCGAGCTCATATATATGTAGCACTTTCTCTCATGCTTTCTAACACCCTCATGCATAGGGGCAAAGCCAAAAAAAATGACTCTAAGGGGAAAAATAGAAGACTCTACCACTTTGCTATATGTTAACTTTATTCATTTTTGCTCCCTAATATATATATATATATGCCCCATTCACTTCATTTCCTAGCTCTACTGCTCCTCATGCATGTGTAGCCTCCTATTTTTGGCTTACACGTAGACTTTTTAATAAATCGGGAAAAGAACATGTTGGTGAACACTTGGCCTCCCATCAAATGAGGTGACCACACAAGAAGACCATATGAGGTTCACCACCTAGCATATATTAGGGATACTATAAGCATGATTTAAAATATTGGTAAATACGAATATATCAGTACTTGAATTTTATGGATATATCAGAAATATAGGAGAAATAGTGGTGGATAGTTTGACAAAAATATCGATGAGATGAAAATTATTCAAAATTCATGAAAATATTTGGAAAAATTCCAAACAATGATAAAATAACTAAAAATATACATGTTAAAGTTATTATGTAAGTGTAATTGATATAGGTATGGTTAAGAAGAAAAAGATTGGTAAACAACGATATACGAGTCTTAATATATAATTTATTATTTATCTTATCAAATTAATTTTAATTTATAAAATATTAGGACTTCATCAATTTTTTTATATTTTAGTATTTTTTTAATAAATTTATATCTTTAATATTTTAAAATAAAAAGATTCAAAATTAAAAGGATAAATATAAAAAATTTAAAAGTGAAGTGATAGTAATTTTTTAAAATAGGACTAATGATATAAATGATAATACATTTAATATTAAAATTATAATTTATTTAATTCAAATGCATTTAATAATGTAAAATAAATGATGACACATATATGATTTTTTTATATATTTAATTATCATATAAATGATATAAAAAGTCTTGTTAAGAAAATTATAATGTTGGTTTTTATACTTTTATAATCAATTAAATAAAATTTAAAATAAAATAATTAGATTTTTTTTAATAATAAAATTTAACATATTTAAATTGAATATATATTGACAAAAGTGAGCTTGGCCCAATGGTAGCCAAGTTTCAATCCAAACATTTCGGCTTGGGTTCAATTCCCATAAGCTCGCAACATTTCAAACCATGACTACAAGTAGGTGATTTTGGGCCTTGCCCTAGGTAAATTAAGTTTTGATATCATGTTGAAGGACCAATTTCCTAAAAAATTAAGTTTATAGGATTTGGACTCATAATAGATATTATGCACTTTAACAATTGTTACACCTATCTTGACTCTAATAGTCCCACTTAGCTTGGAACAATTGTATGAATAGATGTTTACTATTGAGGTTAATTTACCTTTTCTTTTCTTTTAAATTTGTTCTTCACTAACTCCCATTTCATTTGGCCAAAAAAAAAAAAAAAAAAACCTACAATTTTTTAGAGAGAAGAATTTCAAACAAACAATACCACAAATGAAAGTTAGGGATGGTGAAGCAATTACATATGAGACAACCACAATAGCACTGAGAAGAGGTGCACATTTCTTTTCAGCCTTACAGGTTAGTGATAGCTATTGGCCTGTAGAAAATTCTGGCCCATTGTATTTCTTTCCTCCCCTGGTGAGTCTACTCAACATTTTCTCACCCTCCTTAAAAATCATGAATATAGACCATTTTAACAACCATTCTCAATGGCATAATTTTATGGAAAATGCAGGACATGCGTCTATACATTACAGGGCATCTTGACATTGTATTCCCCGAGGAATTTCTTAAAGAAATTCTTCGCTACCAATACTGCCATCAGGTACATATATTTTGAACCTAGTCATCATCCTAACCTCATAAATGGGCTTGGAGCTTTAAAGTATGAAAATGGCTTATGTACATTGCAGAATGAAGATGGTGGGTGGGGATTTCATATTGAGGGACACAGCACCATGTTTTGTACAACCCTCAACTACATTTGTATGTGCATCCTTGGAGAAGGGCGAGATGGTGGAAGAGACAATGCTTATGCAAGAGGGCGAAAATGGATCCATGACTGAGGTGGAGTGACATTCATTCCCTCTTGGGGAAAGACTTGGCTTTCAGTATGGACATTTTAAACACAAGTTCATATTCATCCTATGCAATTTATTCTTGTGTGTTGGACTGAATCTTATATGAAATTGCTTCTTCCATGCAGCTATTTGGCTTATTTGACTAGTCAGGAAGCAACCCAATGCCCCCAGAGTTTTGGCTCTTCCCTTCTTTTCTTCCTATGCATCCAGGTTAAGTTCTTGAATTTAACATCTACTTTACACTTAATGTATTTTACATATTAAGATCTTCTTGCATGGAATTTGGAATTTGTCACATTGACTCAAAACAGAGTTGGGATAAAAATGATAAGGGAAAAGCTGAGCAACTTGAGCTTTATACAGTGATAAGATGGCATTTGAATACGTACAAATCCAACCTAGGACTGGTTTGTTGGTCTTAAGGGTTTCCATTGGGATGTCTACTAAAACATCTTATACTAAAAAAATTTTATTTTTCTCTCTTTGGTATTGCTTTGTCTTGGTCTACCTTCTTTTCATTTGAGTCCTTAAATGCAACAAGAATGTTTTGCTACGGTCGGATGGTTTACATGCCCAAGTCATACTTATATGGTAAACAATTCATTGGCCCAATCACACCTCTTGTTCTAGAACTCAGAAAAGAGCTCTTCCTTCAACCTTATTGATTCGTGCCCAATTGGTGTCTCAGCTGATTTGTGTCCAGCTGGTGCTCCTTGATTGAGGGAGTAATCAACAAAATTTATAACCTATAACACAATATACTAGGGTAGCAAAGAAAAAGCTACTATAGTATAGTGGCTCTAGGATCGTCCACTGGGAAAGATTAACAAGCTCTCAATGATACCAATTCCAAGTGAATTGGTTTTGTTTCATTTCATGGTTAGCTTAAGAAGTAAAACACAAACTTTGATTGGTAAAGGTTTAGACTTAAACTAACTAACACAACAGAAGTTTGGAATAATTTAGGAAGAAAAGCATTCCCTGGAGAGTTAGGTTCACTGGGGTGGTTCCTCATGCAAAAGACACGGCTCTGGTCAGATGGTTCATTTCCTAGCGTTAGAGATTCAACATATCAATTCTCTAACCGGTGTTATACAGAGACTCCTTCAATTAGATTTCACTTTAATTCTCTCACTGATGCAACTTGCAATGGTTTAAGCCTCTCACTAAGCCTTAACCATTCAAGGTGATCTTTAACCTTGGATTACCCGTCAAAAGCTCGCAAGAGATAACTAATGGATGTCTCCTTGGAGTCCAAAAGCTTACCAAGTGTTGGCTATTCTAGAAAATCCTACCTTGAAGTCACCTCCCAAAGGCTCGCAAGGGGTAAACTAGTGCATTTCCATGGTTGGAAATCACTTGCCTTACCAAGTGTTGGCCCAGGTGACTCTAAGGTGTTTTAAGTTAACTAAAAACATAGAAATCACTAAAGGATTTCACTTCCTCTTCATTAATAGCTAAAACCACAAAGCTTTGCATTCTTGCACTTGGAACCTTCCCCGGCAACCTTAGCTCCAAGGAATTAGAGGTTTAGTTACTCATTCTCTGGGGAAAACTCCTCAGAGAATTCATAACTTAGAAATAAAATAAAAATACAAAGCGAGAAGGTAAGGCAGTAGAAAGAACTGAACTTTACTTGCTTACCCAAACTTTTACAGAAGGAACTCCTCTCTGAGAACAGGCTCCCGAGAGGTATATATATTAACATAATTTAAAACTAATTATTACATAGATATTTACTCTTTTTACTAACTTAAAAACTAAGGAATCATGTAATTGGTGGCTTACAAGGAGTATTTTGGGATTTAGACAACAAAAATCTGATGTAAAATATCTCCCAATGTCAGTAGCAAATATCGGGAGGCTTCAGGAACCATTTCGCATGAGAAAAATGGTGTCTGCGAGATTTCGCAGACACTCAAGAGGGCTGCAAAGTTGGCTTCCACCTTGAGGTTCCAAGCTTCCTTCTCGTGGTATATGTTGGGCAACTTCAGAAGGAGATACATCACACTGTACAAAAAGGCTGCGGAATCACTTCGCAACAAAAGGGTGATTTCGCAGCACTTTGCAAAATGCTTCCTTCAACTCGGAGTGATTGGGTTGTAATGGCTGCAACTTCTTCGTTTCAACTCCGAATTGCACACCGTTTGAAGCATTGGATTGTTGACTTCCTGAGATTTGAAATGGTATATAGAATGCATAATTTGGACTTCATAATATCCTCCAAAAGGGGCTGCTACGACTGTCATCAAGAATATGCTTCATGGCAGATTCTCTTTACTTTTTCTCCTTGCAATCCGGATTTACTCTTGGCAAATGACTTCTAAGCTTTGCCCAAGATTCCTCAAAACTCTCCTCAGTCTTGACTTGCTTTGGTGATCAAATTACTAACAAAAACACCAAAACTTGCATAAAGTGATTAAAATCCCTTTCAAGGGTCCTTAACATGCCAATTGAGTTAAAAGGCCTAAACTACTACTCAAAAGTGTTTAAAAGGATTTATTATAGGCTATCAAATAGCACTTTTTGAGTAGTAATCACTTATAATGAAATCAACTGGAAGAAAGTACGACATCTTTGTGCCAAGGTAAGTTTTGATTTTTTATGGAAACAATTTCTTTTTCGTATGAATATGCTACGCGTGCATGAAACACATTCAAAATTGTTTATTTCAGGAGGATCTCTACTACCCCCATCCCCTAATACAAGATCTAATGTGGGATAGTTTGAACATATGTACCGAGCCTTTTCTTACTCGTTGGCCCTTCAACAAGTTGAGAAAGAAGGCTCTTGAAGTAACAATGAAACACATCCATTATGAAGATGAAAACAGTCGATACATTACCATTGGATATATGAAGAAGGTAAATTTTCAGTAATGGATAATGACTATTCAGACAATATGTCACTTCTGTGGGGTACTGAGATCGCTTAAATTGAACAGGTATTGTGTATGCTTGCATGTTGGGTTAAAGATCCAAATGGGGATTATTTCAAGAAGCATCTTGCTAGGATCCCATATTATATATGGGTTACAGAAGATGGAATAAAGATGCAGGTCAGAAGACAAGTTCAATCACTAATCTCCCAAATAATTTTAGGAAAATTAGACAATATCTGTTAATCTTTTTCTTAAAATTTTTCAAGTATGCAACTGGTTTGAAGTTGCTTTTATCCCTTTCCTGCCTAATTGGTTTTGAAATTGTCGATTATTGCAGAGCTTTGGTAGTCAAGAGTGGGACACTGGTTTTGCCCTTCAAGCACTTCTAGCTTGCAATATGACTGATGAACTTGGACCTACACTCTAGAAAGGACATGAATTCATAAAGGAATCTCAGGTTTGATCTTGAATTCCATCTTTTATTTCTTTACTTCAACCAGAATCTACTTGGGTTTCTCATGGTCTATTTACTTCATACTGCTTGAAATCTTGAAGGTCAAGAACAATCCTTCTGGTGACTTTAAAAGCATGTACCGCCACATTTCCAAGGGATCGTGGACATTCTCAGATCAGGATCATGGTTGCCAAGTTTCTGATTGCACTACAGAAGGTTTGAAGGTAACTCTTTTTGCTCAAACACTTCAATTGAGTCAAGGCTTGCAGATTAACTAACGTTACTTGGTTTCTTACTAAAGTCCCCTCTCTGTCACAGTGTTGTCTCCTATTTTCAAGGATGGCACCAAAAATTGTTGGTATGAAGATGGAACCTGAACGACTATTTGATGTTGTCAACATCCTGCTTTCCCTACAGGTGAGAATCATCTTCCTTACGCCATTTCCATGGTTGTGTCCCCATTGTAAAATAGGTCATAACTTCTTATGAGCAATAATCCCCATTTTTGAAACCACTATAGAGTAAAAATGGTGGTTTAGCTGCCTGGGAGCCTGTAGGAGCTTCAGAATGGTTGGAGGTAAATTACTTCAACATGTTTAAGTAACTTCAATATTTCTGCATTATCTCACTCTCTTTCTAACTCTTTGTATTCTTTGAATCTAAATCAATGCCAATCTCTTCTCTTTTCAGCTACTTAACCCCACTGAATTTTTTACAGACATTGTTATCGAGCATGAGTAAGATTCTTGATAATAAACCAACTTTCTTTTCTAACTTTGCTAGCTTTAACATCCTTGGAGACTAACAAAACAATGATGCAGGTATGTTGAGTGCACTGCATCAGCAATTCAGGCTCTAGTTTTGTTTAAGAAGTTATACCTGGGACACAAGAAGAAGGAGATAGACAATTTCATCACAAATGCGGCTGAGTACATTGAAGACATGCAAATGCCTAATGGCTGATGGCATGTTTCTCAACTCCACTATTATTATTTCACTAGGGAAATCTTTTTTTATATATGCAGTGCAGATCCATTTAAACAAAGAAACATTTCACCATGTATGGCAATTGGGGAGTATGTTTCACCTATGGCTCATGGTTTGCACTTGGGGGCCTAGCAGCTGCTGGCAAGACTTACCACAACTGTCTTGTTATTCGTAAAGCTGTTAAGTTTCTACTCAAATCACAAAGAGATGATGGTGCTTGGGGAGAGAACTGTACTTCTTGCCCGGACAAGCTAATTTTTACATGCCTCCCACTGCTCTGTTTTCTGGTAGAAACATGGACAAAAAAAAGTAATCCTTGTGCTTGGTGATATAGAAATACACACCTCTTGAAGGAAATAATTCAAATTTGGTACAAACCGGGTGGGCTCTGATGGGGCTGCTTTCTTCTGGGCAGGTTAGTTTTTATAGTTCCATCATCAATAAGCTTACCTTGGTCTTCTACATTACTTTTACAATCTGGCTTCTCCCCAAACATCTGAGTCTAACCTTTCCTTTCTAACAAGTGGAGAGAGACCCAACACCTCTTCACAGGGCTGCAAAGCTGTTGATTAATTCCTAAATGGAATATGGTGATTTTCCCCAACAGGTATCTCACTTGAACATGAATAAAAAATGAAAGGAGCAATATTTTAACATGGTTTTCGGAAATGGAAAATGATGTTCTTTTGTAGCTAACTATGTATACTGGGTGGTAGTCTAACCATTTAATCAACAATTATCTATGGCAGGAAATCACTGGAGCCTTCATGAAGAACTGCATGTTACACTATGCAACTTATAGGAATACTTTTCCATTGTGGGCCCTTGCACAGTATGTAAGTGGGTGCCATTGCCTTAAGGCCTGTTGCATTGCCATGCTGTCAAAGCATCTGTAGGAGAAAACCTCAGATAATGTTGAGTACCGTCGAGGCCTTTTGAGTAATGTCAAGTAGATGAAAGGTTTATCTATGCCACAGTTGAGTACTTTGAAGAATAGTTTGTGCAAGAGAATAAAACAATAGCAGACCCTTATTAAATTAACATCGTTATGCAGAATATATATACAAAAATGGGTAGAAAATGAAAGACAAGTCAACTACTTCTGCTTAAGTTTAGCTAATCAATTGAGTCGTGCTGATACAAATGGAAAGAATAAATCTTCTCCTATTTTATAAGTTAAACAACAGCTAAATGATTATGCGAAAATAATCTAGTGATTGGATCCTTGAATGAATATTCTGGTAGAGGGAAAACCCATTGGAATAGCCTTGTTGTGGACCTATTTTTTTCACATGCGTCCTTACTTGATGATGATTTGTTTTTTAGTGAAAATTAACTAATTTTTTAAAAAGTTGGAGTCGCCATTTATTTTATTTTTAAAAAAATGGAAAACAAAATAAGAAATGAAACCTTAAGAGTGACTCTTAATTTGAAAAATCGTGCATTTGAAAACCCCAGTTTAAGTCCAAGAGTCAGGTTACCTATTGGGAATGTATCATAAGATAGCACCCCTCTAAGGCCTAAATAAAGGTCTCTACTAATTGTTAAGATATTAGGAATGTTTTCCTTGTATCATTATTTCCTTATATCATTCATTCCATGTATCATTCTTTCCCATTCTTAGAATGGTGATTACCCTCTATATGTACTTTGTACATGAATGAATAAAAGGAAGAATGAGAAAAAAATAAAAAAAAAACCTCATTCATCAATTTGAAGATGGTATCAGAGCCATGGAATTGAAATCCTGGATATTTTGTCGCTATGGTAGTTCGACAGCAATCAACCATCTTAAGAGAAGCCCTAATATTGATAAGTCAACCTTCAAATGCACTCACTGCAATAAGACTAATCCCACCAATCTGGATATCCCACAATTTCAAAGCAATGACTCTTGGTATGACCAGGAAAACAATGAGGAATCGAGGGTTTGAACCATGGACCTTTAGATCATGTTTAGGTTATCACCACTTTGTTATTAATGATCATAATCGTGATCAACGGAAGAAGGATTCCAAGAAAACCTCGACTGCAGCTATTGTCGAAATAAAAACAGAGGCTAATGTTACTGAGAATGCCTCTGCATTGGTAGCCACTACAAATTATGATGGTAAGTTTTTGAATACTTCTACACCTGTTATTAATAGTGCATGGATAATTGATTCTGGTGCTACAGATCATATGACTTTTGATTCTAGACAAGTCTCACCCCTTAGACCTTCCTCACAAAAAATTGTTTCCACAGCCAATGGTAACACAACCCCAGTCATTGGGGAAGGATCCTTAACTCTTACTGATACTTTGAATTTGGATTCTGTTTTAGTTGTTCCATCTTTAGATTACAATCTTTTGTCAGTTTCTCAAATGACTGCAGCCTTATTTTGTATTGTCATTTTTTGGCCTGAATTTTGTGTTTTTAAGGACATCCAAACAAGACAGACGATTGGTTGTGGTATTAAGCGGGGAAAACTCTATTACTTTGACTTGCAGTCAAAGGATTCCAATAAGTTGCGACAAGCCTTGATGGTAGATGGATCTGAGGGGGAGGAGAAAAAGTCTAAAATTTGGTTGTGGCATCGACGTTTGGGACATGCTTCCTTTGGTTATTTAAAAAAATTGTTTCCTAGTTTGTTTGTAAGGAGTGATATTTCTGGTTTCTGTTATGATATTTGTGAATTGGCTAAAAGTCATCGTACTTCGTTTCCGTTAATTTTGAATAAAAGTCCGCTTCCTTTTATGGTTATACATTCTGATGTTTGGGGCCCATCCAAAGTACCAACTTTGAGTGGCTCGCGTTGGTTTGTTACTTTTATTGATGATTGTACCAGAATGACCTGGTTATGCTTGATGAAGACCAAAGATGAAGTGAACTTGTTGTTTCAAAAATTTCATAAAATGATTGAAACTCAGTACAATGCAAAGGTTCGGGTTCTGTGTAGTGATAATGGTGAAGAATATCATAATTCTGATCTTCAAAAGTATTTGGAAGGACATGGCATTATTCATCAAACTACTTGTTCCAATACACCCCAGCAAAATGGAGTTGCTGAACGGAAAAATCGGCACTTGTTAGAGGTTGTTCGTGCTTCCTTGATAGCAGCAAAAATGCCGATATCTTATTGGGGAGAAGCAATCACATCTGCTGCATACTTGATCAATCGGGTACCTTCTAGTTCAATTGACTTCCAAACACCTCTCCAATCTCTTACTAATGTTGTAGTTGCCCCAACCGTCCCAAATCTACCTCCTCGTGTTTTTTGTTGCATGGCATTTGTGCATCTACACAAACACCAATGCACCAAGTTAACTTTTCGTGCATTGCAATGTGTGTTTGTTGGATATGCATTGCACAAAAAAGGATATCGATGTTACCATCCTCCAACTCGACAAATGTTTATTACAATGGATGTGGTGTTTCATGAAGATTCAATGTATTTTTCATTTGAGTCTGAACTTCAGGGGGAGTACCATAAGGAAATTCAGACTCTCGATTATGATATCTCTAAGGAGGATGAATATGGACAATTTGAACTAGTGAACCAGGAAGCGGGTGAACCAAGTAGTAATGACCACCCAGAAGTTGAAGAAGTGATAAAAGAGAGGAGAGACGGTACAATTGAACCATCTGAACAATTTGGGTCCGAAGATGCCTTCATTAAAATACCAAACCAATCGTCGTCTGTTGAAGGTGTTCTTAATTTGGAACCTGATCCATTCATGAAACGGTTTCCACACCGTCATAATAGAGGTATTCCTAAACCCACATATGAACCTGAATTGTCTACTAATGTCAAATATCCCATGAGCAACTATGTGTCTAACCATCGTTTGTCTGAATCAAATAAGTCATTTGT
Organism: Vitis vinifera; assembly: GCF_030704535.1. NCBI lineage: Eukaryota > Viridiplantae > Streptophyta > Magnoliopsida > Vitales > Vitaceae > Vitis > Vitis vinifera. The sequence continues at coordinate 23,534,518 of NC_081813.1, read as the reverse complement.
AAATCAATTATCTACTGTAGCTATTCCTAACAGTGTGCAGGAAGCCTTAGCTAATCCAAGGTGGAAAGCAGCCATGAATGAAGAGATGAAATCATTACAGAAGAATGAAACATGGGAACTCATAGATTGTCCACTAGGAAAGAAGCCAGTTGGGTGTCGTTGGATCTATACTGTGAAGTACAAGGCAGATGGTAGTATTGAACGTTTTAAAGCAAGATTGGTAGCAAAAGGGTACACTTAAACTTATGGAATTGACTACACAAAGACATTTACACCTGTAGCTAAGATCAACACAGTTCGAGTATTACTGTCTTTAGCTGCAAACCTGGATTGGCCATTACAACAGTTTGATGTAAAAAATGCCTTTCTACATGGTGAGTTATCTGAAGAAGTATATATGGATCTTCCACCAAGATGCATGGGGTCAAAAAAGCAATGTCAGAAGGTATGGAAATTGAAGAAGTCATTGTATGGGTTGAAGCAATCCCCAAGAGCATGGTTTGGAAGGTTCACAAGTCAATGAGAGCTTTTGGCTATCGTCAGAGTAATTCAGATCACACTTTGTTCCTGAAAAAGCAACATGGTAAGATTACGACACTCATCGTATATGTGGATGACATGATAGTTACAGGAAATGATCCTGAAGAAAGAAAAGCTCTACAGAATTATCTATCTAGAGAATTCGAAATGAAAGATCTAGGTCCTTTGAAATACTTTCTTGGGATTGAAGTTTCTCGATCGAGTGAAGGAATTTTTCTGTCTCAAAGAAAGTATGCCTTAGATCTTTTACAGGATACTGGAATGTTGGGATGTCAACCTGTTCATACACCAATAGAAGAAGGTTTGAAATTGTGTGTTTTGCCTAATCAAGTATCAACCGATAAAGGAAGATACCAAAGACTTGTAGGGAGATTAATGTACTTAGCTCATACAAGACCAGATCTTGCTTATGCACTAAGTGTAGTGAGTCAATACATGCATAATCCTGGAGAACAACATATGAATGCAGTCATGCGTATTTTGAGGTATTTGAAGAATGCTCCTGGGAAGGGAATTTTGTTCGCTAAAAATGTTGATCATCAGAGTATAGAAGTATATACTGATGCTGATTAGGCTGGTGCAGTGGATGATAGGCGGTCTACATCTGGTTACTTTACCTTTGTAGGTGGTAATCTTGTGACATGGAAAAGTAAGAAGCAGAATGTCGTCACTTGTTCAAGTGCAGAAGAGGAATTTAAGGGTATGGCTTTAGGACTTTGTGAGGCATTATGGCTAAGACTCCTCTTACAAGATTTAAGTTACTTATCTAGGCAACCAATCCAATTGTTTTGTGACAATAAAGCCGCATGTGACATTACACATAATCCAATACAACATGATCGTACAAAGCATGTCGAGGTGGACAGATTCTTCATTAAGGAGAAGTTGGATGATAAGATTGTGGAATTGCTTAAAATTTGATTAGAAGATCAATTGGTTGATATCCTCACCAAAGCTGTCTCAAGACAAGTGTTCTCAAAATTTTTAGACAAGTTGGGCATGTGTGACATCTATGCACCAACTTGAGGGGGAGTGTTGAGATATTAGGAATACTTTCCTTGTATCATTCTTTCCTTGAGGGGGAGTGTTGAGATATTAAGAATGTTTTCCTTATATCATTATATCCTTATATCATTCCTTCCTTGTATCATTCTTTCCCATTCTTAGAATGGTGATTACTCTCTATATATACTTTGTACATGAATTAATAAAAGGAAGAATGAGAAAAAATAAAAAAACCTCATTCATCAATTTGAAGACTAATGGGTTGAGACAACTATGATAATTGATTTGTAAATTAGTGGATACCAAAGAAATAAGTAATACACAATCAAGACAACGGTGAAATCATAACTTGCATCACTCAAATGAACCATGCATTAAAAAATCAAACAAAGGAAGGAGAGGAACATACCTTAATAACATGTATAGTGCTTTCATAAAATCAATGAGGGTTAGTTCACAAGCAATAAAAAATAGACATGAAAAATCATAATAAAAATCTATCATCATACATAATGCATCCACTACTCCAATAAAGGAATAAAAAAAAAAACCAAGTAACAATTGTCATGTAAATTCAATACACTTTTAATATGCATACAATTTTAAAATGAGTTTAATTAAAATATTCAATAAGGGATTATGGTGCAAAACAAAATTCACTTATCATATTCAATATGCCTACAATATATAACAATGGTCTAAAAGATTTAAAAATATGCAAAAAGTGGTGAAAATAACAAATCATCCAAAATACTCAGCATTGGGTCATAACATAGACGTTCTTAAAATAAATCATAAATAAATACCTAGAGGTGTTATTGCATATTGAAAAAAAAAATTGATAACATCTTCAATGTGTCTATATTACAATGCAAAATCCCAAAATATTTAATTACATGTCAATCAATACCAAATTAATTCACTTTAAGAACACTTTACTAAACAATCAACATGCATCTAAAACAAAGACACTTGCAACATATATCCTAAACAAATATCTAGAGATGAAATTTCACCATGAAAATGCTTGGACAACATCTCCTATGTCTAGATTACAACCCAAAAGGCTAAATCATCAAATCATATCTCGTTTAATACTTGATTTAATTCACAAATATATTGATTAGAAATAGAGCAAAATCCTATAGCATGAAAATACTAATTTAATTAATCTATTTTTAAGCATGAAAAAAGCTTGTACAATACCTTCAATATATCTAACTTACAGAAAAAATAACAACATGACTTAATCATAGAATGTGAATTTTTAAATTAAGCCAAACTTCCCTTGACTACAAAAAGGGGTTAGTGCAACAGGTGTAGGCAAAAGAGGTTTTTTATTCTACTTAGAGAATCAATTTTCAACAAATCAGGGTCCTAAAATTAAACTTAAGAATTTATATTAATGGAAAAATATCAAAACAAATTAAAGAGATCAAGAAATAATTTAATTTAAAAAAAAATTGGGTGTTCAAAATAGAGTGAAAAAATGGTTTATATCTCTTAATTGGAAAATGATTTAAGACTCAAACAAACATTTATCAACATATTTGGGAAGTCTACAACATCAAGCAATCATAAGAAAAATTTTAGAGAGATGTTAAATAACCTGATTCAATTTTTTAATTATAGAGGTTCAATAATTCTAACAAAACAACAGCAAGGTGAACACTCCAAACATCACAATAAAAAACGAATAACCAAAAATAAAACCAAAGGCATAAAAAATCAAATAAAGGATCTCTTAGCCACCTATCATATGTTATCAAAAGGCCTCAATCAAGTGAAAATAATTCCAAAGAAAATAACTCTAATCTCAATTCTAATAGGCATTAATCAACATGAGATCAATTAACCATTCATCAACTTCTCATTAATATGTCATCAACAATCTGATTAACAACAATCAAAGTGGCCTTCATTATCTACCCCAAACAAAGAGAATTCCTATACTTAAAAATGATGGAAAAAAAAGAAAAAGAACAAATAAATAAAGAGATAATCATAATTGAGATATGTAAGAAATTTTTTTTTTTTTTTTAAAAAAAACCATACCTTTCCTCCAAAAGATTGCAAGTTTACTTCTTTCTTGTTTTCCTACATTGAGTCTTGCCTTCTTGATCTTCAAAACTTCAACTTTTCTTCTCAAGATGCTTCATTTTTTCTTCAAGATCAATTAGTGTCAGCCCTAACTCCTTTTTTCAAAATTAGTCTCTAATAGTAGTGTACCTCTCAATGATAGCCCATATATTCCAAATAAAAGTTTTCCTACGCGTGAATCTCTTCTTCTCATGCAATATGCAATCGTGTCTTCCTAAAAAAAATCTCTTCCTTCCTAAAAATCCTATCATGCGTGAACCCAAGGGAGCTAGACTAAAGTGCATCTAAGGGAACTAAACCAAAGTGCATCTAAGTGAGCTAAACCTAGAATGCATCTAAGCAAAACCTAGAATGCAACTAAGTGAACTAACTGAGCTAGACTAAGCAAGCGACTAAGTGAACTAAACCTAAAATGCAACTAAGTGAACTAAGTGAGCTAGACTAAGCATGCGACTAAGTGAACTAAACCTAAAATGAAACTAAGTAAACTAAGTGAGTTAGACTAAGCATGCAACTAAGGTCACAATTGGGATCCATAAAAATAAAAAAAATCCATCGACAATGAATCTTTGAAGGTGGCTTCAAAAATAGTACCAAATGAGCGAAAAATAAACCACCATGGGATGACTATAAGGCAACGAGAAGTGAAGGAAAATACATTGAATAACATATGCTACTAGGACTAGATGGAGGGTCTACACTTGCATATTGTCATATTTGTCTCAAAAGGTGACATGTTGATTTGTTTTGTTGTGGAGATAAATGTAGAGGAGGTTTAACCCCCTCAAACTAGTGCTGTCATGCATTGAGCTCCTAAATTGAAGCTAAACATACTAAAAGCCTTTCTAGCTAGAGTCTTGGCAAGAATGTTAGCTATTTGAAGATAACTATGAACATATTTAGCATAAAGGTGTCCCATAACAACTTTTCAAAGACAAAATGGTAATCTAATTCAATGTGCTTTTTTTGTGCATGAAACACCAGATTTTTGGCCATGTGTAATGCACTAATGTTATCATAAAAGAGAAATGGAAATTGGGGAAGTGGTAAGCTAATGTCACATAAGAGAAATATAAGCCAAGTTAATTTTGCAATAGTTGCAATCCTGGAGTGGTGCTTTACCCCTATTGTAGGGCATGCTATTGACTTTTTTTTCTTAGAAGACCAGGAAATACAATTGCTGCCAAGATAAACACAAAATCAATGGTGCTAATCATTGTTATTGGATAACCTACACAATTAGAATCAACAAAAACATATAATGATAGTGAGCTTTAAGCCAATAAGCAAATGTTGTAATCTAGGGTACCTTTTAAACAACATAGGATTCATTTCACATCCTTAAGATTTGCCTTGGTTGTTGGAGATCTTGGCACACTTTGTTAACTGTGTGAGTGATATTTGGTTTCGAGGGTACCAATCAAGGTGTCATACTCAGATTGAAAGGTTGTAAATAATCTATAATTAGTGAATCTTTAATAGATGTAAGCATGGCTATGGTAGAACAATCTAGCCTATGTGCTTTGTAAAAAAGGTCTCTAGTATACTTTTCTTAGGAAAGGTACAAACCACTTCTTTGGTTTAGCTTTTAGAGCTATTATTTTTTTGATTTAGCATTTAGAGTTAGTATTTTCGGTTTGGCATTCAGAGCCATTGTTTTTAGTATTGGCATTCAAAGCCATTTATTTTCCTAGTGTTGGCATTTAGATTCATTCTTCTTAGTTTTAGTGTTCAAAGCCATTATTTTTTATTTGACATTTAAAGCCTTTTTTTTTCTCTCTTTGGCAATCAAGGTTGTAGGTTCTTAGTGTTCAAAGATGGCAGTTTTACACTCTTTGTTCTCATTAGTTTATCATATTCATTATTTCCATCATTTCATCGCATAAGCTTTCTTTTATTTCCCTTATCTAAAGTACCTTTTTCTCCTTGTGTGGTCAATCCTTGAGTTTATCATGTCATGTGTCAGGACAAAATTTCAGGCTCTTTTTTATTCTTTGGTATAGTTCACTTCATGTTGCGACAGTGGAAGTTTTGATACAACCATCATTAATCAAGAACATAAAGATAAAATAATCAACACAAACGGTACACGAGATTTTAATGTGGTTCGGCCAACCATGCCAATGTCCACGGATGAGAAAGAATTATTTCACTCTACAATAGAGAACATTATAGAGGACAGAACCAAAACTTTATAGAGGACATAACCAAATACAATTATTGGGTTCCCAAAACATCCCATGTTTCCCCATTCTTCATATCCCTACCCTACCATAAGCCTTTTAACTCCATCGGGTACCTTCCGTTCTTCTTTACATCTTTGTCCACCTTGTATAGTCTTTACAAGCCCATCTTCATCTCATAACTTTTTCTCCTCATGACCTAGAATATTTATAGAGATATTTCAAACAACCTTCCTTATTCTATAAGAAATTCTAATATTACAATAATATATCAACCTAGAAATATTCTATATAATATTCTTTACAAAAATAAAATAAAATCTATACTAATTAGGAATTTGGGACACTTCCTAATAATTTCCACCTTTGATCAAATTCCATGAAGTCAATCTTCAAACTCTCCATGACACAAGCTTTTGTATCATATTACCATGAGAGAGCAATGGACTCCACCTTTAACTGAAAATTCCTTTTGTTTTCATCTTGTGTGCTCTATGATCTTTTAATCTTCTAGAAATCTTCAACTCAAAGCTCTGATACCAGTTTGTTGTGACAATGGAAGCTTTGATGCAATCATCGCTAATCAAGAACACAAAGATAAAATAATCAATACAAATGGTACACAAGGTTTTAACGTGGTTCGGCCAACCATGCTTACGTCCACGGATGAGAGAGAATTATTTCACTATACAATAGAAAACATTACAGAGGAAAGAACTGCAATATTATAGAGGACATAACCAAAACATTATAGAGGACCTAACCAGATACAATTATTGGGTTCCCAAAACATCCCATGTTTCCCCACTCTTTGTATCCCTACCTTACCACAAACCTTCTCACTCCACTAGGTACCTCCTATTCTTCCTCACATCTCTATCCACTTTGAATAGTCTTTACAGGCCCATCTCCATCTCATAACTTTTTCCCCTCATGACCTAGAATATTTATAGGGATATTTTAGGTTTAGGGTTTAGGGTTTATGATTGTGATTATATGTGACTTTAATTTTGAGTTCATAATTTATTTTTTATTTGTGATTGCATGATTGATTTTTAATATTTTAGTACATGATTAATTTTTTATTGATTGAATGTATGTGACTTTTTATCTTGTCTTTTGAGCGTGTAGACCCTCCATTTTGTCCTCTTGTCATGCCCTGATTAAGTGTCCTTTTATTACTCCACAATAGTTTTTTGGTGGCCCATTACTACTCATATAACTTACTTATTTGAGTCATTCTCGATATTAGGTACACTTTTACGACAGCTTGCTGAGATATATTTAGGCCCATTAGGCACCCAGCCCGCTTAGGCTTATCCCAACACCCGTAAGTCATTTGCATGGTTAACGTGGCTTGCATGGCCTACATGGCCTACATAGCCTACGTAGCTTGCATGTTTTCTTTATAAATACGTGTTGTGTACTCATATCTTGTTATTTATTTATTTATTTGCTCATTTTCATATCTACTTATATATATATATATATATGTATATATAGTCATTGTATATTTTTATTATTGTTGTTGTTATTTTATTTTTATTTATTTTTAATTATCATCATTAGAATTGTTTTTGTTACCATTGTTTCTATTATCATTATTATTATTAAGATTATTATTATTTTACTGATATTATTATTAGGGAAATTTATGTAATCATATAGCAAGGGGCAAAATTTTGCCTTCCAGAAACTTTGTTTTTTACTTTTCAAATTCAGTGGATTTTGGGGAAAATAAGTGACCTTTCATACACTGTAATAGTAATGTTGAGACCCTTCCAAAAATACCCTCCTACACTTTGACAGCTCTCTTAGTTGGATTAGTTCCTTGGAAAAGCCACATAAACAAGGTCCAAATCAGTTGTCCACTTAAGCCAATGACATGACTCATTTACATGTCACCGTCCAAGTAAACACTCCACGTGGATTGATTTTTTTAAAAATATTTGCTAAAATATAACAAAATGAATAGTGAGATTTACCCCCAAATCCCTTATTCTCTCTTGAACCAAACCCTAACTCCAAAAACCCATATTCTTTCACATTTTTTTACAGCCACAATTCGCAAGGGGAACTAGCAGTGAAAATAGAGAGAGGTGGCCCGAGTTGAGAGGAGCTTTCCCAGGTACGAATGTAATCGATTTATGAGTTCATTTGGGTTCTTATCGTTGCTTGTTGAGATCGAATCTAGCCTCCCTCATTTCTGTAACTGTCAGCTCCTCTTCATCTAACATCTATGTTTTTAGTATGTATTTCAACCATGAATTGCTGCACAAATTGTCTATCTAGCTTCAAGAATTGTCAGAGTAACTTTATATTCTATGTAGCATCCTTTGTCATCTCCTTCAAAGCTTCTTTCAATGAACAAATCGGGTTGTTTAAGTTGAGGAAACGTTGTTTCCTTATTACCCAACATGAAAATTATAGATGACATTGTTGGCCCGTGTACTGGGAGTTTCTGAACGCATAATAAGCCCACTTGAATGCACCTTAATACTTGAGACTCAATGCATGAATCCTTCAGGCATGTATCCATCAGTTCCATGGTCTTGCCTTCATTCCAAAGTAGCCATGCCTGCACATAACTGCAATGAATATTGTTAATCATTCTTGTTAAAGGGTATAGAAAGGGATAGCAATATTTCACTATTTTTCACCTACATGTCCCAGTGGAGGTGATTTGGATGACAAAACCCCCTGTTTTTTTCCTACTCACTATCTCCAACAAAAGCACACCAAAACTGAAGACGTCAGATTTTAATGAGAATTTGCCATCAATTACGTACTTTGGAGACATATAACCACTACATAGAAATATCAAATTTGAGTAGTTGGAAATGATAAAGATATGTTCTAGCATATGAATACATATAGAACTTACTATGTTCCAATTACTAGCTTTGTTTTTGCTTCAATTTGTTGTCCTCAAAAAACTCTTGCTATGCCAAGTAATATATTATCGGTTTTGAGATCTCTATGGATGATTCTCAATCTACAGTCTTGGTGGAGATAAAGGAGTCCATGAGCAACCCCCATGACAATGTCAAATTGTTTTGGCCAATTCAGTAACATACTTCTTTCCTGATCTACAGAACAGTTTCATCCATATAAATACTATTCCAGATTCAAAAATTCCATTAAGTAGAAGTGGAGACAACTTCACTTAATGAAAAGTAGCCAAAATAGACAAAGGACTAAGAGTTTCAAACCAAAAATAAAACAGTCCAAGCTTTGTTGGGCATATACTAATAGACGAGCATTATTTCTTCTTCAACGAAACAACCCAAAAGCCTCACAAGATTGCGATGTTGAAGTTTGGAAATCAAAATAACTTCATTCTTGAACTCTTGAAAGCCTTGTCCTGAATTGTTTGAAAGCCTTTTTACTGCAATTTCTTGTCCTGTCGCCAGGGTACGCTACAATTTTGAAATGGAATGTTGCGTAACAACATTCATTTTTGCTTAATTATCACATAATATAGACTATATTACCTTGCAAACTGGTCCAAAACCACTATTCCCTATCAAATTTGAATCAGAGAAGTTATTAGTAACACTTGAAATAGTAGCCAGATCAAACAACTACTACTCCAGGTCTTGCTTTTCTATTTCTGAACTTGTAATTTGGAAGAGTGCAAGATACATCATCCATTTAATTAGATGGTTTTAACCTTTGGAGCATTTCCTTCAATGGAAAATGAACTAAAAATATCATACACTTTGAGCTAGAAGGATTAGCTAGAAGGTCCACTCACATGGGCATAATTACTTTGAGCACAAAATACATAAGACTGGAAAAGATTGCTTACTTCTTTTCTTTCTCTTCCAAAATATAAACCAAAGTACCAACCTTAGATAAAAACTCTAGAGGCAGTAGATGAGACCACCACAAATACCAAGCGTTTCTTACTTTCACTGGAATATTCATTAACTCTATGACATGAAGAATGAAGAAAGTAAAACATGTTAAAAAAAATTTTTATGCTTTATCTAGAAAAAAATATGGTATGATAATGCATAAACTACAATTACCTAGTTCTGAAGTTGGCATTCCGATATAGATATTCTGCTTATTATCTTCATGGAACTCTCGAATATCGATCGGATCCCTAAACCAGATCAAGCATCCATTGTTTCCCTCACTAATATTTGAATTAGTGTAAGTTGTACAAGAACAGTTCCTCAAGCACTCCTCCTCACATTTCTTAAGGGTTATTGCTGACCTAGAATTCCAACAAGTCAGGCAGTTTGACCCCTTCAAGTTCCATAAATTTTTCTCCCTTTTGGCAGTCCAATTGTGTTCTCCTAATGCAGCCACTGGTCCAATTTTGAAATTTTCCTTCCTCTTGTGATTTTGGAACAAACCCTTCCAAGTACTCACAAATAGACCTATCGTTAATTTTGCAAAAGTTGTTAGCACCATAACAACCATAGTCATCACACAAATCATCCAGCAGTGGATACACAATATCCAACTTCTTGGTTGTTTTGCTCAACAGCAGGCACGTAGATTCGCAGTTCATCCAGAGTAAGTCTTGTTATAATCGATTTGTCATCAAGCTCGTACGAATAGTAGAACTCATCTACATTGTCCACCAAAGAAGATTTAAAAAATGTCTTCGTAATCAATGGAAGACCATTAAAACTTAATCCATTCCATGGCCCACTACGGAACTTTTTCTCCGGTCCTTTCCTAAGAACCATTTGAGGTAACCCAACAATGTCAATTTGCCAAGTGAAGTCTCCACCATGAAAAATTATTTGCAGTATCAAATATGTTAATTTATAAGTTGTATGAATCACTAATTCAACCCAACCCATTTGGGTTGCAGCCCTAGTTACCATATGTTGTTTGGCACATTACTCTTATTCCAGAAAGTAAAGGAAACTAGACGGAAAAATGAGAGACAAATACGTGATTTATTTTCCCTGACTCATCCAAACAACCCCCTATTAAATAAAATCGTGGGGTATAGGGGAGAACCCTTTTTTCCCAAAAAATAAGTAATTTTCATTTTCTTATTGCATAAGCATCTGAAGCAATATTTATTTATCTCTTATGTGTGGTGCTGGAATGCATTTAGTCATCATGGGTGTGGACCCTTCTATTACTTAATGACTATTAGGAAAAAACTTTAAAATTGTCATGCTTAAAAAAGTGCTTCTTTATGTATTGTTTTTCACCTTATTTTATTAAACTAAATACTTAGTGTATATCAAAAAGAAATTATTAAAACAATTCTGATTTGGAGTTAACATTAATTGATTACTACCAAAAAGTGCTATTTTGTAGACCTAATTATAATGGTTTTAAGCACATTTGAGTAGTAATCATATTCATTTAACCCAATTAATTCATTAAGGTCCTTAGTAATTGGTTTTAACCATTTTGTGGCAAGTTTACATGTTTTTATCAGCTTATGAATCAATTCAAGCATGCCAAATGATGGAGGAGCTACTTGTACAAGTTAAAGCAAGCTTTTAGCTACACCAAATCAAGCCAACAAAAGGAGAAAAGCAAAGAGAAGCAAAAAGAAGCAAAGAGGAAAACAGAGGACAGCAGGTGCAGTCTTCTTTGGCACTTTTGGAGCACTTCCCGAAGTCCATTTTCTACATGCTATATACCATTTCAAAGCTCAGGAAGTCAAGAATCCAAAGCTTCAAACCGTGTACGATTTGGAGCTGAAATGAGGAAGATATGGCCTTCGGAAGACAACTGCTCCAGGCTTGTGCGAAAATTTCGCACAACACCTTCCAAATTCGCACAGCCCATGCGTGGTGCGAATTTTCCTCTGTTTTTGCCGACTCCACATGAGATCTTTTATTTTGGATATTTTTGTATAAATTTCCATTCTTCTCCTTGTAATCCACGAATCATAAGATTTCTTAGCTAGGAAGGTTGGAAAAACTTCTCTATTTATATCCCCTTGCATCCGTTGTAACATATATTAATATATAGATATAGAATACATATTACGTTTGACACTTAGAATATCTACAGAGCTCTCCCGTTTCTATTTTCTTAGTAGCCAAACAGCCTCTGAGGGTTTTTCCTCAAAGGATGATTGGCTAAAACTTTTAGTTTCTCAAAGTATGGATGTTATGTGATGGTTTGGATGCAATCCCATGGAAATTTCTCGCACCCGGAAGGTAAGGTAGTCGTTTTTCATTAATGGTTCATTAATGTAAAGTTTGGTTTTTATTTCCTTTTGACAACTTCCAATGGCCAATACTTGATAAGCTTTTGGATTTCTATCCATTAGTTATCTCCTACGAGCTATTGGAAGGTGAGGTTTTCAATTCCAAGTTTTGCATTAATCCGTTAGAACCAATTTCAATGGCCATTGAAAGGTGAGTTTATCACCTGGAATGACTTTGAGTTGCCAATATTTGGTAAGCTTTTGGCTTTAGACCATTAGTTATCTCTTACGAGCCATTCAAAGGAAGTCTAAGGTGAATAACCATTGATGAAATTCACTACCATCTATTTTGCCATTTTAAAGGATTAAAACTTGATTTGCTAAATCCATACCAGTTCGGGAAGCAAGCATCACCATAGTTGCAACCCCAACGCGAGGAGCCTATCCTGAGATTTCCAATTTGCATAAGAGCCAGAGCATAGCTATCCTATCTTTGAGAAACTTGTTTTTACACCCTTTCATTTTAGTCTTTAATGTTAGCTTAAATTAGTTTAAATCTTTCTAAAACATTTACATTTTCTTTTAAAGCTAACATCCATAAGAAAATCACCTATTTTCCTAATTTGAATATCACTTGTGTTTGCGAAAACCCTTCCTAGTGAACGATCCTAGAACCACTATGCTATAGTAGCTTGGCTACTTTAGTAATAGTATTTAAGGTATAAATTTTGTTGATACGCCTTTAAAGCTAAGCTACCATGAGTCGAATCATTAATAAGGAAAGGATATTACCAATTTGATATATCCATTGGGTTTCCTTTATGCTATGTTTGGTTTGAGGTGTAAAGTCTACAACAATGTTGGTAGTTTAGAAAATAACAAGTGAAAAATAGGGTTGCAATTTGGATGGTTCCAGCCCATGTAAGTTGTACTTAATTTGGTGTTTGAATTGACATTAACAATGTTTGAATGAAAATTTTAGGGTTAAGGTGTTTCTAAAGTTTTGGTTAACCTATCAAAATATGAATTGATATATTATTTATTTATTTATTTTTAATTATGAAAAAGTGAAAATGATAAGACAAATTTTAACATTTTTAGTTTTTTAATTATATTCAAGTATTAAGTTTATTGTTTTTCTATAATTGCTAAATTATTTTTTATAGTCAAAAATTAATTTTATGAATAAGTAGCTATGTTAAATTAGTAACTAATTATTCATTTTATGACTTTGAAATATATAATTTATAATCTCTTATTTGATGATGTGACTTATATTTTAGAGACTCTAAAATAATTATTTTATTTAAGAACTCGTGGAAATTCAAATTGCTAACAAGATGGAAGGTACCTCAGCCATGGGCTAGAATATTAATGGCATTATGGGATAGAATTATGATTTTGTATAATATTAGAACATGATAGATGGAGGTCTGATTTTATGTAGCAACATAACAAAAAAGAAACATTAATGAGGTGTCATAAAAACACAAGATATACTTTGACCACATCATAAAGAGAGGCCATTATCTTCTAACATGTCAACTCTCATTAATCTATAAATAAATTCAGTGTATCAGATCAAGGCGTATATATGTGCTATATATATATAAAAGGTAAAGTAGGGAAATGAAAATTATTTGAATTATTTTTAAGTTTTCTTTACTAGTTAATATATGTAATATACATGGATCCTTTTTATATAATGTTCTCATCAACATAAATAAAAAATAAAAAATCAGTTTATTTAGAAAATTTTGGGTGTAAAATCATGTTTTAAAACTAGAGTCTTTAGTCTTAACCCTTGACCTCAAACCCGTTTTTGCCGGAAAATTGGCGTTTTAGGGAGACTATGTCTGGTCAGAAGGGGGGTATTACCTTGAAACGAAGTGATGTTTTAAAATTTTTGAATTTTACTACCTGAATTTTTGAGATATCCGATTTCAAAAACTTAATTTTTATACGTTCAAGATTTCAAAAACTTAATTTTATATGTTAAAAAAGCTTTAACTATAAGCACAGAACCCTTTTTATATTATTTTAATAAGTGTTTGAAAAAATTTTATATTAAAATATTAAGTTTTTCAAAATGACTGAAACCTTTTGTATTATTTTATTAAGTGTTTGAAATTTTTATACTATTTTAATAAGTCTTTGTAAAGTTTATATTAAAATATTAAGTATGGGAGAAGTGTTTGTATTATTTTAATGCTAGCAATAAATGTGTTCACACTTTGTTCTCACTTTAAATTCTATTAAACTTCCATTGCTAACGGAGATTTCAAACAAACTGTTGTTGAAAACAAACTGTTGTTGAAACTGGTGATGTGATGAGAAAAGTTGGTATCAGAGCTTCTCTCTGTGTATTGCAGTATATTAATTAGGAAAGGAGACTGTAGATTCAAATTGATTTTCAGAGTACCGAACTTTACCTTTTTACCCCTTTTTACCCCCTAAGGGTAAGAAAAATACATAATAAATTTAAATGAAGGCAAAAATTTAACAGAAAATTCTTACTTTCTTATTGATTGCTGATGAATGTACCAGGCTGAAAATGGAGCTTCCTTTTACAGACACTATTGCACACACCTTTTGACACACTCTCTCGGGCACACCTCTCTTTTCTTTTACTACCACATATATATATGCAAAGCATTTACAAATGACAGGTGAGAATACAGGTGAGAATTAATTTCAAGTGGTTGGATGGTAGGAAAAATATTTACGGTGTTCAGAGGTTTGGTATAAAATAAATACAAAGACTTTTGGAGACTTTTACTTTTGAGACTTGTGACTTTTGTTTATTCATCCGTTCTTCTCTTCCTTCTTGTCTCTTTCTCTTGTCCTTTTCTTCTCTTTTTATTTCATGCATAACACGTGGCTTGTGGATGTCTTTACTGCTTCTGAACTTGTACTGCCATGTTTAATTTTTGTAGTTGAAGACGCATTTACTGCTTCAATGTCGTCATTGCTGACATCATCCTTCCATTGCATTTTGTAGATTATGATAACTTTCATCGTCCAGGTTGTCCCAAAATAATGCGTCATCGCTAAGGTAGGAAGATGGTTCCGGTATATCTACACTGAGTTCGGTTATAAAATCCTGTTCTTCAGAAGTAATAAAAGGGTTTGGAACAATAATGTGTTCTAAAGGTTTTATTCTCTATATAGACATGGTTTTTGTTTCGCCAATGAGATGAAATAATTTATTCCGGGTTGGTCTAAGATCATAGATTTGAAAAGCTCTGTAGCGAGTAAAAAATTCTGGAAATTCATCTGAACGGGTCATTTCCCATTCTGGTTCTTGTTGAGGGATGAGTGGTTCTTTATTATGTTTTATGTATACATGATGATAGGCTGGTACTACTGATCCATCGGGTTGAAAGAAAGGTGGAATGGTTTCAAAAGAAATATCTATATATTTTTCGGTTTTAAAAAGATAAGTTAAAATATCTTTCAATTTTTCTGGGAAATTTTCAGGGATTTGAGATATATGGTTCATAAAAAACATTTTTTAAAATTCCCTGATCCATAAATTGCGGTACTAAATCAAAATTTTCTTCATTTACAGCAGACATATTTACATAAGCTAAATATATAACAAAGAAAAATTCAGGGTCGTGATATGCCATATACCCTGTTTTTATCCCGACATTTTTAGTTCTAAAATGTTTATACAAAAGTTCTTGATTTTTAAACACTTTGTTATATTGGTTTTGTAGAAAAAAGGTTTTGACGAAAGAGTAGTTATCAACTCCAATTATATTTTTAACAACAAGCCTTTCATATTGTTCAGTCAGAAGAGCTGATTTCTTAATTAAACTAATTACTTCAGGTTGACTGTTTGAACAGCTGGTTTGATTGGTTGACACTGTACTGGTTTTCAAATCTTCTATCAGTTTTTCTTGATTTTCTTGGATTTTGAGGTTTTGGAATTTTTGGGTTTCTAAAGCAATCAGTTGGTTTTGAAGGTTTTGTAAATGTTGGGCTAAAGCTGACACTGTTTTTCCATAAGCGTATTCTAAATTTTGGTTCGGAAAACTTTGTGGTTTTAAAGACCAAAAATTATCTACAATAACCTTATGTTCTTCAAAAAGGTTTTGAGAAAATAAAGAGTTAAACCTTAGGTTTGGATTCAACACTTCGTTTAGACATATGGTTCCATATTGAAAAGTTCTAGCTTTCGTAGGTTTTCTTTGAGCCATGTTCCTGTAATCATGAAATCAATCATTAGTATTATCGACATTATTAATTATTTGTCTACTTAACCAGTCTGCTAATATATTATCTTTTCCTTTAATATGTTCAAATTTAGGTTTGAAACCAATTAAAGAGTTTTGAAACTTTATCCATCTTTTGGTGGACAGTTTTGAAGAATTTTTGTTTTCAAAGAATTTTTTAATATTCTCACAATCGGTTCTTAAAGTAAATTGTTCTTGGTTCAAAAATAATTGAAATTTTTCTAAGAATAATATTATTGCTTCAATTTCTAAGTCTGTAGAGCTAAGGTTCTTTTGATAATCATTAAAAGTTCCACTACAATATCTACAAAGTTTTTCTTCTCCTATATTAGTTACAACTAAAAGTATACCTCCCCATCCTGTTTGACTAGCATCAGTTTGGACTATTTTATATTCATTTTCTAAGGGTAAATGTAAGGTTGGGAGATGTTTCACAAGTTCTTTTATTTTCTGTATAAGTTTAATATCTTCTTGGTTAAAATATCTCTGCCCTGTATTTTTTGTTTTACTATAAAGGGGTCCAGCTAATCTACTAAGGTTTTTAATATATGGCCTAGCATAGTTTAATAATCCTAAAAAACTTTGAAGGGTTTTTAAGTCTTCGAGTTTGTCTGGAAAATTATTTATTTTTTGTACTATATGTTCTTGTAATTTTATTTGTCCATCCTCTAGTTCTAATCCTAAAAATTCTATTTGAGTCTTAAATAATTTCAATTTCTTTTTACTTACTATTAATCCATGACTAATTAATTTTTCAAAAATCAATTCTAAATGCTTTATGTGTTCTTGAAGAGTATATGAAAAGACAAGAATATCATCAATATATACAAGAACAAAAGAATATTTTCCAAAAATATTATCCATCATTCGTTGGAATATCTGAGGAGCATTTTTTAGTCCAAATGGCATTACATTCCATTCATATAATCCACAAGGACATGAAAACGCTGTCCATGGTTTACTATCCTCTTCTAATCTGATTTGCCAAAATCCACTTTTACAGTCTAACTGAGAAAAATATTTACATCCTTGAATAGAATTAATTAAAGAATCTTTGTTCGGAATTTTATAGGCATCATCATATGTATTATCATTTAATCTTTTATAATTAATAACCATCCTAGCTTTTCCTCGTTTTTCTTCATTATGATTCCTAACTAAAAAGGCTGAGGATCTATGGGGACTGAAACTTGGTTTTATGAGGTTATTCTGTAACAGTTCTTCTATTTGAATTTTGAATTCCTTTGTATCTATAAGATTGCATGCTATATCTGCAGTTTTTATTGTTAAATCTGGGTTTTTAATTGGTATTTTACATGTTGTCTTATTTTTATTCCAATGTTTTTGTGGGTCTTCTCCTATAATTCCTATTTTTTCTGCTTCTAATATAAGGGTTTTTAATCTATTTGCATTTCTTAATTGTTCTGAGTAGTCATTAATTATGCTATCCTTTTGTGCCTCCACTTTGCTAATTTGATGAGATGTTACATTATGATTTTTATTTAATACATTTTCTATGTTTGTATAAACAATTGTTGTGGTTTTAGGATGAAAACTAACTTGGTTATTTTGTATTGTTATCCCTCCTTGTAAAGAATGTACAAAATTTAAACCTAAAATAAAAGGATATAAACTTATAGTATGTACAAGATAAGTTTGGGGTAATACTAAGGTTATGTTATTAATTATGATTGGTACGTTTGAAATATACTTGGTTAGTATTAGTTTTTGTTGATTGTATTGGATTAATTCTACTGGTTGAACTAATGTTTGCTGATCTTCTTGAGGTACTAAGGTTTCAAATAAAAGGTTTTTACTGGCTCCAGTATCTAACATTGCGTCTACCTTTAATTCTATGGTTTTTAATTTAATTGTTGTTGGAAAAATAATAGATTTAACTTTATTTGCCATATTTACTTGTTCTATTGTTTGTATGGTTATTTTTTCAGGATTCATTGGTTCTTTTACAGGACTTTTTGGTTCTTCTGTGTGTTCTTCTGTGTCCTTAGTTTTTGAACTACTATCTTCTTCTTCTTTTGAAAATTTTCCTTTGATTATTATTTGTAAATCTTTCCATATATTATAAGGTTTTATTTTACTTTCTAAAGGTTGTACAAGGTTTTCTAAATTTAAAGGGGTTTTCTTAGCTTGATTTTCCTCTTTTTCAATAATCATACAAATTTCTTCTTTTTCATTTTCACTATCTTCTACACTATATACACTTGAATTTTCACTTTCAAAGTCTAATTCACTGATAAGTTCTTCTTCTTCACTATCTAGCTGATACTCATTTATTAGGTTTATTTTTACTTGGGTTTTTCTATTTCGTTCATTTAATGGTTTTTTAAGTTCAGGACATTCAGGTCTTATATGGCCTTCCTGACCACACAAATAACATTTACACTGTCTTTTTCTTTCTGAGGTTCTTTTTCATTTTATCCAAAGCTTTCCAGGTTTTTTATACCTTGTATGATATGGTCGTTTTTTATAAAAGGTTCTTGACTTTCTTCTTAAAAATTTATTATATCTCTTAGGTTTTCTAAACTTATATTCTCTGCATCCTATATCTAGATTTTCTCCTATATGTAATTTTCTACAAAGTTGTTGATTTATGTCTTGTTTCTTTATCTGACTTCTTTCTCCTATACTTACACATTCTCTTTCTAACCAATTTTTTACAAATTCTATTCTAGCACCTATATAAGGAGAGTTTTTATACTCGGAGGTTGTAAATTCATTCCATAATCTAAGTCCTACGGGTCCTTGTATTTTTAATATATATTTATTTAAATATTCAGGGGTTCTGTCTACTCTAGCAAGGATTGCATATTTCCTAAATTTTTGTTCATATTCTCTTATATATGAAAGGTTACATAATTTCAATTGTTCTAACTTATGAAGGTATATTGCAGGTTCCTTTACATCTTCTTGTGTTGTTCCTAAAAAATAAAGTTTTATTAGATTTATAAATACAGATATGCTAAAATTATTTCTGACTTCTTGAAAATAACTGCTGTTTTCTTGTTCCATGTTTCTAAAAAATTGTAGTACAGTTCCTCTAAGGGTGCTTTTCCAAAATTCATAAATTTCTTGTTGGTTTTCAAAGGATACTACCACACCTGCTGAATTTAAAGATTGCTCCCAATTTTCTATGGTTTTTCTAAGATCTTGTGCACTATCTATATCTAATATTGTTCCATATTCGTATATTGGTTGCAAAGAACTAGAAGGTTCTGTTTTAGTTTTCCATTGAGGTCCTTTTGGCTTGCTATACGGCTTATTATATTTTACTATTTCACTTTTTACATTTACAGTTTCTTTTTCTTCATTTATTGTATTTATTGATTCGTTTGAGATTATTTCTATGTTTTCGTTAACTTTTGGTTGAATAGTAAATTGATTTATCATTTCTATATCTATAAGTTTTTTGATTAAATTGGTTTTATAGAGTTGTTCTATTATTTGGTCATCTGTATAGTTGTTACACATTATATTAGCAAAGTTTTCTTGATCCATTTGTTCGTCTAGTAATATTGGATTACTAAATTCTTCTAACATTATATTTACTAACTCTGAGTTTTTGTATAGGTTTTCTACTGTCTCAATGTTTAGTAAAATATCTTCTTGTATAACATTTACATTTTCTATCTCACTATCTGACTCTACCTCTACATTTACAGTTTTATAATTTCCAAAGGTTATACTTGCACTTCCATCTTGGTTTTCATATAAGCTACTGGATGTTGGATATCTTATTATTGGTTTATTTATTTGAGGTAATTCCCACTCTCGTCCTAGTAAATAGTCTATATTTACAGGTTTTGCTTCTATCATATTTACTATCTTACTTCCAAAGGTTTTTACTATATCATCGAATTCCATCATACATTTTAAACTTAAAGCATTAGTAGTTTTTCCTATAAATCCTATAGCTATGCTAAGGTTTTTACTTCCTACTTCCATATCATAACCTTTAGTATTTACAGTTATTTTTATTTTTTCTGTGAATTCCTTAAGATCTATACAAAATTGAGGTATACAACCAATAACTGCGTAATTTTGGTTCATATTAACTTCTGCACTAGCTAAAAGAGCTCGTCCTACTGTGTTGTTTCTAGTATCTAAAAGGTTAATATTTATAAGTGCTCCAATTTCTTTACGATGAAGTCCTATTATTCCTATCAAAATTATTCCTAAGTGCATATATTTATCGGTTTTATTTTTTAGTAATTTATGTTTTGTTTCTGGAGATACTAAATCTAAATATACAATATTTCCTATTGAACTTATAGTATGTTGATTTAAAAATCTAGTTATTTTATAATTTTGAACTAATTGTTTTTTGTAAGGTGTTACTTCCTTTACTGCCTTTTTTAATTTTTCTTCAATAAATTCTTTTACATTGTCTCGAGGGTTTATTGCTTCTACTATTTCCATGGTTTTATTGCTAGATTTTTTGGTTCAAAAGGATTTATTTTTCTTTCTATTTTAATTATTGGTTTTTCTCCTAAATTAAAGTTTTCAAATTGTTTTAAAAGGTTATTTAATTTTTGTTCCTCTGATATTACTATATTTCTTTGTTCTAAAAGTTTATCTACTTTTTGGTTAATTTTTTCTAAAGTTTCTTTTAAATTTTGTTGTTCTAATTTTATTTGTTCTATTTCTTTTCTAACAAATTTTTCTTCTCTAGCTAATTGTTCTTTAATATAATCTAGGTTATTTCTTAGCAAATTATGGTTCTTAAAGTCTTCCAGCTTCTTTTCTAATTCCTAAGACCGTGTTTAGTTTTTCTACAGATTTTATTTGTCTTTTCTGGATTTCTTTTAAAATATCTATATTGTTTTGGTTTTCTTTCTGAATTTGTTCTTGTAATACTTCGTTTGTTATTTTTAATTGTGTCTCTACTAAAAATTTTAACTGTTTTACCTCTTGGGTTTGTAGATGAGGGTTCATTATCTCTAATATGTTTTAATTAGATGAGCTAGCATATAAATTATCAATATAAAATTTTATAATTTCTCTTCTAATTATGGTTTCTGTAGCAAAAAGTTCATCAAAAGCTTCTTGTATAGCTACTTCGTATTCATTCAAATATTTAAGAGAAGTTAAATTTTTAATATCTGTGGTTAAATCTTTTACAGTAGTTCTTAAATTATGTAATTTATCACAAGTTTCTCTAAATTCTTTACGTTGAGAATACAACCTATTATTAAGTTCTTTTACACGATCATAATCTATATTATATATACCAGGAGGATAAGGAATAAAAGACATTAATTCCTAATTCATGTTAAGTAAGCAGAGCAATTCAAATGGTTCTTGATAGTGAAAATGAATTTGGTGAAATGGTTGCGGCTAATATTTGGTCAACCAACGATGCATAATAGTATTGGGTAACCTTTACAATTCATTTATTTTGTTATATTTCATTCAATTATTTAACTATACATTCTAATTTAAACTCTTACTTGGCCATCTATAGTGAATAATAGAATTTGAGGCTATGTCATGCCTTCTTTATGGTACAATTGAAGGGATAAGTTATCAATACCTCTGCTTCCAATGCATGCATGGTTTATTTTACTACCAGGTTAGTTGATATCACCTCCCTATATATATAAAACTATAGTAAATGACATATTTATTTTTTTCAAGTTATATTATTGACAATTTCTTTATGCTTCCATAAATTATAGTTTATTAGGAGTATAGTTGTGTTGTACTCATTCTTTGTAATTGAAACTTCCACACAAGACTCATATGAAAATCAAATTGACAATATTTAAAACCCTCTCAATCTTCTGTACTGGTAGACCAATGGATAATACATATAGGCACCCTGCAAGATAATTATCTTAGTCGTCTCAGCTTCATTAGTAAATAGGTGCAGCATTTATAGCGGGTCCAATTGTGATTAAGGCTCTTCAACAAGTGGTTCAAACTCAAACATCTATGGTCTATTACAATCAAAAGGTGCTTCCGGGATTTTCACAATCACCTTAGTGAAGATAGTTACTGTCATTTGATAATTAGGTATGGAAAATTAGAAGACTTTTCATCAAGTGTTTTTCTTTTTGATTATCTTGCATTTAAATGTTTTTCTTCTTTGGTTAATAGATTTAGAGTAATTGGTACAAGTTTTAACCTCCACTACAAAATGTTTTTTCTTTGGTCTTGATCATTGTGGACATTCCACTGCTTTATCATTTCTATTTGCAGAATGAGAAATAAAAATTTTTTTTGAAGCTATCATATGCTATTTGTTATTTGTTTCTTCTTGTGTTATTGTTCAAATGGATTAAATTTGTATATTTCTCCTCCTGCATTTTTTTTTCCAATTAAGAAGAAAAAGTGGTCTTATGCCTGTGCGAAGCAATTGATTTAGAGGTTGATTTATGGTGACTTAACTTTTCCATCAATGTGGATGTTTCTTACCATGTATGTGTATCATATAGGCTTGAACTATATTTTTGTTTCATTCTTTACAGACAAGGGGGTAGAGCATGGCCTACAATTCAACATTGTGAGGCCTTTTAGTAGGATTGGGCATATAATGGAATTTATTCCTGGCATGGATGGTTTGTGGTGGTGTCATTTTCTGGGTTTGTGTTTAATGGGTTTGTAAATGCAGTCATTTTCTAGTGTACATATATTGTGATTGTATGTTCTTCAATATTATGGGATATGTTACATGATAATGTAATTGTAATAGCAAAATTTGTACCATGGTATGATAACATTATTTTGGTATACTATATGCAGTATGCAAACTAGGGCCACACCCTTGATTTTAGAGGCATACCTATGGGTGAAACCATTATATTGGTAGCCTATGTGCACTAGTCAACCTAAGAGCACAACCTTCATGGAAGACGCATAAATGTGGGTGAAAAACTTATTTTTGTTAAGCTATGTGCAGTAGGAAAATATAAAGATGACTCTCTGTTAGAGGCATGCCTTCAAGATGACTAGATTTGAGGTGTGGGTTGGGCAGTAAGGCAAATGGAGGCATGCTAATAGCTTGAAAGGTTGGCCCTTGACGTTCATATGAAATAAGTGATGGAAATGATTCCTTGTTGATTTAAAATCAGAGATTTATTTGAAATTTTTATTTTTTTAAAAAAAAATTATCATTTTTAAAAGTTTTTCATTATTCATTTTTAATTTATTTTTTATTTTAAATCTATATTATCTTTTTATGTTTAACTACTTTTTATATTTATCTCATTAATGCTATTTTAAAAAAATTACTATCACTTCATTATTAATTTCTTTTATTTATCCATTTACTTTTATTTAATTTTAAATGTTTGTATTTTAAATATTAAAAATATAGTTTTACTAAAAAATTGCTATAATATAAAAAAATAAATTAATGAAGTCCTAATATTTAATAACTTAAAATTAACTTGACAAGATAAATTATTAATAATTTTAATTATTTAAATAAATTAATGTTAACAGAAAAATTGTGACCACATATTTATAATAAATTTTTAGAAATCATATCTCAAATAAAATATTTTATATAAATCAATTTAATTGTTTATTTAAAATGTAATAAAAATTGTTTCAATAAAAGTATTTTTATAATTTTAAAATAAATCTCTTAAATATATTAAATGAATTTATGCTATTTTTTTTATAAAAATTTTATAAATATTATATTTAATTATACTTATATAAATTACACTTACAAAATAACTTTACTATATATATATATTCTTACTTATTTTATCGTTTTTAGAGTTTTTTCAAGCTTTTTTTCTCATCAATATTTTTGTCAAATTATCCACCGGTATTTTCGATATATCTATAAAATCCAAGTACTAACATATTCGTATTTACCAATATTTTATACCTTGTGTACAAAAACCCATCCCGAATTTGGCCATTTTTTGTTTAAGAGAAAAAATATTAGAAAACTTTTGTAGCATTTGATTTGATTGTACCACAGTGGACCATTAATACCTACAAGTAACCTATTACCAATATTTATGATGCACCTACCACATAATAACTTCACATTCATTGCACATAATAATAGTCCCAAATGGTAGGGTGGTAGAAAACTCTATTCATGTTGTGTTATCCCATCCAACTTGAGTGACTTGTAACTATGCACTCGTTATGGAACATTAAATGCATGTATGTACTAGCTACATCTCTACATACTCATGTAAAGTGCTATTATTTTGATGGGAAGCTAAAAAATTCAACCAAATGAAGCCTTTTACCATTTACTTGGCTAGCTTTGACATTGCTAGTGAAGAAACAAAAGTAATTAAAAGGATAGCACATTTTGTTGCAAAACGAAGATGGAGGTAGGGGGCTACACATTGAGGGTCCGAGCACCATGTTTGGTACTGTGCTCAGCTATGCTACTCTAAAATTACTTGGTGAAGGAGCTTTTGGTGCAGAAAGAGCAATGGAAAATGGGCGAAAATGGATCTTGGACCATGGGGGTGCAACTGCAATAACTTCTTGGGGGGAAATGTGGTTTTCTGTATGAACTCAAAAATTTTGGCTTGAGCTAAAATATTAATTGTTTTGCAACTATGAGTTAACATTTGATTTGCTTCTGCTAGCCATACGTACTTGGAGCATATGAATGGTCTAGGAATAATCCACTCCTACCAAAAGTGTGGCTATGTCCTTACATTCTTCCAGTTAATCCAGGTCTCTCTCTCTCTCACTGTGTGTGTGTGTGGGTAAATATAAATGTAAATATAAATATGGATATGAATATAAGTCTCCTGCAATGAGGTGTAAAGGATCATGGTTAGCTGTAGAAGAAGTTATTAATAATCTCAATTTGATGCATAACAAAGATCCTAACTAATGGGGAAAGTCAAATGGCTAGAAAATACAAATGGATATGATTGTAACGCATAATGAAGGATTGGAGAATTAAAATTGCTTTTGGACAACTAGGACAAGAATCTTACATTAGAGGAAAGCTGTAGTATCTAATTTTATTCCTCATGTTAGAGAATAGAAGCAAACTATGGAGCAATGAGGTTTCTTTAAATAGAATCCTAGACTTTGAAAAGGCTAGTTTAATTATTTTTTTAAAAATATTTTCCTCGCATTTGGGTTCTTGCCAATTTTATTTATATTTTTGGGGATTTTCCCCTAGAGTGTCCTCTTTATTCCTTAATTCATTACAATCAAAGCTTTAATTGATTTTTCAATTACTTTGCTCGGGTTTTTTTCTCCCCTGTTAACAGAACTAGGTTTTGTTTCCACTTTATTAAAGACTTTAATTTTATTCTCCTTGACAAACAAGTTACCAATAAATTAGGCAGCTTTTCAGGTTTATTTTATCTCACTACAAGCAAGATTTTATTTATTGGTGGTAAGCTTTCAAATTTTTATCTATAGGACGGATGTGGTGTCATTGCCGAATGGTTTATTTGCCCATGTCATACATATATGGGAAGAGGTTTGTTGGTCTAATTACACCCACAATTATTTCTTTGAGAAAGGAGCTATACATAGTCCCTTATCAAGAAGTAGATTGGAATCAAGCCCGCAATCAATGTGCGAAGGTTGGTTAGCATATTTTCTCCTTCCGAACTCATGTTTTTAACATTTACCATCCCCTTATGATGCTATTTTAGCTCTTGTACTGTTGTAGACCCTCAATTTTGTCTCTTTAGCATATGTCTTTAAGTTCATTTCTAGTGCTTCATAGTACTTCCTTGGTGGCCCATAACTACTCATACAACTTATTTTTTCTGAGCCACCTCGGAGACTTTGGTTGAGGGATTGCCTAACCCCTTATTATGATCCTTAGCAGTCTTGATTAGACTTAAGCTTTTCATTCCTTCTTAGGATAGCTCTTAGGTCCACTTAGGCATCACCCTTGGCTAATTTAGACATTTTGGGCCCGTTTAGACACCTTAAACTCGCCTAGGTTCACCTTAGACCCGCTTAAACACTTCATTGGGGCTCAACCTTTTTATATAATCTCTTGATCATTATTGCATGCATTTGATGATTATATTTTCTTTGTTTATTCATTTATTTATTTGTTTATTTATTCATCCATTTATTTATTCATTTTTTAATTTCTATTACGTTTTGTTTTTATTTTTTTTATTTTTCTTCTTTCATTTATTTACCTACTTAATAGAGAATTGTTAGAATTGTTTAGATATTAAATATGCATACAACCCCCTTATTGAATGATGGAATTGTACAATCTGATATCTCATTTTCTCTTTCATTTTCTTTTAATCGTATTTCACTTTATTACCAATTTCATGACTTTCATTAGTTGCTTCTCTTTTCCTTTGATTTTTTAATCTTATCTTATTTTGTTTTGCATGAGGAGCACCATCTTGGGGAGTACAAGAGGATCTACATTACTGGTTTGATCAACATATGTTTGAGACTGAAAGCCTTCAGGATGGAAAAAGATGGTCATCACAGCCCCATGCTTCTTCTGCCCATCTCTCAGAATTGAAGCCTCTGTACAGAACTTCGTCATATCCTGAACAGTAGCAGCCACAGCAGCTGCAGCAACAGCAGCATAGACTGCATCATTCAGTTCAACCTTCATTTGGTCATTTATCAGAGTTGCAGCCCCAACTATTAAATCCCCATCTTTCCCCAGCTCCACCCATCATGAACAAATATGAAGCAATGCTTGGGATAAGTGATCTGAGGAATCAAAGACCCAAGTCAATGCAAAAAGGTAGACCGAATCATCGGTTTTCTCAACAAGGCTTGGATACTAGTAGTCGGAAGAGTGATGTTGGGTGGCCACAGTTCAGATCCAAGTATATGACAGCTGATGAAATTGAAAGTATCCTTAGAATGCAACGTTGTGGTACAGATGGATGAGTAGAAAGGAAAATAACATGAAAATAGAAAGGAAGTGGCCACTTTGTGCACAACACGCATATAGTGGGTTGTAAGGGGGATTCTTTTTGTTTTTTTTAGAAAAGAAAAGTCAACTTGTATCACTTACCAAACGAGATGTGGTTGCATCCTTGAGGGAATCTCCCAATGAGCCACCATGTATGCACTTTCCTTATCCATGTGCATTAAAAAAGGAAATA
This sequence comes from Vitis vinifera, assembly GCF_030704535.1. Lineage (NCBI taxonomy): Eukaryota > Viridiplantae > Streptophyta > Magnoliopsida > Vitales > Vitaceae > Vitis > Vitis vinifera. The sequence goes on along the minus strand of NC_081813.1, from coordinate 23,507,238 downwards.
GAATATTCAATAGAGAGAAGGTGTTGCCATATAAACATGTCATAGAGAGAACACACGAGGAGGACTTTTCTTTTGGAGCAGAGATCCACATACAAGAGCAATCTTTTTTAGAGAGGACACGCGCAAGAGTTTTTTTGGGGGGAGCAGTAGAGGACTTGAAACACAAGAGAGTATTTTTCCGATACAATACAGGTTAGTTTTCGGTTTTCGATATAGTATTTCTTTTTTTTAGTTTGGGTTTTAGTTTATTGGTTTAATTAATTGTTTGTGATAAATTCCTTTAAATCTCGATTTCAAACAATCTTTTATTTTTATTAGATTAAATGTCTCTCTTTTATGATTGCAATTCATTAGTTCTATGCTAGTTTATTTTAATCTACATGAAAGTTTAAATAAAGTTTATATTTTTAATTCCAATTAGTTTATTTTTAATTTGAATATGTTATTGATCTTAATTCTTTAGTTTAATTGATCTTGTGAGGTAAAATTTATATTTTTAATTCCAATTAGTTTAATTCTAGTTTATTTTTAATTTGAATATGTTATTGATCTTAATTCTTTAGTTTAATTGATTTTGTGAGGTAAAATTTATATTTTTAATTCCAATTAGTTTAATTCGAGTTTATTTTTAATTTGAATATGTTATTGATCTTAATTCTTTAGTTTAATTGATCTTATGAGGTAAAAATTATAATTTTAATTCCTTTTAGTTTAATTCTAGTTTATTTTTAATTTGAATATGTTATTGATCTTAATTCTTTAGTTTAATTGATCTTGTGAGATAAAATTTATATTTTTAATTCCAATTAGTTTAATTTTAGTTTATTTTTAATTTGAATGAGTTATTGATCTCAAATCTACTAGTTTAATTGGTCTTGTAAGGTAAAGTTTATATTTTTAATTCCGATTAGTTTAAAATCTAGTTTAGTTTTAATTTGAATATGTTATTGATCTTAATTCTTTAGTTTAATTGCTCTTGTGAGGTAAAACTTATATTTTTAATTCCAATTAGTTTAATTCTAGTTTATTTTTAATTTGAATATGTTATTGATCTTAATTCTTTAGTTTAATTGGTCTTGTGAGGTAAAATTTATATTTTTAATCCCAATTAGTTTAATCCTAGTTTATTTTTAATTTGAATGAGTTATTGATCTTAAATCTATTAGTTTAATTGGTCTTGTAAGGTAAAGTTTATATTTTTAATTCCGATTAGTTTAAATTCTAGTTTATTTTTAATTTGAACGAGTTATCGATCTTAATTCTTTAGTTTAATTGATCTTGTGAGGTAAAGTTTACATTTTTAATTCCAATTAGTTTAATTCTAGTTATTCACGTGTTTCTTGAAATCTAAATGTTAGTTTTTGGATGATAATTTTGTTAGTTTGTTTGATTAGGAAGTCATAAATTTGTTGCTTTAGTGATTGTTGGTCAAATTTTTTTTTAGGGCCACTGGAAACCCACAAAGGTTGGCCTTTACTCTCACCACTTTAATTGACAAGATTTTCTAAAATCTTTATTTTGTGATCTTTGTTTCCTTTTGTTTTGATTGATATTTTGTTTTCAATTTTTGCTATTTTAAAAGTTAATTTCTTTTATTTTAAAACAAAACTCTTTTTCTAAAAAAAAACCTTTTAAGATTTTTTTTAAAAATTCATTTAAAGCCTCTAGAATCAAAATCTCTTTTCTTTTTTAAAAAAATAATATGCAACCGTATCTTAATCGGTTTGCATCCTTTTCAATTTTCAACAAAAATTTTGGTTTTGAACAAAACACGAATCAAAGCTTGTGGTCCTAATAAATGGGATAATTTTAGGCTAAATTCGTGTATATTAATTTGGGGAATTGGTGAAACCCCTACATAAGAAAATCTTTTCAAAATTTATTTTTGCTACTACCCTGCTATTTATTGTAATCATATTTACATTTTTCTTTTTAGGAATTGTATACAAGATATGTATGGTTAATTATTCTGTATCCTAATAATTTTTGCTAATTAATTAGATAGGCATGCTAGGATTTATTATTTATTATTTATTATCTAACCCTCATGTCCTAAGGAGCATTAGGAGTTATATATGCTATTCAGGTACGTTCCCTAATACCCACTTTCTAAACCCTATGAATATGATTGTCGTTGCGTACTATGCCCATGCTTGCTATCTTGTTTGATTGCCTTGATATACATTTGATGATTGTTTGATTATCTTTGATAAAATGCATGTTGTGTGATGTATCTCAATACTAACTTTAATGTTTTATGATAACGCTTGAGAAGTCGTCCTGGTATGCACCCTAACTCTTCTTTATGGTAATTTGATCCTATTTGGCATGTTATTTTTTGAAATCAACTTAGTCTATCTAGGTATCCTCAATTAATCAATTAATTGCCACATTACCCCCAATTTAGTCAGTAGAGACCTCTTTAGGGCTTAGAGGGGTGCTACCTCCCAGAGGTACCTTCCCAATAAGTAACCTGATCCCTGGACTTAGACTCAAGTTTTTCAAAGACATGTTTTTCCAAAAATTATGGAGTCGTTTTTTTTAGGGTTTTATTTCTTGTTTTATTTTCCCTTTAAAATAAAAATAAAATAAGTGGCGACTCCGACTTTTCCAAAAATTATTTTTTTACAAATAAAAAGCGAGTCTAGCCGATCGAGTGGGGACGCACGTGAAAAATGCGGGTCCACAACTGTGCTTCTGATCAGTATCCTTGCATATGGATGATCTACAAGTTTATCCCCTGAAAATTAATCTTATTAGTTGCTGATAGATTTTATGTTAACCATCACTAGGATGTCTACAAGTTTCTCTCCATTTTGAAGCATACTGGTATATGTAAGAAGATCAAGGAGTATCTTCATTGTGAAGTAATTTTCCCCATGTCTTGATCTCACCTATCTGATTCCAAGGAGATACATTGATTGGATCTATATGAGAAATCCAGTAGATGTTTTTTTTACCTTGAAAATTTTATTTTGTGTTGTCAGCAAGTATGATAGTCACAAAAGAAGTGGTACTATGGGCCTATGTTGTATTGTCTAACTGAAACTCTATTGCTGAAAGTACAAAAATGCAACACCAAAGTGCTCCAATTGTGCTTTGGTGGATTGCTTTTAGTCCATACCCCATGCATAACTCTCCCTTCACTAAGGATGAAAGGGTGGTGGTGCCATATATGCTTCTTCCTGAAAATAACATAGATATAAGCAAGAGTTGCTTAGTCATGTTGGCATCTTGATCAAATTGTGGAGTTCTTTTTTCTTTTCTTTTTTTTTTCATTGTCTATTTTAACTTCATGTGAAGTTCACTATATTCAACCTTATTTTTAAAATTTATTTATTTATTTATTTTTTACTCCAATAGAGATAATATTTTTAGACTAAAGCTTCTATGGTTCCTTGACCAAGTCTCTTGTGCAAAAAAAATATTATTTACGGTGGCTTTGATTAACATGTGTATTGCCCATTTGAAATGTGTTTGGCATGATGAGAGGTACTAGGAATTTTTGTTGTTGCCTACAATGGAGGGAATTTTTGTAGTAATGGATGAGAAAGCCATCTTAATAATGTTTCTTAAATCATTGGGCCTTTTAAAATAGGTTAGCTTCTAATCGTTTTGTGGCTTTTGGTGATAGGGTTTTCCTAAAATGGAAGATGTTGTGTTGCTGAGAACTTACAACCAAACAAAAACAAAAGGTTGAAGACAATCTTGATATGATTTAAGATGGATTCATAATTTAAATGCTCTATGTATAAATCAATATACAAGTGATGTCAAGGGCAAGTAATTCAATGCAAGTACTGTATAAAAAATGTTATTTGAAAGAAGTCTTATGCAATAAGAAGTCTTTCTAGAGGATTCAAAAGGAAAATTAAAACTCATTTTGGAGGATCTACAAAATGAAAAAAAATGGAAAAAGAGAAAAGGTAATCACAACATAAATTTGGTTTGTATAATGTTTTGATAATATCAACATTTTATCAGTATGTAATTCGATGTGTTTATTGGCATTTTGGTTAGTTAAGTGTAAGTGTTAAAATAATATCGATACTTTATAGATATTAATTAAGATTTCTGACATATTGTTAACACCATGATTTTCATTTGTCATTGAAAAATATCTCCAAAGTAAGGTTGTGTTCCTGCATTTGGGAATTTAATGGAAATTTAAAATGCAGCACATATGAATCTTTTTATATATAAATTTCATGTATTTCCTATTGAGTTGTAAATTACACTAATACTTTATGAATAATAACTTTAGGGGTTGTTCATCCTTTTCTCTAAGCTTATTGTTGAGTAGCCAAGGGTCTAAGAGAAGTTTTTTGGATGTTGTGAAAAGAAATAGGTTCTCTTGCAAAAATGAGCCAATCTTTTGAAAGTAATTCACCTAATGAAGAATGGGAGTCTATTATATACAATTTACAACTAAATTCTGGTTTTTATTGTGGTTCAACTATTATATTTCCTTAAAATTCTAAATCAAGTCAACTAGCAATATGCATTTAGATTTTCAATCATTTTTTTTCCTCAAAATTTATTTAATTTGCAGTTTCATGATGATCACTGATTACTATTCAAAAAGTACTCTTTTATAGCTTGAAACTAACTGTTTTAAACACTGTTGAGTAGTAGTTAATACCTTTTAACTCAATTGGCACATTAAGGAACCTAACAAGGGTTACTAATCAGTTTTTGGCAAGTTTTGTTGTTTTTGGTAGCTATTTGATCATTGAAACAAGCCAAGAATGAGGGAGAATTTTGTGAAATCCACGGCAATACAAGTTGAAGCTCAAATACATGAAGAATTCAAGCTTTGGAGCACTTCATGGCCCTTTTCCAAGCTTAGCAATAGGCTGCCAAGCCAATCAGAGATGCAAGGAAGAAAACCAGAGGAAGAAATCCAACAACTAGCATTTACGCATGGTTATGTGAAAATTTCACATAGCATGTGAAATCAAGAGGAGGAGCAACTACAAGACTGAAAGCAGGACTGAGTGAAAGACAATTTTGCATGGTATGCGAAATCTTCCTATGCACCGACTTCGTTAGATTTTTATCTCCAAATATTTTGTGTAATTTTCTATTTTCTCTTTGTAATCAACCTATATATTTTCTTTGATATCTTTTTATATTTTTTTTTGGTAACATTTTTTGGGAAAGAGGGAGAAAGAGACGTAGGGGGATGAAAAAATGATTGAACACTTGTAAATTCTCGTAGAAAGAAATATACAGAGCTTTTGCTCTACCTTTCCTTCTCATTTTGTTTTCACTTTTCTTTCTAGCCAAACAACCTCTGAGGATGATTTCTAAGGGGATGAGTGGCTAGGTTTTACGTTTCTTGGAGTAAGGGAAGCTAGGTGAAAGACCCGAATGAAAAGATGGGAGTTGTCCTTGCTTTAAATGAAAGTAGTTGTTAACCATTAATGGTTTTTATTTCAAGGTTTAGCTTTAAATCCCTTAAAATCACCTTGAATGGCCAATACTTTGTAAGCTTTTCAGATTCTATGGATGCTTATTGCTAGATCCATGGATGTCTATTAGTTATCATTTACGAGCCATTAGAAGGTGGTTCAAGGTGAGGGTCTTTAGTGTTTGAAGCCATTAATGGGAAGCAATTACCATTTTTCATGAGCCCTTTAGATCAAATCTTAATTGCTAAATACAAAACCGATTTAGGAGATAACCATCCTTTATGTTATTGTCTCTAACGCGAGGAGAAGATCCGGAATCTTTCCCTTTGCCTAAGGAACCCGATCCTAGTGACCTAAAGCTCCAAGAGACCTTTTCTTTGTAGTTAACTTCACTTATTATTTTTGCTTAACTTAAAATCAATCTTTGCAACCACAATTCCATTTTCTTTAAAAGCTAATTTTCATAAGGAAAAGCACCATTTTATTTCCTTCACTAAAGTCAACTGTACGAAGAAAATCCATCCCTGTGGACGATCCTAAAGCCACTATACTATGTTAGCTATGCTACCCTAGTGTAAGGTGATTTAGGTTTTATAAATTTTGTTGATAACACCTGTCTAGGCCAGAATCAAATGGCATGACTGCATGAGGGACGAATCAAATGGCGTCATTGTCGGGGATGGTGCCAAAGTGCATTAACATGACCTTTGGTGAACACTTGTGATCTTCATCACAAGTTTTGTGATTTTTCTTTTACTAATTATTTTTCTTTGTCTCTATTTTAGCTTATCTTTTATTTAGTTTTTAGCTAACCTAACTTTTCCTAGAATTGTACTTCTTTTGTTTTCTTTGTTTTTTGTTTCAGTGGTATCTAATTGTGCATGCCCTATTAGATAAGAGATATTGAGGGAAGACTTGTGAAAATCGAAACTCCTCGAGAAACTGAGTTGGAAGTGTGCTTGAACATCATGGATGTTCTACCTAAAGACTAGAATAGCCAACATGGTCAAGAGGATAATTTCAATGCATACCGATCCATGAGGGACTACATGCATCCACCTCGTATGAGTGCACCATCATGCATAGTGCCTCCCATTGAGCAACTAGTAATCCGACCTCACATCGTGCCACTCCTACCTACTTTCCATGGGATGGAAAGTGAGAATCCCTACTCACATATTAAGTAATTCGAGGAGGTTTGTAATGCATTCCAAGAAGGAGGAGCTTCAATTGACTTGATGAGGCTCAAGTTATTTCCTTTCACCTTGAAGGATAAGGCCAAGATTTAGCTTAATTCTCTAAGGCCAAGGAGTATCCGAACTTGGATTGATTTGCAAGCCGAGTTTCTCAAGATGTTCTTCCCTACTCATAGGACCAATGGTTTGAAAAGGCAAATTTTGAACTTCTCAACTAAGGAGAATAAGAAATTCTATGAGTGTTAGGAGAGGTACATGAAAGCTATTAATGCTTGTCCTCACCATGGCTTTGACACATGGCTTTTAGTGAGCTATTTGTACGATGGTATGTCTTCTTCAATGAAGCAACTCCTAGAAACTATGTGTGGAGGAGACTTCATGAATAAGAATCCGGAGGAAGCCATGGACCTTTTGAGTTATGTGGCTGAAGTTTCAAGAGGATGGGATGAACCAAATGCTAGAGAGTTGGGAATAATGAAGTCTCAACCTAATGCTAAGGGTGGGATGTATGTTTTGAATGAAGACATTGACATGAAGGCAAAGGTTGCAGCTATGGCAAGGAGATTGGAAGAGCTAGAAATGAAGAAGGTACAAGAAGTGCAAGCCATTTCTGAGATACCAGTGCAAGCTATGCCTTGTTCCATTTGTCAATCTTATGAGCATAGGGTGGAGGAGTGTCCTACAATTCCAGTAGTAAGAGAGATTTTTGGTGATCAAGCAAATGTTATTGGTCAATTCAAGCCCAATAACAATGCTTCATATGGCAACACCTACAATTCATATTGGAGGAACCATCCAAATTTCTCTTGGAAACCAAATCCACCTCTGTACACACAACCTGCTCAAGCACCTTAGCAAGCCTCGAATCTTGAACAAGTTATTGTGAACCTTAGCAAGGTTGTGGGAGACTTTGTAGGAGATTAGAATTCCATCAATGCTCAACTGAATCAGAGAATTGATAGTATGGAGAGTACATTGAACAAAATGATGGATGAGATGCAAAATGACTGTCTCAAAAGATAGACAATGTCCAATACGCAATCTCAAGGCTTACCAACCTCAACACAGTGCAAGAGAAAGGAAAGTTTCCTTCTCAACCTCAACAAAATCCCAAGGGTATCCATGAAATGGAGGCTCAAGAGGGAGAATATTCAAAAGTGAGGGAAGTCAAAGAAGTTATCACCTTGAGGAGTGGTAAAGAGGTTGATCAGCCCACATCCAAGCCAAAGCATGATGAAGAGAGTGTAGTAGAAAAAAAAAAGAGTGAGGAAATTAAAGGAAAGAGAAAAGGGAAAAGTACAAAGAAAGATGACCATGATTCTAGTGTGGATGAAGAACCCGAGAGGATAGTCATCAAGGAAGATATGATGAAGAAACACATGCCTCCACCTTTCCTCCAAGCTTTGCATGGCAAAAAGGGAACCAATAATGCATCAAAAAAATTTGAAGTGTTGAGGCAAGTGAAGGTCAATATCCCTTTGCTAGACATGATCAAACAAGTGTCGACATATGCAAAATTCTTGAAGGACTTATGCACTGTAAAAAGAGGGTTGAATGTGAACAAGAAAGCCTTCTTAACTCAGCAAGTGAGTGCCATCATATAGTGTAAGTCTCCAGTGAAGTACAAAGATCTAGGCTGCCCTACCATCTCAATGAGTATTGGAGGGACTTGTGTGGAGAAAGCTTTGTTGGACTTGGGAGCAAGTGTGAATTTGCTACCCTACTTTGTCTACAAGCAGTTGGGACTTGGAGAGTTGAAGCCAACATCCATCACTCTATCTCTGGCAGATAGATCAGTGAAGATTCCAATAGGGATGATTGAAGATGTCTTGGTTCAAGTTGACAAATTCTACTATCCATTGGATTTTGTTGTTCTTGATACGGATTCGGTTGTCAAAGGAACTAATTATGTTCCAATCATACTTCGAAGACCATTCCTAGCTACATCAAATGCAATCATCAATTGTAGGAATAAAGTCATGTAACTCACGTTTGGCAACATGACATTAGAGCTCAACATCTTCCATTTGTGCTAGAAGCATATTCATCTGGAAGAAGAAGAAGGTCCAAAGGAACTGTGCATGATTGACACTTTAGTGGAGGAGCATTGTGATCAGAGAATGCAGGAGGATTTGATTGAGAGTTTTGGGGATCTTAATGAAGGGTTACCTGAACCCTCAGATTTGCTTGCTACCCTACCCCCTTGGAGGAGGAGAGAAGAAATTCTACCCTTATTCAATGAGGAGAAGACACAAAGAGCTGCTAAAGAGGACCCCCCAAAGCTTATTCTTAAGCCACTACCCACAAATTTGAAGTATGCATACTTGGAAGAAGACAAGAAGTGCCCTATTGTTATATCTTCAGCTCTTACCATCCATCAGGAGGATTGTCTACTTGAAGTCCTTAGAATATGTAAAAAAACAATAGAGTGGCAAATAGCTGATTTGAAAGGGATCGGCCCTTTAGTCTGCACCCATCATATTTACATGGAGGATGAAGCTAAGCCAGTTTGTCAACCTCGGAGAAGGTTGAACCCTCATATGCAAGAGGTGGTGCAAGCTGAAGTTCTTAAGCTACTTCAGGCCGGTATTATTTACCCCATATCAGATAGCCTATGGGTGAGTCCTACTCAAGTTGTGCCAAAGAAGTCAGAGATCACGGTGGTGCAAAATGATAAGGGAGAAGAGGTCTCTACACACCTCACTACAGGTTGGAAAGTGTGTATCAATTACAGGAGGCTGAATGCGGTGACAAGGAAGGACCATTTCCCGTTGCCCTTTATTGATCAGGTGCTTGAGAGGGTCTTTGAGCATCCTTTTTATTGTTTCTTGGATGGCTACTTCGGGTACTTTCATATAGAAATTGATGTTGAAGACCAGGAGAATACCACTTTCCCGTGCCCATTTGGAACTTATGCATACAGGAGAATGCCTTTCGGCTTATGCAATGCACCCGCAACTTTCCAAAGATGCATGTTAAGCATTTTCAGTGATATGGTGGAGCATATTATGGAAGTCTTTATGGATGATATCACTATATATGGAAGTGCATTTGATGAATGCTTGGTCAACTTAGAAGCTGTTCTAAACCGATGCATTGAGAAAAACTTAGTGCTTAATTAGGAGAAGTGCCATTTCATGGTACACCAAGGGATTGTCCTTAGGCACATCATATCCAAGCAAGGCATTGAAGTTGACAAAGCAAAGGTTGAACTCATTGTTAAGTTACCATCCCCAATAAATGTCAAAGGAGTAAGGCAATTCCTTGGCTATGCCGAGTTCTATAGGAAGTTTATCAAGTATTTATCTAAGCTTGCAAGGCCTCTTTGTGAACTATTGGTGAAGGATGCTAAATTCATATAGGATGATAGATGCCAAAGGAGTTTTGAAGAATTGAAGCTATTTCTGACAACCGCACCAATAGTGAGGGCTCCCAACTGGCAACTTCCCTTTGAGGTAATGTGTGATGCCAGTGACTTTGCTATATGAGCTATTCTTGGGCAAAAAGAATATGGAAAACCCTATGTGATCTACTATGCAAGCAAGACATTGAATGAGGCTTAAAGAAACTACACAACCACCTAGAAAGAATTGTTAGTTGTAGTTTTTACCTTGGATAAGTTTCGTGCTTACTTGGTCAGGTCTTTCATTGTGGTTTTCACTTATCACTCTGCTTTAAAGTATTTGTTGACTAAGCAAGATGCTAAAGCAAGGTTGAATAGATGGATTCTCTTGCTTCAAGAGTTCAATCTCCAAATCAAAGACAAGAAATGAGTGGAGAATGTGGTAGCAGACCACCTTTCAAGGCTAGCTATCGCACATAATTCCCATGGTTTGCCCATTAATGATGATTTTCCAAAAGAGTCTCTTATGTTGGTGGAAGTTACTCCTTGGTATGCTCACATTGCGAACTACCTAGTCATAGGAGAAGTTCCAAGTGAGTAGAAAACACAAGATAAGAAGCACTTCGTTGAAAAAATTCATGCCTACTATTGGGAGGAGCCATTTCTATTCAAGTATTGTGTGGATCAGATAATAAGGAAGTGGGTTCCTGAAGAACAACAAAAGGGAATCCTGAGTCATTGCCATGAAAATGCATGTGGAAGCCACTTTGCTTCTTAGAAGATAGCCATGAGGGTGTTGCAATAGGTTTCTATTGGCCATCACTTTTCAAAGATACTCACACCATGTGCAAGAGTTGTGATCGATGCCAGAGGCTTGGGAAGTTGACAAGCAGGAACATGATGCCTTTGAACCCTATTTTGATAGTTGATTTTTTTTATGTTTGGGGCATTGACTTCATGGGACCTTTCCCTATGTCTTCTGGCTACTCTTACATCTTGGTGGGAGTAGATTATGTTTCTAAGTGGGTTGAGGCAATCTCATGCAAACACAATGACCATAGAGTGATTCCCAAGTTTCTTAAGGAAAACATCTTCTCAAGATTTGGGGTGCCTGATTACTACCAAAAAGTGCTATTTTGTAGACCTAATTATAATGGTTTTAAGCACCTTTCAGTAGTAATCATATTCATTTAACCCAATTGACATGTTAAGGACCCTTGCAATCGTTTCTAATCAAATTGTGTTAAGTTTTGGTGTTTTTGATAGCTTTTAGCTACACCAAAGCAATCCAAGAATGAGGGAGAGCTGTATATAGTTCATGGCAAAGATTTTGGAAGCTCAAATTCATGAAGAACCAAGCTTTGGAGCTCCATAGCCCTTTGCCAAAGTCGTTCAAAGTATGCAAGGAAAGAACAATGGAGAAGAGGAAAACAGAGTGAAGAAAATAGAGGACAGAAGCTACAGTATTCTTTCACACTTTTGGAGCACTTCCTGAAGTCCATTTTCTAAATGCTATATACCATTTCAAAGATCAGGAAGTCAAGAATCTAACGCTTCAAACCGTGTACGATTTGGAGCTGAAATGAGGAAGATATGGCCTTCGGAAGACAACTGCATCAAGCCATGGGAACACCATTTCGCACCATGAAGAACCACCTTGCGAAATTTCGCAAGGTGCCTTTTCACCTTGCGAAATTTCGCAAGGTGCCTTTTCACCTTGCGAAATTTGGACCCTTCATCTTTCCCCTTTGCGAAAATGCCTTTGAAATCCCCTGTTTTGAGACGCTGTTGATGATATTCCACTGCCGGTTCTCCAAGATATTTTGCTTGATTTTTAGCTTTGTAAATACCTATTTTACCCTTGTAATCAACCAATGAATAGGTTGCTTTTGTAATAGCTCTTGTAATTTAGCTTGTTATTGTCTTTAAATAGAGGTGAAGAGCCTCAGACAAAGATATCTTGTAACCTGTAACTTTATAAGTTATAAGAGCACTTTTGTTCATACGCTTCTTTTCTATTTTCTTTCTCATTTTCTTAGTAGCCAAACATCCTTGGAGGATGAAATCCCCAAGGATGAGAGGCTAAAACCTTTTAGTTTCTTGAAGTAATGGATGCCATGTGAAGCTCCCGTGTCAGGATGGAGATTTCCAAGCCATAAATGTAAGTAGCTGAGCGTCATAAATGTTTTCATTCAAAGTAAAGCTTTTAATCCCTCTGACTTGCTTTGAATGGCCAATACTTGATAACCTTTTGGTCTCAGTGGATTCTTATTGTTAGATCCACTGACGTTCATTAGTTATCTCCTACGAGCAATTGTATTGCAAGTCGAGGAGATGACTTATACCAATAAAAGAGCATTTATGAGGTTCAGCTACCCTTTTTGTAAGTTTTCAAGGACTAAAACTCAATTGTTAAACTCATACCGGTTCGGGAAGTAAGCATCACCTTAGTTGCTTCCCCAACTCGAGGTGAAAAGTCCCAAAATCTCCATTTTTACATAGTGAGTTAAGCATGGCTATCCAAAGCTTTGAGAAACTTCTTTTTCCATCTTTTAACCTATTTTCATGTTAGTTTAGTTTACAACACCTTCATCTTTTTATGTTTTCATCTTAACCTAATTTTTATTAAGAAAAGTTCACTCCATCCTCCGAACTTCACCAGTGTTTGCGAAAACCCTTCCCAGTGAACGATCCTAGAACCACTATGCTATAGTAGCTTGGCTACTTTAGTAATAGTATTTAAGGTATAAATTTTGTTGATACGCCTTTAAAGCTAAGCTACCATGAGTCGCATCAAATAGCGCCAAAGCCATAATTAGTGATGGGGGTACTCATTTTTGCAACAAGCCTTTTGAAACTCTCCTAGCCAAGTATGGGGTGAAGCATAAGGTAGCTACACATTACCACCCTCAAGCTAGTGGGCAAGTTGAGTTAGGAAACCGGGAGATTAAAAACATATTGATGAAGGTGGTGAACACAAACAGAAAATATTGGTCAGTCAAGCTCCTTGATTCACTATGGGCATATAGAACAGCTTACAAGACCATTCTTGGGATGTCTCCTTATTGCCTAGTCTATGGCAAAGCATGTCATCTCCTTGTGGAATTGGAATACAAGGCTTAGTAGGCAATCAAGAAGCTCAACATGGATTTGAGCAGAGCTAAGTTGAAGAGGTTCTTAGACCTTAATGAGTTGGAAGAATTGAGAAATGATGCCTACATCAATTCAAAAATTGCAAAAGAGAAATTGAAAAGGTGGCATGATCAGTTGGTTTCCCATAAGGATTTTCAAAAGGGACAAAGAGTCTTGCTCTATGACTCTAAGCTCCACATCTTTTCAGGCAAGCTGAAATCAAGGTGGATAGGTCCTTTTACCATTTACCAAGGTTATTCAAATGGAGTAGTGAAACTACTCAACTCCAACAGCACTAGGAGCTTCAAAGTGAATGGCCATCGTCTCAAGCCCTTTGTAGAGCATTTTTCCCATGACAAAGAGGAATTCATCCTCCTTGATCCACATCAAGCTTGACAAGACTAGTTTTTTTTTATGGACTTAGTCTTTCTAAAGACTATCAGTCCATATCTTTTTGTTTTATTTTTTATTTGAGAGTTTTCTTGTATTATTACTTGTTTTGATTTTGATTTCTTGTTTTAATTTTATTTTGGTTTGATTTAACTTAGGTTTTTGATGATCAATTGCAGGGGGGACTTCAAAGCAGTTGGGTGTGTCCTTAAAGATTCTTAGCAAAGGAAAAACCAAGGCAATTCACACACCCTGTGAAATTTTCGCAAGACATGCGAAATTCATGGCTCATTTCACATGGGCTGTGAAAATTTCGCACACCCTGCGAACCAATTTCGCACACCCTGCGAACTAATTTCGCACACCCTGCGAACCAATTTTGCACACCCTGCGAACCAATTTCGCATACTGTGCGAAAATAAATTAACCCTGCGAACTCATTTCGCATACCCAACACAGTGCGAAACACTATACAAAAACCTAAGGGGTTTGCGAACCCATTTCGCACTCTATGCAAAAATCAAAAGACGTTGTACGAAAACCAAAAGACACTCTACCATCTCTTTTTAAACCCCCGAGCCCTAATTTTCTCATTTCGCAAGCACCCCTATCATTGCGAACCCCTCATTTTCCTTTGCCACCTTGCGACCTCATCTCTTCATAGTGTCACCTCGTCTCTTTCCATTCAACACCCCGCCACGCGCATCTTACTTCAAAGAGTCGCACTCCGAGCCCCCTTCGAGCACATACCTAAGGCCCACCTTCCATTTTCGACATGGCACGGACCCAAGGAGCCCTTTCCGCCCTCTCACCGAGTCGCACTTCGAGGTAGAGAGCCTCATCTGCTCGGGTGCCTCGTGATTCTCCATCTTAGGCCACGGAGGCCCTACAAATTCCACCTTTTGAGGATGGAGTGCCCACAAGTCCTTCATATCCTGCTCCTCAACGCAGATATGAGACAAGGAGACCACCTACTACACCAGGGGCGACTACTTCACGCCCTGAGATTTCAGTGCGGCGCCCTCCTGCCAAAAGGGTCAGGACTTCAGGCCTAGGCGAGTTATCTAGAGCTCCACAACCTGAGCCTCCTGTAGCTACACATGCTCAAGCTCCTGTAGATTCTGAGCTTCCTTCTGACAGTCACTGGAGTCTATTATCAAACGCCCGATGTTTGCAGCACCACCCATTGAGGGTAACTCAGATTGTAGAGTGAGACCTTCCTACTCGGAGTTATATTTTGATCAAGAGGCCATGCAACAGTAGCCTGAGCTCCGAGACTCTTATGACCTATTGCAGAGGTACTATCTTGAGCACCTTATGACTCATTGTGAGTTCTTTTATCCTAGAGTAACATTAGACTTTTACCAGTCTATGACTACTCGTGGCATCCTGAGTCCTACCGCGATTCACTTCACCATTGATGGATGTCATGGTATCCTTGAGGCCAAACATATTGCAGAGACTCTACATATTCCTTTCAAGCCAGTTGATCCATCTGCTTTCGGCCAGTGGTCCCTAGTATCTCAGAGGGACATGGTCCACATTTTATCCAAGGGGACCTCTACATATTCGATCCTTCTACGGAAGGAGCTTCCACTTGGGATGCTCCTCGTAGATGTGGTGCTACGCTCCAACCTCTTTCCCCTATAGCATTCGGTACAGTGGCGATGAGCTATTTTAGACGCTTTATTCCATATATCAAAGGGCTTCTACTTTGGCCCACACCACTTAATCATGGCCTCCATCCTCCACTTTGAGGAGAAGGTCCATAGGAAGAAGCTTCAGAGGGTGGACACCATTCCATTACTATTCCTGAGGTTGCTTTGCCAGATCTTAGAGTATATGGGCTTTCCTACTGAGCTTCGGCTCGAGCGTCGTTGGCTTTGTCGAGAGCAATTCACTCTGGAAAAATGGAATCAGTTGGCGGGCTATTCTGCACCTCTAGAAGCCCTTTCCATGGTAACACCTCTAGTGCCCCCACAGACAGAGCAGGGCGAGCTTCTGACAAAGACTATACCACCTGCCCCTATATCACCTACTTCAACACCACCAGTGCCTATGCTTGAGGCTACTTCTGCTGCTCCCCCTATGACTCCTACTGTTCCACCAGTTGCTCCTACTACATCCAAGCCTTCCATCACCATCTCTGCTTCGAAGTTTCGCGGCCTTGTACATACCTTTCAAACACTGACCACCACACATGCTGCTCTCTTCCAGCAGATGGTTGAGATGCGTGCCCATTAGGACCAACAGACTATTATACTCCACCAGATTTAGTAGCACCTAGGACTTCTGCCTCCACCTTAGCCTGACCTTCTTGCATCATCAGAGCCTTTAGCTCTAACTGAGGATACTATTCCAGCTGAGGACACTACCATAGTAGAGGTCCATATCCCACCACCTTAGGAGGCCACCACAGATGCCATTGCTTCATATGATCCTCATGATGAGCCTCAGATAGTTGACACAGTCACAACTACACCTGAGGATGCATCATCTCCACCTGAGGCTGCCACTACTTGATCATAGGACATCTCTTTATCTTATTGTATTTACATATTATATTAGTGGAGATTTGTTCTTATTTTGATGTTTTATATTCTGGGATTGGATATATTATTTGATCATATCTTATATTGTACTTTCTCATATTAATATATAGACATCATTTTTTTTATTATACTTAACATTTTTCTATTTCCTCTACTCATTACTCTTTTGTTTTTTTTACTCATGTGGTTTCTCTTATATGAATCAAACTCCATTTCACTCAGGAGATACCACTTCCTCCCTTTATTTCAATTGCTCTTGACACATTGAGGGCAATGTTGATCTTGATTAGGGGGAGAGTTGAGGAAGGAAGAATTGTTAATAATGCTAGGTTAATTTGTTAATTTAGTTACTTTTTGCTTAATTTTAAAAGTTTTTACTCTACTCTCCATGGTTATTAAGGAAAAATTCTCAAAATGAAATGGGAGAAATTGAGTTCTTGTCTTTTTACTTGAATCTTAGAGTTTGTATTATGCTTATTGAAGTTGATGAATTATTGAAACTCCTATTGAATTCAACCTTATTTTTTCCACTTTAATCTTACCACACACTGTGCACATTAGGTTCCGATTATAAGATGGAAAACTATTTCACCCCCTGAACTTAGGAAAATTTCGACTTGGTACCTTTGACCTTATTTTAATAGTGTTAGGATACCTTATAAAATGCCAATGAGCCTTTAAATATATATATATATATATAAAGAAAGAACAAAGTGTTTCACTTGCCTTGAAACTTCAGCAAGGTCCAAGGGGTATATGGTGAAAGTCTTTAAAACCTGGTGCCCTAAGCCTTTATTGGTTGGGAGTCACCGACCTCAATGCTCGTTACAAGGGTGAATATGTGGAGTTTAACATATTGTAGGTGCTTGGATATTGAATTTCAATCTCAAAAGCCCGGGGAAAAATCTGAGGAGTTATTGGTCGAAAGATCCTTAAAGCTTGATGCCCTAAACGTTGATTGGTTGGGAGTCATCGATGGATCCCTGTTACATAGACACTTTAGAAAACAATACCTTTAGCATTGCACTCCTACAATGAAAAAAAAATTGTGAAATAAAAGAGGTGCATTCTTAGCCTATTGGAAGTTGGTTAGTTTCCTAAGGTTTGAGAAAGAACTAGGTTGGGGGGGAGAGAATAGTTCGACATACTATAATCGGAAACTAATAAGCTTAACACTTAGATTTTTGTGGAAAAATAAGGATTCGACCTTTGGGAGTAGAAATTCTTTTGATGCTTAAATTTGCATAATGCCTACTCTTTATAAATTGTGATTAGGCAAGAGATTTGATGACTTTTGTTGAAGGTTAGGTTTTACCTCTTTGATGTTCCATGAGAGAGTATAATCAGCATCATGCCACTTGAAAATTTTTTGAAATGATTAGCATGATTTTGAAAATTATTTTACTGTCTATTTTTCTTTATCTCTCCTTCATTGCTAAGGGACTAGCAATATGTCGGTTAGGGGGAGTGATTACTACTCAAAAAGTACTCTTTTATAGCTTGAAACTAACTATTTTAAACACTATTGAGTGGTAGTTAATACTTTTTAACTCAATTGGCACATTAAGGACCTAGCAAGGGTTACTAATCAGTTTTTGGCAAGTTTTGGTGTTTTTGGTAGCTATTTGATCATTGAAACAAGCCAAGAATGAGGGAGAATTTTGTGAAATCCATGGCAATACAAGTTGAAGCTCAAATACATAAAGAATCCGAGCTTTGGAGCACTTCATAGCCCTTTGCCAAGCTTGGCAATAGGTTGTCAAGCCAATTAGAGATGCAAGGAAGAAAACCAGAGGAAGAAATCCAACAACCAGCATTTTTCGCATGGCTATGTGAAAATTTCGCATGGCTATGTGAAAATTTCGCATAGCATGAGAAATCAAGAGGAGGAGCAGCTGCAGGACTGCGAGCAGGACTGAGTGAAAGGCAATTTCGCACACTATGCGAAATCTTCCTGTGCACCGACTCCATTAGATTTTTATCTCCAGATATTTTGTGTAATTTCCTATTTTCCCCTTGTAATCAACCTAGATATTTTCTTTTATATATTTTTATTTTTATTTTTGGTAACATTTTTTGGGAGAGAGTGAGAGAGACGTGGGGGAATGAAAAAATGATTGAACACTTGTAAATTCCCGTAGAAAGAAATATACAGAGCTTTTGCTCTACCTTTCCTTCTCATTTTGTTTTCACTTTTCTTTCTAGCCAAACAACCTCTGAGGATGATTTCTCAGGGGATGAGTGGCTAGGTTTTACGTTTCTTGGAGTGAGGGAAGCTAGGTGAAAGACCCAAATGAAAAGATGGGAGTTGTCCTTGCTTTAAATGAAAGTAGTTGTTAACCATTAATGGTTTTTATTTCAAGGTTTAGCTTTAAATCCCTTAAAATCACCTTGGATGCCCAATACTTGGTAAGCTTTTCGGATTTTATGGATGCTTATTGCTAGATCCATGGATGTCTATTAGTTATCATTTACGAGCCATTGGAAGGTGGTTCAAGGTGAGGGTCTTTAGTGTTTGAAGCCATTAATGGAAAGCAATTGCCATTTTTCATGAACCCTTTGGATCAAATCTTAATTGCTAAATACAAAACCGGTTCGGGAGATAACCATCCTTTATGTTATTGTCCCTAACGCAAGGAAAAGATCCGGAATCTCCCCTTTTTCCTAAGGAACCTGATCTTAGTGACCTAAAGCTCCAAGAGACATTTTCTTTGTAGTTAACTTCACTTATTATTTTTGTTTGACTTAAAATCAATCTTTGCAACCACAATTCCATTTTCTTTAAAAGCTAATTTTCATAAGGAAAAGCACCATTTTATTTCCTTCACTAAAGTCAACTGTATGACAAAAACTCATCCCTGTGGACGATCCTAGAGCCACTATACTATGTTAGCTATGCTATCCTAGTATAAGGTGATTTAGGTTTTATAAATTTTGTTGATAACACCGGTCTGGGCCATAATCAAATGGCACGACTGCATGAAGGACGAATCAATGACATCATTTTAATAAGCATTTAAGAAGGAAATTTATGAAGAAGATCAATTGCATCTTTCTTATACTTTAGGGTCCCGGATGATTTTGATATTTGTCTTTACAATTATTGGCAGGAAGATCTATACTATCCACATCCACTGGTTCAGGATATTCTATGGGCATCTCTTCATAAGGTGCTTGAGCCTATTCTGGGGCATTGGCCCGGAAACAAGTTGAGAGAGAAGGCTTTATGCACTGTAATGCAGCATGTACACTATGAAGATGAGAATACACGGTATATATGCATAGGGCCTGTGAACAAGGTACATGTGAAGTATAGAAAGGTCCTTTGAACTGCAATAAATGTAGTGATTACTAAGTTCAATAAATGTACCGATTACTATTAATTAAGAACTAAACCAGTTAGCTTCTTTAGTTCTACCACTCTACTCAGGTGCTCTTGATCTAATTGTCTGTTCCATGAAGGTCTTGATTTCCTGTTATCTAATTTGTACAGGTGTTAAATATGATTTGCTGCTGGATTGAAGATCCAAACTCGGAGGCCTTTAAGTTGCATATTCCAAGAATTTTTTATTATTTGTGGATTGCTGAAGACGGCATGAGAATGCAGGTCCATAAGTAGTATTGGTCTCTTTCTAGTTTATCTCAAAGTGCCATTTCCATTTTATATGTTATGGAGAATTGTGATATTACTTTTTCTGGTGGATGTAGCCATTTATAGTGTCTATATCCATTCATAGTGGCGTGTTGTAAAGGCAGATTATGTATTTTATTCCTTGGAAATTATTGAACTTTATCATCCATCTGTTATACATAATAAGTTTACTGCAGGATTATAATGGAAGTCAATTATGGGATACTTCTTTTGTTGTTCAAGCAATTATTTCAACAAACCTAGGTGAAGAGTATGGTGTTGATCATGGATGGCCGATCTCTGGTTGTACAGTAGAAGGATTGAAGGTAACAACTGAACTAACTCAAAATACTTGTTATACGGACATTTTTATTGTTTGTTTCTCTTGTGCAGGCTGTTCTATTATTATCTAAACTTCCATTGAAAACATTTGGGGAACCATTAGATATGGAGCAATTGTTTGATGCTGTAAATGTTATGGTGTGGACATACTGAGTGGGTATAGGTATGGGTGTTAGAACTGACTTGAACAATGAGTGTTTTCGCATTTTAAAATTTAGGATTTTTGGAATGTGCAGAATATGGTCTATATTCACGGTAGTGGACAAATAAATATATATGCATAGTTCGGAGTAAGCAACAATCCATTGATTGAATTGCATCCTTTAATTATGGAAAAAACTTTATAAACCTTCTTGTTCATTTGAATATTTTAAACAGTTACACATTCATACATAGTTCATGTAGAAGACTTAATTGCTGATGCACAAAGTTTATAAACTGATAGTCTTTACTAGTTATAAATCCTTCCTTAAGGATTTTTGGGTAGGGTATCAGTTACTGAGAAATCATTGGTTTTCTCCTATTCCATCTCTCTAAAAATGATTGATGCCATTGAATGATAATCTAATAAAACTCATGGTTGATTATGCATCTGGCTTGTACGTTTAGCTTTGAAATTCTTTAGACTTCACCCCATATATATGCATTTGTTTGCAAACAAAAAATGGTTATAATAGAAATGGTATTGATCTTTAAGAAACGTTTTTGCTTCCTAGTCGACTGGTTTTAGCAACCAATTCTAAAAGCTTATAATGTATATTATGCCCTTCAACATCCTTCTTCACATGCAGCTCCAAACCTGCACCTAGAGAAACAAATAGGCACACACATGCCCATATAGGTCCATAGATAAACAAACTACAAACAACCTCCTTTAAGCTTAATAATAAAGTGGGGAAATAGACATGTGGTTAGGTTCAAATACATGACCTCTTATCAAAAAAATTTCTAAAAGCTTAAGTTTGTAGGATTTAGGCTCACAATGTATAGCATGCACTCTAAAAACTAGATTTTAAACATACTGAATTCAGAATCTCATACCTAACTTTCTTTTATTTGCCATAAGAAATGAAGTTGAAGCGAGAGGACAAGCAGTCCAAACAAAAAGCGTTTCTTTCTTTCTTATTTTTTATTTTTTTAGGTAAGCACATGGTCGATATATATAAAAAGAAGCTACAAACGAGCCATAACAAGGGTATACCAGAGTAGACAGGGAGAATGCAAAGGGCACCAAGCAAAATATCAGAAAAAAAAAAAAAAAAAAAAAGGCACTTAACATTCCCTCAATCTATAAAATCCTTCATAGACATAGATGCCTTGATGGGGAAAGCCTTTTAAAGTTTATTCAAGGAAGAAAGTAAAGACCTAAGTAAACTTTAAGTAGGATTAATATTAATTAGAATTGAATTGGGATTGGTATTTGTTGGAGTCTAATTAGGATTAGCTAGTTGAGTTATAATATAATTAGAATTTGAGTCATGATAGGTTATTAGAGTCCTAGTAGACTTTGGATGTTATAATTAGAATTAGAATCATAATAGGTTATTAGAATTCTAGTAGACTTTGGATTTCATAGAAAAGCCTATAAATAGGCTAATCAATGTAAATCAAATGAATGAATTAATATGAATAATATTATATTTTCTTTCATTGCAAGGTTGCAACCCTCAATGGTGAGATTCCATTGATTTTCTTCTAGGTGAGACTCCTAGAAGGCCTTAGTGAGACTCTAAGGTTTTCCATATTTTCTTTATTGTTTCTTCTTTCTCTCTATTTCTTATCTTATAATTTTCTCTATCATAAAATTTATTCCTTGTTCCTCTCCTTATACCCTAAAAATAAAACCCTAGCCCACCTACCCTTGAGTGTAGGCAACCATCCTAGGGTTGTCCTACCTCATGCCTCTTCTATACAAAGCCTTACAAATTCTGAAAAACTGCACATAAAAAAGGATTTGAGCGATTTTCAACTACCTTCCAATTTCACTTCTGCAGATTGTCAAAAAAAGATGCAAAAGGGCAGCCAACACACTCTCTTTCGTCCCTTTCTGACATAGAGTCCATTCCAACTTAATTAACAGCATCGGTGTTATTGAAGAGGGGATCATCCAATCTATCCCGAACTACAAAAGGTATTATTTTGACCTGTTCTTCTTTGTGCAGTTTTAAAAAATTTATTATTGCCTTAAAAATTCTAGGCCACAAAATTATTCCGAAAAGTATATAACTCTATATCAGATTTTATAATACTTGTATATTGCAAATTTATGTTTGTTGGCTGAAACTTGTTTTTGAATCTTTCAAGCATACCTAGAATGGGATTCTCAACTCAAGTTTTGTGTTGAAGATTTTTACAAGTGTGTGCTTTGGGAACCAGTTATAATTCCTTGTTCAGCCTGTTCTCCCGTCTTTTCTGATTATCAATATTTAAGATTCTCTACTGTCTGACTTCAGGCGAGTGTTGTACTCATTTTATAGATTTTCCCTTGGAATCTCAACAGAATGCAGATGGTGGTTTTGCAACATACGAAATGACAAGATCTTACCGATAGGTGAAGGTAACTTTGATAAATACCGATGCCATTTTATTATTTTCACCTGAAGTTGTCCCATGAATGTGGCATATACAGTCCATGAAACATTCCCTCCCGATAAGTAGGAATTCCAAAATGAATGTCCACATTAAAAGCATCCATGTGAAACGTTTCACTGAGTATGCTAGAATTATGTCTCTCTTTTTGTGATTTCTGGTAATGAATTCAGTGTTCTATAAATTCTGTTTTTTGCTCATTCTCAATCATTCTTCCTTTTAGCAATGAATCCTTGTGCTTTTCCATCTTACTGATGATTATTGAACCAGGGTAGAAAAAATTTCACAAACTATGGACCAACATTATGTAAACTATTGTGACCTTAGTTCTCATGGAGAAGCCTTCTCCACAGTTGATTCTCTAAATAAAATGAGTTGTCATCTAGTTTTATTATTGAAAGGAAGGTGAGATGCGCTTGTTATTGAAATCCAAAGATAGATGGAATAGGAATTTTATTTTCTTTCCCTCTTTTTCCAATCTTTTTTCCTTTCTTTCTTCTTTTCTTGAAGGCAAAGTTGCACTTGAAAGAACACCTTGATTTGCTTATTGATTGAGGAAGGTCATATTACATACAGCAGCTCCATCGTTACTTGATAATATGTGTGGGATTGGAACCATTAAGTGGTATGTCATACTCCGGAATCTGCTATAATTTGGATAGACTTGCTTAAGTCACTTAGGTCCTTTTTGGATTGGTATGTCAAAATTATAAAATATCTATTTTAATTGATTTATAAAATTCACATTTATTAAATTTATTTTAATAATTTTATAACTTTTTTATTTCATATTTATCCATTTTATAAAATAAAGATTTTTGTTATTAAACAATTTTATTATGAAATTTATCTTTTTTAAATTAATTTTTTATCCTTAGTTCTTTCATGTAATAAATAAATATTTTAAATAAAATATATATTTTAATTTATTTATGAGAATTACACTAAAGCAAAATGCTGTTTTAATTAACTTATATTGAAATTAATTTTTTTAGTTATCTAATATAATAAAATTAGAATTCAAAATGAACTCAACTTCCTTAGTTTATGAGAATTGATTTTTTTTATTAAATGATTGATAAAAAAACTAAAAATTATTATTCTGTATTTTTAAATAACATTGATATAAAATAAAAATGAAGATGATATTAAATAATACATTATTTTTTTATTATATATTATATATTTTAATAATATAAAATATTATTACTTAACTTCCATTACTAAATTATTAACCTCCAAAATTCAATATAAATGCAATTTTACTTAGTTATTGATGGAAAAAAAAGCCACCAATAAGAAATTGACAACAAGTTTTTTTCTTCTTCGTTTGTACACTGCAAATCAAAGGTCACAATTAAATATATAAATCCAAGAGTCAAAAATCTAACTTTGGTACACTGGACCATAAAATTCTCCTTAGAACCATTCTCCATTTTATGTGTTAAGTTGTGTTTTAAAAGCCCAATCAGACTAGCCGATTGTAGACCCCATTTTGGGAACCTCACTTTCATGCATTTTTTGCAGCTCTTTTGGCCAGGTGTCGCGCTCCTAAGCACCCACGTGTCAATCCCTGACTGGCCATCATGGAATCGCTTTTGAAGGCCAATCTAGGGTCGACACGTGTCATCATGGAATCAGACAAAAATCATTTTGGTTGTTATTTGAGGGAGAAAAGCCAGCTGCATGAAAAAGGTTGTCTGGCCGTTGGAGGAGGCTTTTTCTTTCTGCCAGCTGCAGAGTAGTGGTGCAGGGCGTGGCTGTCGCTACAGAGATGGTTAGAGGGGCAAATCCGGGAGAGAAAAGGGATATCGGCCTAGAAGAGGAAGGTGGCAGAAATCTTTAGAGAGGGAGCTTTTGTTTGGTTTTTTTTTTGAGAGAGAGAGAAAGCTTGAGAGAGAAGGAGACTGGTTTTCTGGGGAGGTTAACTAAGGAGAAAAGGGAGAGAGTAAGAGGGAGAGACATGAGAGCTTTAAGGGAGGATAGTTTAGCTTGAGAGAGGAGGTGCCTTTTGAGGCTCGGCTGGAGATATTTTCGAGGCAGAGAGACGTTTGAGTTGAGATTTTTCTAGAGAGGCAGTAAGGTTCCAGCAAGAAGCTTTTCAGGTATGAACCCTTTGCATACTCTTCTCCATCTTGTTTCTGGATTATTGTTTGTCTTGGGTATGTGCATCAGATTGAATGTTTAGTTTTCACTAATCTCTGGTACGATTGTGGGTTTGTTGTCATTGTTTTATCTTTCTCTTCTTCTTAGCTTTGTTGAAGAGTAACTTGAATTTGTTTTTAGCTTCATTGTGAGATATTTCAGAATCTAATCCCCCTGTTTTTATATGAGCCCGTAGTCTCTCAACAGTCAACCCTCTTGCAAGCCCATGGATAGAAAAATGAAATAGGGCTTCACTCATTGATTTTCTGTCTTTATACTCTGTTTTTTGTAAATGATCCTTTCACGTTTTCCTCTGTTCTTAATTGAATGGGTCATGAGAGTGGATCCAAACCCAGCTGTGAAGTCCTACAAAGATGCGCGCTCTCAAAGTTAAGATGATACTGAATAAAGGAATGGGTCAGAGTTCAAGTGATTCAGCAACTTCAGCCTTGTCAATGACACCTTGAAATCATCCGTGGATGCTTCATCCTTGTTCTGTGGTTCCTGTTGCGATGTGTGCTGAGGATAACTACTTCCCTGGGCTGTATGGTTCAAGCATCCTTGGTAACTCATGGTTTTCTGATAGATGTACTATGATTTTGCCTTCCACCTGGCTTAGCACTCAAGTAATTCTTTCTGTGGATGTGTTGAGTGAGAATGTGTCACATGTCAGCCCTAACGGTTCAGGATTTTCATGGAATGTTCTTATATTGGATGGGGATAATATTGTTGCAGCATGTAGCAGTCCAATAGACATTCCTGAAGTGAAGTATGGTGGGTTTGCTGAGAAGATAATCATGAGTGATTCACGGAGTTGGAGATGTTAAATCTATTGGCTGCCATGCCTCATGTCCATCCAACCCGTATGCCATGTATCCAACCCACCATTTCTTGCCCATTATTCCCTCACCACTTTTTTCTCTCTCTACTCTGCCTTTCATTACCCATGTCCCATACTAACCACATGCATGCTTTCTTATTCATTCTATCACCACTTCGTTTGTTCATACCTATCACTGTACTCTTTCTCGGATCTCCATTCACATATTTAGCTCGTCATCTTTTTCAGATTTACATCATTTCACACCCATATCTACACATGCACTCATCATCTTGCATTCTCTCTCTACACCGCCACCCCAAACCCATTCAAACTCATCACCACTCACGCTCATGCTTTCACTCCACACACTCACATCTTCACTCTTAAATTCATGTCTCATACCCCATTCAAACACACCGCTTTACTCACCACCTTTTCTCTCTCCACCCGTTGCCACACTTCATCCATGACATCGCTTGTCCTTCATGTTCATATCCACCTCTCCTTCCTGGCATTACCCATTTGTTGCCCATTTTCTCACATGCCTGAGGTCCCATAATCCTATCGAAGAGCAGAGGATGTTGGAAAGTCAATCTTTCTAAATCTTCCATATTAAGAATAGATGATTTGTATATGTTAGTTTTCCTATTGTAATTCTTGACTTATAGATGGATAGTCTAGAATATGGTAAGCTGATTCCTGACTTGTAGAGAAAGATCTCAAACCTCCTTGTATAAATACACACTTCAACATCAATAATAATTATTCAGCCAATTCTTCTTCTTTTCATGGTATCAGAGCAGGACTAAAATCCTGATTCATTGCTGCACTCTAATCTCTCTCGTGTAGCATCTCTTTTCTTCAATCATCATGGCAAAATCAGAAATTCCTACGAATTTCTCAAAGGCAGATCTCTCCAATCCCTATTTCACTCACCATTCAGATCACCCAGGTTTGGTTTTGATTTCCAAATCTTTGAATGGAGACAATTATTCGGCTTGGAAAAGGGCTATGATTCTAGCTTTAAACTCCAAGAACAAATTGGGTTTTGTTAATGGCTCGATCAAGGCTCCTTCAGAAGAAATTGATCCTGAAGGTTATGCGACTTGGTCACGGTGTAACGACATGGTTCACTCTTGGATCGTCAATACTCTCAATCCAGAAATTGCGGACAGTGTAATTTATTATTCTACTGCTCATGAAGTTTGGGAAGATCTCTGTGAGCGATTCTCTCAGAGCAATGCGCCTCGCATCTTTGAAATTCAGCGAGATATTGCTTGTCTTCGACAAGAGCAACTCTCTGTCTCTGCCTATTACACAAAATTGAAAGGCCTGTGGGATGAACTGGCTTCCTACAACGCTGCAGCACATGGGGCACAACAAGATCAACAAAAATTGATGCAATTTCTGATGGGTTTGAATGAATCTTACAGTGCTATTCGCGGGCAAATCCTCCTGATGAATCCTCTTCCTTCTGTCCGCCAAGCATACTCCTCTATCTCTCAAGAAGAAAAGCAACGCCTCCTCACTTCGACGAACGCAGCAGCGGAATCTGCCGCAAGTGCTGCTATGGCTGTGCGCAGCAACGGCAAGTCTTCGACAACTTGGAAGGACGGAATAGATCGATCGAACACAAGAAGGATGGAACCGACTAATCGCCCCTCTGGTTCTCAAAATTTCCGGGAGAATCGGTCTTCTCAAGGACAAGATGGCAGACCATTTTTTGATCAAGATCGGCGCCGCATGGGTTCTGGTAGAGGACGTCCCCAGTGCTCGTATTGTGGAGATATGGGTCATTGGGTCCAAAAGTGTTTTCAACTACATGGATACCTACCAGACCATCCTAAAGCAAGAATGAACTTAGGCTCAAACTCAAATCGGAATAAAAGTTTTTCTGCGGCTAACCAAGTTTCTAAGGCAGATGAAGGGAAACCTGCAGTTGCATTGTCAGAAGCCCAACTCAAGCAACTTTTGTCACTTCTTAATAACCAAGATGAAAACTCTAGTTCCAAAGTGAATGCGGTAACAAAGCCAGGTTTGTCCAAAGTCGCTTCCCGCAATTGGATTATTGATAGTGGGGCGACAGATCATATTACTTCATCCTCTAAGTTATTGCATAAAGATAAAAATTGCTCGTTACCGCCCGTATTATTGCCTAGTGGAGAAAAAGCGAATATCGTTACGAAAGGGACTTTGCCTCTGAATTCCGTCTATTATCTGCATGATGTCTTATCTGTGCCTACATTCAAAGTTGATTTAATATCAGTTAGTCGTTTGACAAGAGGTCTAAATTGTTCAGTGACGTTTTTCCCTTATTTGTGTATTTTGCAGGATCTGGCTACGAGGAGGACGATTGGTTTGGGTAAACAACGTGACGGACTATACTATTTGGTGGCACTAGCGACGGAGAAATCTTTAACCAACCATTCCTCATCCACAAACCAACCAGCCTGCAATCTCGCCATCTCTTCCACTGATCTCTGGCACAGTCGCTTAGGCCATGTATCACCTTCTCGTTTGAGTTTCATTGCCAAGAATTTTTTGAATTTTTCTGTTCAGTCCAATAATGCTTGCCCTATATGTCCTTTGGCTAAGCAAAGTCGTTTACCTTTTGGTACTAGTGCTATTTCTTCTACAAAACCTTTTGAGATTATTCATTGTGACATTTGGGGACGTTATCGACACCCTTCTCTGTTTGGTGCCCATTACTTTCTCACTATTGTCGATGATTATACACGTTTCACTTGGATATTTTTAATGCGACATAAAGATGAAGCACAATCACTTTTAAAACGTTTCTTCAGCTATGTGTTCACACAATTTGAATTTCGCATTAAAACTTTTCGAAGTGACAATGGTAGAGAATTTACCTCACTTCGTTCCTTTTTCCAAGATAATGGTGTCATCTTTCAACATTCTTGTGTTTACACGCCTCAACAAAATGGGGTTGTGGAACGCAAACATCGTCATATTTTACAAGTAGCCCGAGCTTTGAAATTCCATGCTCAAGTTCCCACTCAATTTTGGGGGGAGTGTGCTCTCACTGCCGTACATATCATCAATCGGTTACCTTCACCAATATTGTCTTTCAAAACTCCTTTTGAATTGCTTTACTCAAAACCACCTTCTTACTCCCATCTCCGTGTTTTCGGATGTTTAGCCTATGCCACCAATGTTCACACCTCTCACAAATTTGATTACCGTGCCATGCCATCCATCTTCATCGGTTATCCTGTTGGTCAGAAAGCATACAAATTATTTGATTTATCAACCAAAAAGGTCTTTACTAGCCGAGATGTCAAATTTTATGAAGATATTTTTCCTTATGTCTCTCTCAAGCCCAACTCTACTCTCCCTTCGTTGACCCATAATTCTGGTCCAATCCCCTTAGTGGCCCACGACATCTCTTCCTCCTTTGACTCTACTTCTCACACACTTTCCCCTCTTCTTTCCAACCACACAAGCACACCGTCTCCCACCACAGAAAATGATGACTTTTCCTCTCCTTCTCGACCTTCCGAACTCATTATCGAACCTTCTTCTCAGATTGATCCAAACCCTTCACCATCGCCTTCTACAACTCTAGTATCGCCTTCTCCGGGGCCACCGTTTGCATCCATCCCGTCCGCTCCTCCAACTGAGACACCCATCTTTTCACCAGAAACACACTCACCCAAACCAGCCACTCCGCTCCGTCGCTCCAGCCGCCATATCGCCCCGCCAATCAAGCTCCACGATTATGTTTGCTCCCACGTTTCCTCCAATCAATCGTCTTCCTTGATTCCAGGTCCAACTAAAGGTACACGATATCCACTGGCCAATTATGTTTCTTATCACAGATATAAGCCTGCATATAGATCTTTTGTTGCTCAACATAGTGCTGTCACAGAACCCAGGTCTTATTCGGAAGCAGCCGCTCATCCTGAGTGGCAGAAGGCAATGCGTTCTGAATTGCAAGCTCTCCAAGCTAATGGCACTTGGTCTCTAACTCCACTTCCGGCTGGCAAGACACCGATTGGCTGTCGATGGGTGTATAAAATTAAACACCGTTCAGATGGGTCTATTGAGCGTTACAAAGCACGATTGGTAGCGAAAGGCTTTACTCAATTAGAAGGTGTCGATTATCAGGATACCTTTTCCCCCACCGCCAAGATCATATCTGTCCGCTGCTTGCTTGCATTGGCCACAGCCCGTGGCTGGTCTATTCATCAAATGGATGTTAACAACGCTTTTCTTCATGGCGACTTACATGAGGAAATATATATGTCTCCGCCGCTAGGGCTTCGGCGACAGAGGGAGGAAAACTTGGTATGTCGCCTTCATAAATCACTCTACGGTCTGAAACAAGCTTCTCGCCAGTGGTTCGCCAAGTTCTCAGAAGCTATTCAATCCGCCGGTTATGCACAATCTCGAGCCGATTATTCTTTGTTCACCAAAAAACAAGGCAAGTCCTTTACTGCCCTCTTGATATATGTTGATGATATTCTGATTACTGGAAATGATCCTGTGAGCATTGCTACAACAAAAAAATTTCTGCATAGTCATTTTCATCTCAAAGATCTGGGCGATTTAAAATACTTTCTTGGCATTGAGGTTTCTGCTTCTAAAAATGGGATTTTTATTTCCCAACGTAAGTATGCATTAGAGATTATTGAGGATGCAGGATTGTTGGGCGCTGCCCCTATTGATACACCTATGGAACGAGGATTGAAATTGTCTGATAAGAGCGATTTGCTCAAGGATCAAGGTCGTTATAAGAGATTGGTTGGAAGGTTAATATATCTAACTGTGTCGAGGCCAGATATCACTTATGCAGTTCATGTGTTAAGCCGGTTTATGCATCAACCGAGAAAGACTCATATGGAAGCAGCGTTCAGAGTTGTACGTTATCTCAAGAATGCACCTGGTCAGGGTCTGTTCTTCTCTTCGAATAATGATTTCAGATTGAGAGCCTATTGTGATTCTGATTGGGCAGGTTGTCCACTTACTAGAAGGTCCACTACAGGCTACTGTGTATTCCTTGGACCTTCACTGATTTCTTGGAGATCAAAGCGACAGAAAACAGTGTCACTCTCTTCAGCCGAAGCAGAGTATCGTGCAATGACAGGAGCTTGTTGTGAGTTGACATGGCTTCGGTACCTTTTGAAAGATTTGGGTGTTTTACATAAGGAACCTGCCTTGCTGTATTGTGACAACAAGGCAGCATTGCACATTGCAGCCAACCCTGTTTTCCATGAGCGTACTAGACACATTGAGATGGATTGTCACTATATTAGGGACAAGATCCAAGATGGTTCCATTATTACAAGACATGTGAGCTCAGCGCACCAACTTGCAGACATTTTGACTAAACCATTGGGAAAGGAGTTTTTTGCTCCTATGATTCGCAAGTTGGGAGTGCAGGATATCCACTCTCCAACTTGAGGGGGAGTGTTGGAAAGTCAATCTTTCTAAATCTTCCATATTAAGAATAGATGATTTGTATATGTTAGTTTTCCTATTGTAATTCTTGACTTATAGATGGATAGTCTAGAATATGGTAAGCTGATTCCTGACTTGTAGAGAAATATCTCAAACCTCCTTGTATAAATACACACTTCAACATCAATAATAATTATTCAGCCAATTCTTCTTCTTTTCAGAGGATGCCAAAAGCATTGTAAAATCAGCAGCCAAGGGTGCGCCTTCAATGGTGACACGCGGTGGCAGTTTGATAATGAAGAAGCTGATCCATGGGGTTTCTGGGATTCTGCTTATATGAGAACGTTTCCTATGGGTATGGATTTCGTGATGAGGCGTCTCATTATGCTTCATGCAGAGAAGACTCGGGAAATTATGGTCTCGTGCCATTCCATGCAATGCACAATCATGATGATAGAGACGAGGATGAAAATAGAGGGAATCCTTACCCTAACCATCTCTGTTTGGATGAGGATGTAGTGGGTGAAGAAGCCATCAATAGCTTCAATGACTGCACACCTTTGGACGTCGAAGACACTGATTGTATCATTGATGATGATAATGAGTAGTATGAGAACACTGAGAGAAAGGAGAAAGCCATGGCTGAATTGGGTTCGCCCTATCTTGGCATGAGAGTTTCAAGTGGTGACAAGGGTGCTCGTCATGAGCCAATCTTTGATGATTGGAGGTTCATTTGAGTCTTACAAGTACATAGAAGATATCCTTCTTAAAATGGCTGCCACTACTTCTCACGAGTCATCCTCATTTTTAGAAATGATCCAGGATGAGAACCATGCTAACCTGGTTATTCTTCATATACCCATTTTCTCATTAGACCTCTCTACTCATTCCACCAATCCATTACCTGTTTCCGCCCATGCATGGCTGTCCAAAACTCCTCAGATCCATCCACCCACGCTCATGAGAACATGCAAATCTGGTCATCTCTCTCACACCCTTACCCAATACACCTTTCATACCCATTTCTATTATCACCATTCTCTCTCTACACCACCATGCACCATGCCATTCCTCATCTACTCATCATATCCATGTACCATAGCTAACCCCACAACCATATTCACGTCAAATTTTCTTCCATGCAAACCCATTTTCTTTAAATCCCCTGCGTGTTGCTACCCTTACTCGCCTACATCAATCTCTCCCCCTCATTGTCAACACTGGTCATCTGGAGGCTGTTGGTCCATGTTCTTGGGCAGCCTTTCATCGCTGCAGTGTCACGGGTCTGGAAGTTGTTTCCCTTATCTCTCACATTTGGAAAGGTAGATGTATTGGGCTACTTCCATCTTTGTTGCATTGGGCCTGTGTTGCTTCTTCTATATTTTGGGTGCATGGCAAGAAGCGGTTTCGGGAAGGGAGACAGCATGGACATTGAAGTCACCAAACAAGCAGACTGCCGTTTCTCTCCAATTTGAATTTTGAGACTCGTCATGAAGATGAAGCAGGAGAATGTTTGCTGTCTGGTACAGGGTGAAGTAAGCTCCTAAAATGAATCCAGTGTTTTAGGATAGATATTATTATTGTTGACGGGGTGGCAATTAGATGTAGTTGCGGAACTAGTTGCTCCTAAAGAAGATATGAATCTGGCTTGTTTGTTGAATCAGCAGCTTCTCGTCGGTAGACGAGCTCCACCTCCTGTTCCAATTTGCATTGATGAAAGATCTGAAAACTGGCTGCATCTTGGAGCGTAGTGTGGGGAAACGTTGTGACCTAGCTTATCCCATTATGCCATGCCGATGGAAGTAGCGAATTGGACTAGAGGAAGGATAATGTTCAGTGCCTTCTTGTCAATACAAGACCCATGGGATCGCCATATGCTCTGACATTGGCGTGCAATGCTAGAAGCAGCAGGTGTTTGCAATCATGATGATTTTCATGCTCTTGACATGAGAATCGTTCCCCAGTTTCTGTGTCTAGGGATTTCAATGTCAATTTACATATAACTTGGGCACTCTATTGGCATGATTTCACGAGCCATGCAGTCATTATTCTTGTCAACCGAACACTCGGAGATACGGAGTTTTGCAATTTCCATGGAAGACTACAAGGTTGGAATTGAACATCGGGATTTAGAAGTAGGTAGTATGCTTTCTGCTTGGGGAGCTTCTGCTATTTCTTCACCTGTCCATTTATCTGGCCCAATGGTATTGGAATTAAATGGTTCACGAGTGATCTGAGCCTGTAGCTAAGGGCCTGCAAAGTGGAAACAGCAAAAGTTTGCACCAGTTTTGAGCATTCAGTGTGTTGGGGTTCAAGTCTACATGGCCGAAACATTAATGCAGAGATGGAATAATATGCAGTCAGTGCTCAAGGTGCCCCAAGTTCGCATTTCTAGTCTGCATGGCTTGCTTAGTCACCCCTATGCCACGTGTCACCTCCCATTCCAACGATCTTTTGGCTTAGAAAATAATTTTCTGACTCCTTTCTTGCAAATAACTTTTTAAACATCGGTTTTCAAATAATTTCAATATTTTCCATCTTTCATCCTTAGGTTTTCTTTAGGTTCCAAAATTCTATTTTTAATAAAATTTGTTGTCATCTCTCTTCGGCATGCAACTTTCATAACTTCTCTGATTTTAAAATGTTTTAAAATAAGCCAAAAATCAAATTTTGTAATTCTCAGGTGATGGGATTTATGGAATTGATTCGTGCAAAATAAATGGGCTTTGGTGAGGGCCCAACATCAAATAAATTTTCTTTAAAATAAAAATGAATTTTGAGTGAAGTGTCATGCGTGCCTTTGATGATTTTGTACTCAATTTAGTGACATGTGAGCTATGTTTATGCTCTTTATTTTGCACTAACCCTCTCTCTTGATAGCGCATAGTGGCTCGCTGCACAGGTATGCACTCATTCCCACTCTGGTTAGTTTATATGCATTTTCTGACTCTCATGTGTGCATGATTGATTCAAGTATTTATTGATTTTCTCATTGATTGTCATATCAGCTTCATCTCATTAGTAGAGACCCAACTTAGGGACTTAGAGGGGTGCTACGGTCTTTACCGTACCTTCTCGATAAGTAACCTGACCCCCGAACCCGATCCGGTTTTCGTAGATCACCTTTTCCAAAATAAGGAGTCACACTTAGGGTTTTTCTTTCTTATTTTGTTTACCCTTTAAAAATAAAACAAAAATAAGTGGCGACTCCAAGTCATTTTCAAATAATCAATAAAAATCAATTTTTCAAATAAAAATCGAGCTCGCCATTCGAGTGGAAAACGCATTGAGCCGAAAATGCGGGGTCCACACTGATCCAACCACCACTGTTATTCCCAACTCCTGCCGCCACCCCTTCTTCCCCCTTTCCTTAGCAGCTCTTCTCCCCATTTTCATATTTTGAAATTTGTGATTTTAATTTAAACTAATGAAAACATTATGATTTTAAATAAATATCTAAAAACTTTGTGTCCCTTAGATTTTAAATAAATTTCCGATTTTAAAATAAGTTTATGATTTAAAAATAAAATTTAAAATTTCTAATTTTAAATTAAGATTATGATTTTAATTAAAATTTATGATTTGAAACTAATTTTTTGTTTTGTAAATAATTTTGTGATTTTAAAATAAAATTTTGATTTTAAAATAATATATAAATTATTATTTTAATTTTTGTAACTATTTTAAATTTTAATAATATATTAGTTATATAATTATGACATCATCAATTCCACTATAGTTTGATTGTCAATTTGATGAATAAACTATGAATTGATAACTTTTTTAATTCAACTATTGGTGAAAGTATTGGTGTTAAGGGACATAACAACTTTGAAGGGTACATTGGTCTCTCTAAAGTTTATAGAAATATTTGGTTAAAAGGGATGAAATAATCCCCAAAATTGAAAATCAAACCCTTCCCATGTTTTTTCTGAAAAAGTAATCCATTTTTAACATAAATGCCCTTTTCTATTTCAAGTATTTACATGTAGGTTTTAAAGAAATAATTATTTTTACAAGAAAATAATAAGGATATTTTTGTCCAAATGATACCAAAAAAGGGTGGGAGGTTAAATTTCAAAAATTAGGTTTTGAGAGACCCTTTTAATCAAATAACCCAAGTTCATATCCTTCTTATCAATTGTCAATTCACAATAACTCATTATGAACAAGTGGACTCCCTTAAGCACAATTCTCCTTAGAACAACAACCATAGAAAAATGAACACCCATCAATTATTTCCTTTTCTTTTTTTCTTCTTTTTTTTTTTGTTTTTTCTTCTTTGCAAAACTGGATTTTTTCACATGTCCAGTTTTTTGCTTTGATTTAAATTAAATTAATTTTTTTTGCTTCGATTGCGACTTTAATTGGACGTGTTGGGGGAAAATTGGTGAAACGTCACTTAAACATAACTAATTGATGTATCAGGGACTGTATGTCTTAAACCATATTAATTGTATGATTGAATGACTGATACCTATCAGGGACTGTCCCTGGACTCCCAAAATAATTTTCTAAAAATCTATAAATTTATGTTACAAGATTCATGAATTTAGAAATCAAGTTACTATGGCTGACATCACTACATATATACAGATAAGCATAAATTAAGTGTTAATAGTCTCATTCATAAATACAAGTCATGGGGGTTGGTGATTGACTTGCTGTTGTGCTTCTATATTAATGAGCGATTCCCACCTGGAACTCGCCATTCCAAGTTTCTGAAGTTTCTCTCCTCTCTGCCCACCCAGCACCTATCTCTCTGTCCTTGGTCTGTATCATTTTAACTTAATTTTACTGCAAAGAAAAGCTTGTCTTACCTTCCTGGTGATTTCATGATCAGCAGGTGTTTTCGGAAGGGAGACACACATATTTGTAAACTCAGATACACATTGTTATATTTGTCTTAAATAGTGAGTTGTTGATTTGGTTGGGTGTGGAGTTATGTAAGTAGGCTATCACATGATTCACATCTACTCTATGTTCAAATACTGGTGCCCATTTATCCTAAGAACAACCACAAGAACCATAATTATAACTGATGGCAAAAAAAAGCCCCCAACAAGAAATTGACAACAAGTTTTTTTCTTCTTCGTTTGTACACTGCAAATCAAAAGTCAATTAAATATATAAATCCAAGAGTCAAAAATCTAACTTTGGTACACCGGACCATAAAATTCTCCTTAGAACCATTCTCCATTTTATGTGTTAAGTTGTGTTTTAAAAACCCAATCGGACTAGCCGATCCGACCACCACTACTCTTCCCAACCCCTGCTGCTGCCCCCTCTTCCTCCTTTCTTTAGCAGCTCTTCTCCCCATTTTCATATTTTAAAATTTGTGATTTTAATTTAAATTAATGAAAACATTATGATTTTAAATAAATATCTAAAAACTTTGTGTCCCTTAGATTTTAAATAAATTTCCGATTTTAAAATAAGTTTATGATTTAAAAATAAATTTTAAAATTTCTAATTTTAAATTAAGATTATGATTTTAATTAAAATTTATGATTTGAAACTAATTTTCTGTTTTTTAAATAATTTTATGATTTTAAAATAAAATTTTGATTTTAAAATAATATATAAATTATTATTTTAATTTTTGTAACTATTTTTAATTTTAATAATATATTAGTTATATAATTATGACATCATCAATTCGACTATAGTTTAACTGTCAGTCTGATGAATAAACTATGAATTGATAACTTTTCTAATTCAACGATAGGTGAAAGTATGGGTGTTAAGGGACATAACAACTTTGAAAGGTACGTTGGTCTCTCTAAAGTTTATATCCTTCTTATCAATTGTCAATTATATGATTTTGAAGGATAATTGACCCATTATGAACAAGTGGACTCCCTTAAGCACAATTCTCCCCCCAAAAAAATCTAGCATTGCCGTCTAATCCATGTTCAAATGTCGGTAGCCATATCTCCTTAGAACAACAACCATAGAAAAATGAACACCCATCATAACAGGTGGCAACAACACAGAGGTCAATTATTTCCTTTTCCTTTGCAAAACTGGAATTTTTCACATGTCCACCATCTAAATTAAATTTTTTTGCTTTGATTGCGACTTTAATTGGACGTGTTGGGGAAAAATTGGTGAAACGTCACTTAAACATGACTAATTGATGTATCAGGGACTGTCCCAAAATAATACAAGTCATGGGGTTGGTGATTGACTTGGTGTTGTGCTTCTATATTAATGAGCGATTCCCTCCTGGAACTCGCCATTCCAAGATTCTGAAGTTTCTGAAGTTATAGTACATCTACTCTATGTTCAAATACTGGTGGCCATTTCTCCTAAGAACAGCCACAAGAACCATAATTATAACTGATGGCAACAACACAGAAGGTCATTTATTTCCTTTCCATTTTTGGGGGTTTGCAAAAATGGAATCTTTCACATGTTAGTTGATTGAGACTTTCCATTTGAATGTTAGTTGATACAATACCTAATTGATGTGTCATTTCTTCATGTATGTTTTAGACTATGTTTGGTTTCCAGAAAATTTGAGGGAAAATGCAAGGGAAAGAAAATACAAAGGAAAAATAAAAGGAAAGAAAAAGTGAAGGAAAATAAACAATGGATTAAAAGTTGATAAATTATTTTTTTTGTTATTTCAAACTCATTTTATTTATTATAACTCATCAATATAAAGATTAAATAATTTAAAAATACATAAGTTTTTAATTAATTTTAATTATATTTCATTTTCTTTTATACTTTTTATAGAACAACCAAACATGAAAAAATCATTTTTCTTTGTATTTTTTTTCTTTCCTTAGTATTTTCCGAGAACCAAACATAACCTTAAAGTATATTAATTTTAGGATTGAACGACTGATATCTATCAGGGACTGTCCCTGGACTCCCAAAATAAATTTCTAAAAATGTACAAATTTATGTAACATCAATGCATATACATAGATAAGCATAAATTAAATGTTAGTATTCTCATTCATAAATACAAGTCATGGGGGTTGGTGATTGACTTGCTGCTGTGCTTCTATATGAATGAGCGATTCCCTCCTGGAACTCGCCATTCCAAGTTTCTGAAGTTTCTCTCTTCTCTGCCCACCCAGCACCTATCTTTCTGTCCTTGGTCTGTATCATTTTAACTTAATTTTACTGCAAAGAAAAGCTTGTTTTACCTTTCTGGTGATTGCATGATCAGCAGGTGTTTTCGGAAGGGAGACACACATATTTGTAAACTTAGATATATATAGAGATATATCTCGTCAGTTTGGTGAGTTTGAAAATGTGGAGGCTCAAGGTTGCAGATGGAGGCAATGATCCCTACATCTACAGCACCAACAACTTCGTGGGAAGACAGATATGGGAGTTTGATCCTGATTATGGAACCCCAGAAGAGCGAGCTGAGGTCGAAGCAGCTCGTGAAAATTTCTGGAAAAACCGGTTTCAGGTTAAGCCCAGCAGCGACCTCCTTTGGCGGATGCAGGTGATTTGATCCCATCTATCTCAAGTCTTGATATCACAACAGATATTGATCTGTCATCTGCGTCCTAGATTGCAGTTTTTCACTGACTATACGTGTCTTCCATGCATACATACTTGTTGTTTTACGTAGTCTAGCTACATAGCTTTTCTTGTTTTGTTTCCATTTATTTGATTATGGGTGATGATTTCTATGAAAAAAGGAACCCAAAAAATCGCAAGATATGGGGCCCTCTTTAGAATCATGTTTTCACCACCAAACAACCATAATCTCTCACTCTCTCTCCCTCTTACATGTGCAGCTTCTATTTCCAGGCTTGCATGCGAACTTGATGTATTGGGAAAAGAAACATGTATTGAAACCACTTGACTTCAAACATGTATTTTCAGGCCACCATATGACGTTCACCTCCCACTAAATGAGGTTAATTATGATATCATGAAGTAAAAAAGAAAAAATATATTGGGGATACTACCATTGGATGATTTTGGGCCTTCCCACCCCAAAAATTAACTTAAAGGGTGAGATTTTCCCCTCACAGTACTGATAAGGAGTCACCCAATTCCTTCTATAAAAGATATGGAAAACCCAACAATATTCCCCTCATACACCATGCCCTAGGTTAAGAGACCATCGACCAAATTGTCGGATAATGAGAAGTGAGACCAATTCCAAAACCGAGTTTTGATACTATATTGAACAACTAATTTCCTAAAAGGTTGAGTTTGTAGGATTTGAACCCAAAATATATATTATGTGCTTTAACAATTGTTAACTCTATCTTGATTCTCTTAGCTTGGGACAATTATATAAATAGATGCTTACTATTGAGGTTAATTTGCCTTTTCTTTTCTTTTCTTTTGAGCTTGTTGAGACACCATCAACCAGATTGTTGGACAAGGAGAGGGTAAGACCCATTCCAAAATCGAGTTTTGATACCATGTTGAACAACTAATTTCCTAAAAGGTTAAGTTTGTAGTATTTGGACCCAAAATATATATTATGTGTTTTAACAATTGTAACTCTATCTTGGTTCTCTTAGCTTGGAACAATTGTATAAATAGATGCTTACTTTTGAGGTTAATTTACCTTTTCTTTTAAACTTGTTCTTCACTAACTCGCATTTCATTTGGGCAAAAAAAAAACTACAGTTTTTGAGAGAGAAAAATTTCAAACAAACAATACCACAAGTGAAGGTTGGGGATGGTGAAGAAATTGCAGAAGAGACAGCCACAACAGCAGTGAGAAGGGGTGCACATTTCTTTTCAGCCTTGCAGGCAAGTGATGGCCATTGGCCTGCTGAACATTCCGGCCCCTTGTTTTTCCTTCCTCCCCTGGTGAGTCTACTTAACATCTTCTCACCCTCCTTAAAATCATGTATATAGACCATTTTAATAGCCATTCTCAATGGAATAATTTCATGGAAAATGCAGGTCATGTGTCTATACATTACAGGGCATCTTGACACTGTATTCCCTGGAGAATATCGTAAAGAAATTCTTCGCTACCTATACTGTCATCAGGTATATATATTTTGAACCTAGTCATCATCCTAACATCATAAATGAGCTTGGAGCTTTGAAGTATGAAAATGGCTTATGTACATTGCAGAATGAAGATGGTGGGTGGGGATTGCATATTGAGGAACACAGCATCATGTTTTGTACAACACTCAGCTACGTTTGTATGCGTATCCTTGGAGAAGGGCGCGATGGTGGTAGAGACAATGCTTGTGCAAGAGGGCGTAAATGGATCCTCAATCGTGGTGGAGTGACATCCATTCCCACTTGGGGAAAGATTTGGCTTTCAGTATGGCCATTTCAAACACAAGTTCACATTCATCCTATACAATGCATTCTTGTGTGATGGACTGAATCTTATATGATATTGTTTCTTCCGTGTAGATTTTTGGCTTGTTTGACTGGTCAGGAAGCAACCCAATGCCCCCAGAGTTTTCACTCTTCCCCTCTCATCTTCCTATGAATCCAGGTTTGTGGTGTAGCAATCTACTCAAGTGCTTGAATTTAACATCTACTTCTGCACTTAATGCATTTTACATCCTAAGGCCATCTTGCATAAAACTTGGAATTGGTCACACTGACTCAAAATGCTAAGCCCAAAGTTGTGTAACTTCAGCCTTATACAAATATAAAATCACGCATGAATACTTACAAATTCAACCTGGGGATGGTTTATTAGTCTTAAGAAATGCCATTCCCATGTCTACTTTGGTTTAGCTTACACTTTCCTATCTTTGGTCTAGCTTCTTATAATTTGAGACGATCAATGCAGCAAAAATTTGGTGCTACAGTCGGTTGATTTTCATGCCCATGTCATACCTATATGGTAAACGATTCGTTGGCCCAATCACGCCTCTTGTTCTAGAACTGAGAGAAGAGCTCTTCCTTCAACCATATAATGAAATCAACTGGAAGAAAGTACGGCATCTTTGTGCAAAAGTAAGTTTTGATTTTGTATGGAACACTTTTCCTTTTCCGATGAATATGCTACGCATGCATGAAACACACTTTCAAAATTGTTTATTGCAGGAGGATCTCTACTACCCCCACCCCCTAATACAAGATATGATGTGGGATAGTTTGTACATATGTACCGAGCCTCTTCTTACTCGTTGGCCCTTCAACAAGTTGAGAAAGAAGGCTCTTGAAGTAACAATGAAACACATCCATTATGAAGATGAAAACAGTCGATACATTACCATTGGATGTGTGGAGAAGGTAATTTTTCTGCAATGGATAATGTCTATTCAGACAGTATATCTCTTCTTTGGGGTGCTAATATGGCTTAAATTGAATAGGTGTTGTGTATGCTTTCATGTTGGGTTGAAGATCCAAACGGGGATTATTTCAAGAAGCACCTTGCTAGGATTCCAGATTATATATGGGTTGGAGAAGATGGAATAAAGATGCAGGTCAGAAAACAAGTTCAATCACTAATCTCCCAAACAGTTGTAGAAAAAATAGATAATATCCAGTCATCTTTTTCTTAAAATTTTTCAAGTACGCAATTGGTTTGAAGCTATGCTTTTGTCCCTTTCCTGCCTAATTGGTTTTGAAATTGTCGATTGTTGCAGACCTTTGGTAGTCAAGAGTGGGACACTAGTCTTGCCCTTCAAGCACTGCTAGCTTGCAATATGACCAATGAAATTGGACCTACGCTAAAGAAAGGCCATGAATTCCTAAAGGAATCTCAGGTTTGATCTTGAATTCCATTGTTTATGGCTTTACTTTAACCAGAATCTACTTTGGTTTCTCATGGTCCATTTACTTCGTATTGCTTGAAATCTTGAAGGTCAAGGACAATCCTTCCGGTGACTTTAAAAGCATGTACCGCCACATTTCCAAAGGATCGTGGACATTCTCAGATAAGGATCATGGTTGGCAAGTTTCTGATTGCACTGCAGAAGGTTTGAAGGTAACTCTTTCTGCTCAAACACTTCAATTGAGTCAGGGCTTGCAAATTAACTAAAGTCACTTGGTTTCTCACTAAAGTCCCCTCTCTGTTACAGTGTTGTCTCCTCTTTTCAATGATGGCACCAGAAATTGTTGGTATGAAGATCGAACCTGGACGGCTATTTGATTCTGTCAACATCCTGCTTTCCCTACAGGTGAGAACCATCTTCCTTGGGCCATTTGCATGGTTTCCCCCATCACAAAACAAGTCATAACTTCTTAGTAGCAATAACCCCTCTTTTCGAAACCACTGTAGAGTGAAAATGGTGGTATAGTAGGCTGGGAGCCTGCAGGAGCTTCAGAATGGTTGGAGGTAAATTACTTCAACATGTTTAAATAACTTCAATGTTTCCGTTTTCTCTCTCTCTCTCTCTCTCTCTCTCTGTATCCTTTGAATCTAAATCAATGCCAATCCCTTCTCTTTTCAGCTGCTCAACCCCAGTGAAATGTTTGAAGACCTTGTCATCGAGCATGAGTAAGATTCTTGATAATAGACCTTCTTTTCTAACTCTACTAGATTTAACTTCCTTGGAGACTAACAAAACGATGATCCAGGTATGTTGAGTGCACTGCATCAGCAATTCAGGCTCTAGTTTTGTTTAAGAAGTTATACCCCGAACACAGGACGGAGGAGATAGACAATTTCATCACAAATGCTACCAAGTACATTGAAGACCAACAAATGCCTGATGGCTCATGGTTTGTTTCTCAAATCCACTATTACTATTTCACTGGGGAATTATTTTTTTATATATGCAGTGCAGATCCATTTAAACAAAGAAGCATTTCACCAGGTATGGCAAGTGGGGAGTATGTTTCATCTATAGCTCATGGTGGGCACTTGGAGGCCTAGCAGCTGCTGGCAAGACTTACCACAACTGTCTTGCTATTGGTAGAGCTGTTGAGTTTCTACTCAAATCACAAAGAGATGATGGTGGTTGGGGAGAGAGCTATATTTCTTGCCGGGACAAGGTAATTTTTACATGCCACCCACTGCTCTCTGTTTTCTGATAGAAACATGGACAAAAAAAAAGTAATCCTTGTGCTTGGTGATACAGAAATATACACCTCTTGAAGGAAACAAGTCAAATCTGGTACAAACTGGGTGGGCTCTGATGGGGCTGCTTTCTTCTGGGCAGGTTATTTTATACAGTTTCATCATCACTAAGCTTAACTTGGTCATCTACATTATTTTCACAATATGGCTTCTCCCCAAACATCTGAGTCTAACCTTTCCTTTCTAACAGGCTGAGAGAGACCCAACACCTCTTCACAGGGCTGCAAAGTTGTTGATTAATTCCCAAATGGAAGATGGTGATTTTCCCCAACAGGTAGCACACTTGAACATGAATTAAAAACAAAAGGAATAACATTTTAACATGGTTTTGGGAAATGGAAAATGATGTTCTTTCGTAGCTGACTATATATACTGGGTGGTAGTCTAACCATTTGATCATCAATTATCTATGGCAGGAAATCACTGGAGCCTTCATGAATAACTGCATGTTACACTGTGCAGATTATAGGAATATTTTTCCATTGTGGGCTCTTGCAGAGTATGTAAGTGGGTGCCATTGCCTGAAGGCTGGTTGCATTGCCATGCCATTGAAGCATCTGTAGGAGAAAAGCTCAAATAATGTTGAGCAATGTCAAGCCCTTTGAACAATGTTAAGCAAATGACAAGTTTATCTATGCCATTGTAAAGTATTTTGAAGAATAGTTTGTG
Source organism: Vitis vinifera (assembly GCF_030704535.1). Taxonomy (NCBI): domain Eukaryota; kingdom Viridiplantae; phylum Streptophyta; class Magnoliopsida; order Vitales; family Vitaceae; genus Vitis; species Vitis vinifera. The sequence continues at coordinate 23,463,593 of NC_081813.1, read as the reverse complement.
CAAGATGTTGGTATAAGATTAAATACTTATACAGAATATATATTTTTGGGCTGCCGGAGCTCTGATCTTATTGATGAAGAATGCTGAATTTATACATGAACTTGTAACTTAAATGACATTAGAATAGCAGAAAATCAAGCTAATAGATGATGAACAACTACTTCCTATAAAATAGAAACCAAATCTTGACCAAATAAAAATAAGAAAATATCTAGATGTTGCAGATTTTGTGCAAGACTCCAGCTGCAATATTCAAAATTCAAATTCCAGCAAATACTAAGTCAAAATTCAACACTCCTCCTTGACTTCGTAGATGCAAACTCCAAGTCTTGCACATAGACACTCAAACCAAACTTCGAAAGGGGTCTGCTTCTTTAACACTTTTGTTGGCAATATGTTCAGAAAATATACTGCTCTTCTTGCAGTTTTAGCCCAAAATTGTTTGCATTCCATTTCAAGGATGGCATTTTTTGAGATCCACCAAACGTTGTTTGCATTCCATTTCAAGGATGGCATTTTTTGAGATCCACCAACATCAGTATGCACCAGTTGCAGTTTTTGGGTTGCTCTCCAGGATATTTTCTTTGGAAAGGGAAGTTTAGTTTGCTTCCCATATTGACAAGTAGCACATATAGGAAGATCTTTTTCTAAGTCAGGAAGTCCTTCAACTATTTGATTTTTCTTCATGTAAAGCACATCATCATGATGAAAGTGCTCGACCCTTCTGTCCCAAAACATTGTTGTGCTATCTTGTTGTAAAATAGCAGTATGCTCATCTTCCAGTAAATTCAAGGCAAAACTCTTGCCCTTCATTTTTATGTTGAACACCTCTTTGCCTTCAGCATCCTTGATAATGCAATTCCTATCTTCAAAATAAACTTTAAATTCTTTCTCAATGAGCTGTCCAACACTGAGTAAGTTTTGGTCAATGTCAGGCACAAACAAAACATCATAAATGAGTTTCAAACCTGTTTGGCTTTCGATAGCAACCGTTCCTTTGCCCTTCACTGGAATATACTCACCATTTCCAATTCTGACTTTGGAAATAGTTGTTCTATCAAGTTCTCTAAAGAGATCTTGATTATTTGTCATGTGGTTTGTACAACCACTATCCACAAGCCAGCTTTTAGAGGTGCTTTTATTAGCAAAACACGTTGCTGCAAACAATTGCTCCTCCTGACAATAGTCAACTACTGCATTAGTTTCTTCCTGCTGTTGATTTTTGCAAATCCTCTCCACATGTCCTTGTTTACCACACTTGTTGCATTTCACATCTGGTCTCCACCAACATTTTTGTGGAGAATGATTTGTCTTCTTGCAATGAGGACAAGGTGGAAAAATTCCATTTTTCTGGTTGTTGCCACACGACTTGTTGTTGTTCACCTTTCCATTTTTATGGCCTGCATTTTTCTGCATTCTTGCTTGAAATGCTCCTTCTGCAGTATCTCCTTGTCTCATGAGTCTTCTTTGTTCCACAGCCTCCAAGGAATGTAATAATTCTGTCAAGCTAATAGTTGACAGATCTTTTGAATTCTCCAAAGAGGAAATTGTAGCTTCATATTTCTCAGGAAGTGTAACCAATATCTTTTGAACAATCTTCTCATTGGAAAATTCTTTTCCAAGCAGCCTAACTTTGTCTGCTATTGAAAGAAGTTGTGCAGCATAGTCTTTAACAGCATCAGACTCCCTCATTTTCTTCATTTCAAATTCTCGAATCAAGTTCATCACCTGCATGTTCTTGATTCTTTCATCTCCTTTGTATTCCTCCTTGAGATACTCCCAAATTTCTGCAGCTGAATCAATTTTCATGATTTTGATGAAAATTGATGGTGAAACTGCAGCAAACAAGCAAGCTTTCGCTTTAGCCTTTCTTGTCCTTCTTTCTTTATGCAACTTCATTTGAGCCACAGTTGGATTGGCTCCCAGGGGAGGAACTTCATAATTTTCTTCCACTGCTTCCCAAACATCAAGTGCTTGTAGATGAACTGTCATTCTAACAGCCCAAGTTTCATAATTGTCTCCATCAAGAATTGATGGTGCAACTGTGAGACTTGACTCTTCCATTGCTAAATGATTTTAGAAGGTGTTTGGGTTCACTCACCTCACTGGCCCCTCAAGATAACTATGGCTCTGATACCACTTTGTTGGTATAAGATTAAATACTTATACAGAATATATATTTTTGGGCTGCCGGAGCTCTGATCTTATTGATGAAGAATGCTGAATTTATACATGAACTTGTAACTTAAATGACATTAGAATAGCAGAAAATCAAGCTAATAGATGATGAACAACTACTTCCTATAAAATAGAAACCAAATCTTGACCAAATAAAAATAAGAAAATATCTAGATGTTGCAGATTTTGTGCAAGACTCCAGCTGCAATATTCAAAATTCAAATTCCAGCAAATACTAAGTCAAAATTCAACACAAGAGAATAAAACAATAGCAGGACCTTATTAAATTAACGTTGATGTGCAAAATATATATAGAAAGATGGGTAGAAAATGGAAGATAAGTCAACAAATTTAGCTTAAGTTTTAGCTAATCAATTGAGTCGTGCTGATACAAATGGAAGGAATAAATTCTTTCCTATTTTATAAGCCAACTCAAATATCCGTTGATGTACTATGCCATTGGTGTTCTCATAATCAACATTGCATCTGCATGTCACTGGTGGTACTCAGCATAAGACAACAGTACAGAAGGCTTTCTAAAATATCTACCTATGGCTCCAAGCCTGTTCACTTTTTGGTGAATATTAAAGAACCAATGCTGCCAAGAGGAATTCATCCATAAACATCGAAAGGTCTTGCTTCTTTGATAAAGCAAGCTTCCTGGATCAGCTAAACAAGATGCAACTGAGTGTCACAATAAATACTTGTCTCTAAGTAGTGCCTGGATCAAGCTTAGGCTAGGTTGTGGTCAACCTGTATTGTTAAGATTGAAGCATGAATCCACTAAAAATTATGCATGTCATTTTCCTCTCCATACAGCTCCTAAGTCAATCAATTATAGAGAATGGGAAAAGTGGACCAATTATACAGATCCATGATCAACATTGCATCTGCATGTCACTGGTGGTACCCTTAACAACATTTATATTCAGTACTTAGCATAAGATAACAGTACAGAAGGCTTTGTAAAATATCTACCTAAGGCTCCAAGCTTGTTCACTTTTTGGTGAATATTAAAGAACCAATGCTGACAAGAGGAATTCATCCATAAACATCGAAAGGTCTCATTCTTTGATAAAACAAGCTTCCTGGATCAGATAAACAAGAAGCAACTAAGTGTCACAATAAATACAAGTAACAGATCAAAGAAGTTAAGTGAAATGTGTCTCTAAGCAGTGCCTGGATCAAGCCTAGGCTAGGTTGTGGTCCCAGTTTCCGAGTGGTCAACCTATACTGTTAAGATTGAGGCCTAAAAAACTCTCCATAGGGTAGCCATTTGAATACTAATTCCAATACTGTGCTGTAATTCCATCTGAAGCCATGTGACAAAGTCACTCCTCGATATAGTGAGGTCAGAGGCAGGGAGACTAAGGGCAGTGGTTGGCACAAGCCTCCCTCTCCTCAATAAGGGCAAAAGGTACTTATAGTGAGCAGTACGGAATGAACCGATGCTGAACGTGTAGGAAAATCAGCTTCTTCAATAGAATCGTGCAAAGAGTCATTCTGTCTTGATGGCAGCTATCAAGCTCAGTTGCTTCCCCTTTGGGATATAGAGACTTTGAATCAAGGACGCTCAAGCCCTTTCCCTTTGGTCTCGCTATTTCATTTCTGGTTAAGTAATTTTTATTGTGTCAAACACACAAAAAATTATGCATGTCAATTTTCATTTGAAAGTGGTTTCCAAACCCATCTTTAGCTCATTTTAATGCCAAGAGTCAGAGGTTTCCTGTTATTGTCAAACACCGACCCATGTCATTTTCCTCTCCATACAGCTCCTAAGCTAATCAATTATAGAGAATGGGAAAAGTATACCAAATTTACATGATTATTATTGTAGCAAATGATTGATGTGTAAAAGTTTCCACATTCATGTAAATTGAAAAATTAAGAGAGAAATTGAAGAGCACTGTAGTGCCAAAATCACTACTTAGTAACAAAAGAGCCCTATTGTGCTTCATGAGATATGGATCACAAAGCCATATCTCGAGGAGCTCCAAATTTTACAGAGTTCTCTGCAGTATACCTGGAAGGGAAGACAACATTTTAGTCTAATTTTATTCAATGCTCAAGTAGATCTCAAATAATACCCCACAAAACTAAATACTACTGCTACCAACAGACTCAGTGTGGGTGAAGTAATGCATTAGATAAAGAAACGGTTTAATGCATCTTCAAAAAGTACCTTGTTGAAACTAAATATGAAAGCCTTCAAAGTCTATAAATATGCGCCTCAGGTGTAAAATCAATATTAGAGTTTGATTAGTCAACATGTCTAAGCTTAGTTCATGTAGAGGCATGAATCCATGGTTTCGTTTTCCTTTTTTCTACACTTCTACATTTTATTAAATTCGGGAATCGCTACATTTTCAGTTTAAACTTTAAAAGCAATCATCTTGTTTCTCTAACCCATACCCTATGATCACAACCCTGAACTGCTTTTGACCTTCGGGCTATTTTTGCAAACGCCCAATTCCAAGATCTAACTCTCCCAAACACTATATGGAGTCACATGGTGGTAGTGACAAAGGAAGTGCAGTTACACATGAATTATAATCAACCAAATCCTCTTTAAACCCAAATAAGTTTGACATTGATTTTGTTTTTTTTTTTTTTTTTTTTGATAGTGCCTCTCTCCTAAAAATTATTATTCATTTCTTAGTTAACAATTGATCAACAATGTAGATTTCATTTCACAACCTTGAAATTTGCCTTGGTTGTTGGAGACCTTGGCACACTTCGTTAATTGCGTGAGTGATATCTGGTCTAGTGAATGTCAAATATGGGAGAGTACCAACCAAGGTGTGATGTTAACTTCAATTCCCGAGAAATATTTCAACTAGCCAAGGTCCTTTAGAGCAAATTTGGAGCTAAGAGTGATAATAATCCATTGGATTATAGCAAGGGTTTCTATCTATTATAATAACATCATCCACATAAATTAAGATTAGAATAATTAAAGAACTTATGTGGATTCAAGAAGATATCAAGATCGATTTTGGTATGGAATCCAAGTATACTTTGGAAGAAAAAGACAAGTAGTTAAAATGGAAAGATACTAGTCAAGTGGCTCAAGAAAGATTAATAGACTTGAGCTAGATAAAACTTTATATTTAAATTTTGTTCTTCATAGTAGATGTTTTTTTAATCACTTGTAGGCCCCAAGTATTTTATCTCTTCTTTAGTTAATTTCCTTATATTTATCTTATATTAATAAAATTATATTGTTTTAATTAGTATATTAGAGGAGAATTTGAGTTGAAATATGCTTAATTAATCTTTGAAATGGTTTGAAATAATTTTCAGTGAAGGATATTTACTTTTGTGAATTATGTAGTTGAAAGTTAATGTAATTCTTAATCAAGGAGTATTGCTATTTATATGTAAGTTATGTTGATTTACTTGTTGAAAGAGTGTTGATGCATTCCTTCTTGCATGTGGTTTGGCTTATTTGCTAAAAAGAACAAAACAAAAAAAATTGTAAATGGTGAAAAATGCTTTAGAGGACGGACAATCTTTCTTAGAAGACTTTTTCAACTTGATGAAAAACTCCTATTCCTCCCGAAGTGTAATCTATAGTTGAAATTCATCCACAAACCATATATAAGCTATCAATATATTTTTTTCCTTATAACTCATCCAATCTTAATGAAATTAAGATGAATTTTGGTAGATTCATTCAAAAATGAAAAGAACGTAAAACTTGTAAAATTTGGATTAAAAATGAATTTAGTGTAATTTTTCAAAATGTAACTCCTTATAGAAAATCAAAATAAATAACTATAATTAATTTTAATGAAATTTCTCTAATTATGATTCTAAAAGATAAATCAGGCTCATCTAAGTACCCATTAAATCTAACAATTTCAATTAAAATTTAATATTCTTCCCTAAATTGGGAATTCGTTGTACAATTGAACACACATTTCAATCATAATTGATTCGAAAGTCATAACTTTGAATAATTAAACACACATTTCAATCATAATCATAATTCTTAAGTCATAACTTTTTGTAAATTTAACGATGCACCACAAAAAAAGCACATCTTAGAAAATTTAAGTTAGATGAATTTTTTAATATTTTCTTTGCATTTTAATAGTTGTTAAATGTTTTATCTTAATTATATAAAATAAGTACAAATAACTTATTATATTTTGAGATATTTGAAAATATGTCAAAACTTCATTTTTTTTCTTCAAATTATTAGTTTTCAAACATCTTTTATTAAATATATCAAATAAGAAGAAACATAAAATAGAAAACAATTTTCCATTTTTGAAGACAAAAATATAGTGTTTTCCAAGAACATTTTAAATTGTTTTTAGTTGTTTTTTAAAACGGATTTTCAAAATTCTTCCAAAACAGAAATTAAGTCATTTGGGCTCCAATAGAAACCCAAAAAGAAAAGATAACCAACATAGGTCCATGAAAGCATTCAGGCCGGGTGGTGTAAGGAGAAGCCCACCAACACAGCTCGATCCAAAAAGAAAAAAAATTCAGTAACACACACCCCACCAGTCATCCTTGTAGAATTATATTCCTAGTCCAAGTCCAATTGAGGCTTAAAGAAGAAGTCCCAAAAGTTAGGTGCCAACACAACAAGTCTTTTGTCTTCTCTTTTCGAGGTTTGCAAAAGTTGAGCCTTTCGCATCTCAACTAAACATTTTTTGTCTGAGGGGGGCTGAGACTTCAGTTGGAGGATGTGTTAGGGAAAAAAAATGGTGAAAAGAGAAGTACTACTGAGATTTTAATTGAGGGGACTTGTTAAGGAGACTACTAAGCCTTTGTAACCACCACCATAATTTTGTTGATTTTTTCATACAAGGAACCTTTTTTTTTTTTTTTTTTTCATTTTCATTACATTCTCCATCTTAAACTAAGCAAGTTGGGATGCCTATTAGGTACACTAGTTGTTAGCCCCTTCTTAAAGTTGCTTTGATAGTGATTTTAAGAAGTGTTTTTAGCTTACAAAGTATTTTTTTTAAAATAATAATAATAATTAACAAAATTTAATAAATATTTTCAAAAATCTAAAAAATCATTTATAGTTTTAAAAAATTATTTATAGTGTTTTTTTAAGAAATGCTTCATAAGTAATTCTCCTAAAAACACTTTTAAAGAAAATATTTCAACTAAAAACACTTTGTAAAAAACTACTTTCAAACGCAGCATTAATTTTTTTTTAATTTTCTAATTTTAAAATTAGATATAAACTAATATAATCATTTAAGTCTTAAAATTTATATACATAAATTGAGGTAGTTGGTGGTGGGGGCTAGGTCTTCCTCCTAGCAACACTAGGGACGGATCCGTAATGGGTTCATAAAGTTCTTAATTAATGACCCCCATGTTATGGTAAGGTTGCTACAAGCCACAAATGAATATATTTCTATCATGAAAATTGCCTCTATAGTGTTTGTATTAAAAGAGATTTTAGTGGAAGTATTTTTTTTATAAATGTTATGAGAGAATTACCAATCAAATGCTTCTTCAAGAAGCATAATGAGTGATTTTTTTAATTGTTTAATATTGTTTTTTTTTAATTTTATAAAACATCTAATTTTTTGTTTTTCAAAAACGTTTTTATATTAAAGGTATTTTTTAAAAGCACTGTCAAATAAACTTTAATCTAATAAAAAAATGAGTAATAATGCTAATGATCAAACTGAGCTAACTTTTGAGAATTTGATACATGGCTTAATCATAACTATACTAATATTAATGTATATAATTTATTAAGTAAATCCTCACCTCCATATATATTATTAAAGGTGACAAACTTTGATGGGATCCATTAACATGACTTAAACCCAACACATTTTTTAAGGCTTAAATTGAGTATAATCAGATTTTGATTAAATTCATGTTAACCTGCATAAGTCATTTAATAAATAGGTAATTTGGGTCAAACCATATGACATAAATTTGACTTAATTGACACATTTAATAATCCGATTAATTAACTAATGATAACTTTAAATTATTTAACTCATCTTTAACTTATTTTAAATTTATTTTTAAATAAATAAATCAATTGAGTCATAAATATGTTTGATTAAAATTATATAAGACCTATTTCAACTTGATTATTAAATAGGTTAAATGAAATGCATAAGATACGTGTCACTTATTTAATGATTAAATAGTATTTTGATTTACATGTTTAACACGATTTTTATTTATATATGGTTTGAGTTGACTAGGTTTTGGCACGATGTGAACACCGCCCAGTGCGCCTACAAACACCAATTGCTAGCAAGCGAGTTGCACTCAATTTCAATAGGGTGTCACTCGAAGATAACGATAGATAAAGCTGAGTTCCCATTATGATCTTGTAAGTTGATATTGGTGAAAGCAGGCATGGTTGACCAAAACAACTGCTTTCTTCCATTAACAACATATGCAGTAGACCCAACAACATCTGCTGGATCCACGTACAATCTTTTTTGTTATATATGTATGTATGCTTTCCATGGCCGATTTTATTTTCCCTAAGAAGGTTATGCAGGTACGAATCAGTTAAACAAATATGATTCTATTGAGGAATTCCAGACATGGCACATACCCTAGTTAGTTTATAGTATCATATACTGCTAAAAAAAATATGCCATTAGATCTGTCTTTTCCCCAAACAATACCTGAATGTGGCTCCATGTGTGTGAAAGAGCGGAAAAAGGAAAATCCCTGAACAGTACAAAGACCAAGTTCAACAAAGATCAGCTATTAAAAATGGAAAAAGAATAACGTCGTGAGTTGAATATTCTCTCTTGGGTCCATGATCATGATCACGCTCATTAGTATACATTATATTATAGGACTCTAGGTATGTGGACATTTTCCAATCCATATTCCACCTCCAACATGGCTGTCTGGGGTCTTAGTCAAAAAGAAGAGTCAAAGAAGTAGAGACTCCTCCATCAAAATAAATAAAACAAGGCATCTAATGATAAGATTGTATGTAACTTTGAGACTGGTTAAAAAGGCACGAAGCAAAGAATTTAGAGAGCCAAAGAAGACCAACTTTTCTTTGAAATAAAAGCTACTAAGATTATTAACCTAAGTAAAAGATTGTGTAAATTAAACTTGGGAAGACAGGGGACTAGTTTAATGAGCAGCTTAGGGTAAAGTTTGGAAGGTGACGAAAACCGACTAATTAATCACCCAATATTTTATGTTTTATGAGTAGCTAATCCTAATTATGAGGCCTCAAATGTCTTGGTGGGTTATATTGTAATTAAGTTGATGACCAGACATTATGGGAACATATATAGAATTGCATACATCATAAGCATGCACGTGGCAACTAATTTCAACAGATTTGATGGGCAGGATTGTTAAGGTGATTGCATGATTCAAAGTTGACTGCATTATTCCATCCACACTTGAGTTGAATTTGATCCAAGAACTACTAGATGAATATGATAGGTGTTGAATTTAGGTTACCTTCATTTGTTTATTTAATTTTTTTTTATCTAAACCCTAATTCATGGGTTTTGAACTTTCAATTGTTTGGACAAAAGATCAAACAAGATATTTAGACTCAACCTATTGGGAAAGAATGAGATAAAGAGTGTAAAAGGAAATTTTTTAGGAAGGAAAACGACAAATTACAAATAAGAGCTACTCAACTTCTTGTGCCATTAAATATAGAGAAGAAACATTATAAACAGGGAATATTTGTTTGACCGGCTCTCCCCACTATACTTCTATAAATTGTGAATATGTAATATTCTGAAATAATGTTTTTATAGTTTCATATTAATAATATCAATTGATGTTTAAGGAAGGTAAATAAAAGTTTTTTTATGATATTTAACTTGACCTATAATAAAAATTGGATTATTTAAATGATATTGATGACAAAGATTATTAAAAAAATTAATATATTCTTATTTAAGTACTAAATGGTTTCGAGATGAAATGATCACACCCTTATTTCTAGTCAAATAAAGAATGATAGACTATGAGTGTTATTATATTGTGACAATTTTAATGACATAGTAATATGAATTATTAAATTTAATCAATGGGTATGGGGAATTATTATTATTTTGACAATGTTGATGATATGATCCTAAGAGTTTGCTCAATTGGATAGACTCAAAGTGTGATCTATTCTTTGCTTAAAGGTTAAGAGAGAGACGGACAGAGAAGATAGCGACAAGACGCCTTTATTTTCTTTATTTAGACTTTAATATAATAAAATTATTTAATTAAAAGGATTATTAAAATTAATTAAAAATCAAACTTTTCATTTTTTTTTTGTCTTATTTTGACAAAAATGTCATTATTTCTTTTTATAAAATTAATTTTTTTTCTTTTAAAATATACTATAAATACATAAAATAATCAAGGATATTTATGTCAAAATGGATTTAAGAGGGGATAAATTCATAAATATGAGGATAATTTTATCCTTTTAAACCAATTATTTAAAAATGATAAGGCTTAATTTACAAAACTAATAGCAATAAAACATTCAAAATACATTAACATTTGGGACAAAAGGCCAAATAGGGCTTACAAACCTAATGGGAAAGAATGAGGTGAAGATTGGAAAAGAAGGCCAAAAAACAAAAGATTAAGAGTTAGTCAACTTTTTGTGCAATGGAATTTTCTATGGCAGGCCCTGTAGAAAACATGGCTCCTTATCCATTAAAAAAATTCCAAGATGAAGCTTCACTCCAGCCTCAACTTTCTAGATTGTCATCTTAATTGTGTCCTGGATTTTGACTTCCACAGTCAAAATAGAGAAGCCCCACTATATGGGTTTTGTCTACTTGATGAAATAAACTAATCAATTTATGAGTAATTTTATAACTTGTTGGGTTTTTTTTTTTTTTTTTTTGTTAAAAAAGAAAAAAGAAAAAAAAAGAAAAAAAGATTAATAAAATGAATTAAGAGATTATCATCATATGAATTTTTCAATTTTGATTACATTAATTGGAATGGAAGATCAGTATTCTTTGTGACCATCTTTGATGACATCACTAAGAAATTTTCAATTTGATTGGTTGGTGGGGGCAATTGTTTTTCCATGGTAAGAAATTAAGGAGAGGTCATATTAAATTAACACAAAGTGGAACACAATTATTATTAATTAAAATAGAATTAATGATACAAATATACACAGAGATTCAATTAATTTCTTGGTGCTTTCTAGGAAAATATTGGGAAGCTCAATTTTTCCTCCACCATGGGAAAAGGATGAAAAAAGAAATTATTATTATGAATTTGAATATGAACATTATTTTATTTATTGTGGAGAATATTGTGTTGGGCATGAGAAAATAAAAAAGGAGGAAAAGGATGTGAAGTCTTTTTAAAATTGGTGCCTCCACTTTCCACCATTGCTTTGAAATACTTGTAAACTTTGATATCAAAAGAAAGTTAGGGTGATTGTACACCTTTTATTCTAAAAAAATAATCATATAAGATGTGAGTGGTGGTAGGTTTCCTTCAACTTCAAGAGTCTTTATCAACACAACTAACCAATCTATGGTGGAATTAAATTTAAAATCTTTGATGGTTGAATCAAGATAGATTAAGAGTTTATTTGGTAATAAATTTAGAACGTGTTTTTAATTTTTCTAATTTTTTAATTTTTTTATATTTTAAATATTAAAAAAATTAAAAATACTTCATAAAATCACTACTAAACATACTCCAATACTTATATAATAATTGGTTATTTGTATCATAACATGCTTTGATTTGTTGGATCATAGGTTTGTTGGACTTGTACCTTGAAGGTACAAGAGGGGCCATGCCAAAAACAAAATTATTAAATATAATATGAAAGCCAAACTACCTTATTATAATCAAATCAAATCAATATATTATTTAAAAGTGGATTATTACTTTATGCATTATTAAAAATTCAAGAAAATTTTCCTTGTTGGAGCCTATAAAATAGTTGTTAAATTATGGTAAAGAATTAAAGGAGTTATTTGGTATTGACATGTTTTGCACTCTATTTTGAATTGGTAAATAAATATCAAAAATAAAAATAAATAAATAAATTGAGTGTTTGTTTGGATATTTTTCATGTTTAAAATATATATATATATATATTGTATAAAACTAGAACATTCTATATATAAAGTATCTATTTACCTTATATTTTTAAAATGATTTGTAATGTAAACTTCTAAATATTCTTATATGCTATTTTGTAATTTTAAATAAATAAATAAAAATTATGCAACTTTTTTTTAATATTTGAGTGAATTTCATATTCTAAGGAATTCAATTTTTTTTATAAAAAAAATTTGTTTAAGTTGTGTATTAAGATTCTAACAAATTAAATATATTGGATATAAAAAATTTTCCAAAATTAAATTTATGTATTTTTTATGAATATTATTTTTATAGTCCATTTTCTAATACAAGTGGCCAACTTCTTTATTGTGAATATGAATATTATTTTATTTATTGTGGAGAGTATTGTGTTGGGCATGAGAAAATCAAAAAGGAGGAAAAAGTAATGTGAAATCTTTTTCAAATTGGTGTCTCCACTTTCCAATATTGCTTTGAAATATTTCTAAACTTTGATATCAAAAGAAAGTTAGGGTGATTATTTTAGGGTGATTATTATTCCAAAAATTAATCATTTAATTTGTGAGTGGTGAAAGGTTTCCTTCAACTTCAATACTCTTTATCAATACAACTAGTCAATTCTTTATTGATTGAACCAAGGTAGATTAAAAGTTTGTTTGATAGTGATTTTAAAAAATATTTTTAATCTTTTTAATATTTAAAAAAATTATATTTTAAGTGTTAAAAGAGTTAAAAAAAAAAAAAATACTTCATAAAATTGCCACCAAACATAATCTAATTCTTATATAATAATCGGTTATTTGTATCATAAGATTCATAACCATTTTGGTTTGTTGGACTTGTACCTTGAAGGTACAAGAGGGGAAATGCCAAAAACAAAATTATTAAATACAATATCAAAGTCAAACTATCTTATTATAATCAAATTAATCAAACCAAATCAATATATTATTTAAAGGTGGATTATTACTTTATGCATTATTAAAAATTCAAGAAAATTTTCCTTGTTGGAGCCTATAAAATAGTTGTTAAATTATGGTAAAGAATTAAAGGAGTTATTTGGTATTGACATGTTTTGCACTCTATTTTGAATTGGCAAATAAATATAAAAAATAATAAATAAATAAATTGAGTGTTTGTTTGGATATTTTTCATGTTTAAAATATATATATATATATATTGTATAAAACTAGAACATTCTATATATAAAGTATCTATTTACCTTATATTTTTAAAATGATTTGTAATGTAAACTTCTAAATATTCTTATATGCTATTTTGTAATTTTAAATAAATAAATAAAAATTATGCAACTTTTTTTTAATATTTGAGTGAATTTCATATTCTAAGGAATTCAATTTTTTATTTAATTTTTTGTTTAAGTTGTGTATTAAGATACTAACAAATTAAATATATTGGATATAAAAATTTTTCCAAAATTAAATTTATGTATTTTTTATGAATATTATTTTTATAGTCTATTTTCCAATACAAGTGGCCAACTTCTTTATCATCACTTGGATCCAAATGCCTGGAAATTCAGGACTTGAAGTCCTGAATACGCATGATAAGGAAGGATGTATGGTACAATGGTTTCTTTTGTCATTATCAAAAGTGGTCACCTTTTTTTAGATGAAAAATAATTGATTTTCCATTTGAATTGTTAGAATAAACCCTACCCAACATATGAAAAGAAGCCTAATTAATCACAAACCCAATATAACAAAATAAAATTATGAAATGCTTACAATGAGCCTCCAAAATCATACAAAATTCAAAATAATTAAATAGGTAAGTCCAAAATATTATCACAATTAAATTAAATGAAAATAATTCAATTAAAATACTTCATCAAATCATATGAATTATGTCAAAAATATTATTTAGAATAGATATTTGACAAATTTTAGATAAAATATAAACTTTTGAGATTTTTTTTTGGAAAATAGGTTGTTTTGGGAATAAAATTAAGGTGCTTTTTAATTAATTTTTATAAAATGTTTTGAGTAACAATTCAAATATGACAAATACTTTGAAAGCATTTTATATGAAGTGAATAAATGGTTCCTGTATTTGAGTTTTCAAATAGAATATTATTTTAAAAAATAATTGAAATTTATTTTTTAGAATTGTTTTCAAAAAAAAAAAATAATAGCGATTTTGGAATACATGCATGCATACATACATACAGGTGTTTGTTTTTTTACTTAATTTTATATAGAACTTTGATGTTTAATAATGTTAAATATTAGGTTGTTTGTTTTTGTAGTATTTTATTTCTATTAAGTATTAAAAAGTAAAGAAAAACTGATATGTTATTTTTTCTATTTAAAAAAAGTTACATATTTTGGTTTTTTCTATTTAGTAAAAAGTTTATAATAAGTCATGAAAAAATAGAAAAACAAACAACCTAAATTCTTAAAACAAATTGTTTTCAGCAAAAAGCTAAAAAAACAAACACCACCTAAGACTCATGTCTTATAAGAATGTGTCATAGTATATAATAAATGATAAAAGTTATCCTTTATTGGATTGAAATTTTATCAAATACATTTTTTATTCTTTTTATTTGTTATTTTTATTTACCATCTCTTGCTTGAAATAAAGAAAGTATAGATTGAAATTTCAAATTAATGAAAGTCAAATGTATTTAACCAAAACATTAAGTAAGATAAATGAACTTAAACCTAAATAATAGTACCTTCTTTATTGTAAATGAGTGGAGAATGACCACATTGAAATTCATTTATGAACTTCCATTTACTCATCTTAAATATGAGTAATGGAAGATCATTTGGTAAAACTTATAAAAGATTTCTCATAACGAAATTCTTCATCAATTCTCTTCTCTAATTCCTTCCTCCTCATTATATATATATATATATATATATATATATATATATATATTCATTTTATAATATTCTTAATTATTTAATAAAATAAATTTAAAATCTATTAATTAAGATTTATTCATAAAAAATTATTATATTTTTCTTATGCCTCTATTAAACTATGAGCCCTACCAACCTTGTCAATCACCTCCCTTTCAATCACTTTCCTCATTTTCCACTTCTTTGGCCATTTTCCTTCTCTCCCTTTCCTACAAAGACTTTTAAGCTCCCCCACAATAAGTAAACGGCTCACACTTTCCCTTTCACATTGATGGTGTTTAATAAGAATTTTTCACCAAAAAAGGGGAACTGCATCAAGCTGAAATCCAAAATAAATAAAATTTCAATTAGCCAAATTGAAATACTTTACAAAGAAGTAGTCAATTTTTAATATTTAATATTGAATGTCTTCTTGGGGACAGCTGGATCTGGTAGAAAAGTGGATGCATTTGGATTGTACTGTGAAACAAATTCAACAAATTCAACGAATTAAGGGGCCATTCATTGGGAGGATTCATGGATTCACCTAAAAAGAACGTGACTCATTAATTTCTCCCTCCCCGCGGCGGCGGCCGCCCCCCCAAAAAAAAAAAAAGAAAAGAATCCCCCCAAAAAAAAAAGAAAAGAAAAAGAAAAAAAGAAAAAAGAAAAGTTTTTAAATAATTTGGAAAATAAATTTTAAGTTTATGTTATTTACCAGCTCTTGAAAACAGTTTTTTCTTAAAAATAAAAAAAATAGTCAACAATAACTCAATAGGATGCTCTTTAGAACAATTTTTAGGGTACTTGTTTGATAACATTTTAAATAAATGTTCAAATATTTCTTAAAATAACTTTTATTGATATTGTTTTATTTTTAATTATTCTTTAAAAATTATCTTAAAAAAATGAAAAATAATTAAAATATATAATAAAAAAACATTTAAAGTATATTTGGTAACTATTTTTGAAAACAATTATAAAAAAAATACTTTTTGAGAATAATTTTTGAAATTTATTTTTTAATTTTTGTAGAACAAAAGTTTGTTTGAAAATTTAAAATGTTTTTAATCCGTTTTTAATATTTTTAAAACTGATTTTTATATCTAGTATTTTATTTTTAATCATTCTATATGATTGTATAATTATTTCTTAAAATAACCTTTAGAAAACAAGCGAAAATAGAAAACAATTAAAAAATATTTTCTAAAAATATCATATTTTCTATTCTTAAATACCGAAAATAAAAAATGGTTTTTGCTTGTCAAACGTGTTTTCTGTGTTTTTTGTTCTAATTTTTTTTGTATAATACATTAGTAAGTATGTAGTATTGAGAAAACCAATTTTAATATTTGATTTTTCAAATAAATTTTGTTGAAAAAAGTATTTGAAAACCGATTTTAAGAATTGTTATCAAAACTGGGTTTTTGAGAATTGATTTAAAAAAAGTTAATTAGACATTTACATAATGTTTATAAGATAAAATAAATAAATAAATAAATAAAAAGCATGAAAACATAAGTTATCAATTGTTTTCAAAAACAAGTTTTTAAGAATTGTTTTGAAAATAAGATATTTTTTCAAAAGATATTTAATTATATTTTGAAAACTATTTTCGAAAATATCCCCAAACCGCGTATTTTTTACTTTCTTTGAATGAGAAAGAATAGTGGGATGTTGAAAGTTTGAAAATGTTGGTGAAGATTAAGTACTTATATTTATTGTGAAACATACAATTATTGACAACATGTTTTCAAAATAAAAACCATGAAACTGTCATAATTGCCTAAACATAGAAATATATGTAAAGTCAACTTTCTCAAGGGTCCACCTTGGCTTTTAAGCAATCAAGGGAAGTGAAACATGGGCTCCGTTTGCTTGACTATTTAAAAAAATAGTTTTTGAAAATTGTTATCTTATTTTTATATTACAAAATTTTGTTTTAAAACATAAAATGTTTTAAAATTATTTTTAATATTTTTAAACTTATCTTAAAAATAATTTTTATATCTAATATTTTATTTTTAATTATTTTATATATTTATATAATTATTTCTTAAAACAATCATTTAAAAATAAGTGAATCAACATAAAATAATTAAAAGATATTATTTAAAAATATACTATTTTTTGTTCTTAAAATTAGAAAATAGAAAACAATTTTTTATTATCAAAACATGCTTTTCTATATTTGTTGTTTTAGAGAATAAAAAATTATTCTTAAAAACCATTCACAAATTGGCAGTTTGGATATTTTGGCCCTTTGAAAAAAAAAAGACAAAAAAAAAAAAAAAAAACCCTTATGATAAATATTAGTCAGTTTGATACCATCAACATGCAATCAATTCTTCACTGTTGAAATGTTGGACTTTGAATATTTCTAAGTCAATTATAAAATCTATCGTTTATACTCCCATTCCAATACCCCAAAGTTGAAAATTATAATTATTATTTAATGAATGAGTAAACTTATCCTCAAACCTTATTTTTCGAGAGGATTTTTAAATATTCAAGGGATAATCTACTAAAGTCGTTGTCATATCTAATTACATCTAAACCCCTTTTCTAAGATGGTTCTTAAATATCCACGTGACAATCTAGTAAAGTCTTTGTATTTAATTATAATCAAGAGGATTCTTAAATATCGGTCCCAATCTATTGAAGTTTCAAATCTAATTGTACAAGTTTGATAAATGTCCTACTCTTATGTGGTGGGACTTTTCCTACCCTTAATTATATTTTCATAGTATGCAAAAAGTTGCTATTTAACATTAACTAGAAAATGCAATATATATATATATATATATATATATATATATATATATATATATATATATAATTAAAATTAATTAAAAATATATATTTTTAAATTATTTGATTTTTATAATACAAAGTTAAGGTTAGTAAAATAAATTTAAAATATCATATAAAAACTATTTATTAACTCTAAATCTATTTTTATTTTTCTTCCATTTTTATTTTTTTATTTTCTTTAAGAAACCAACATAGAGTCATCCATTTCAATGTACACATTACAAATTCTCTAGGAAAGAAAACGAAATCCTAGTGAAAATTTACTAGTTCATCGTCAAGTTGTGAGTAGAGGACTGAGAGACGTATTAAAGTGACATTCTTCCTATCCGGAACAGAAGGCTACAAGTGAAAACAAGGAACGTGGGGAGAGAATCCACCACATGTTCTTGGTCGTTGGTGGATGAATTTTTTATCCTATTTTCGTAGACTTGATGATGGAGGGACAATTTGAGGAATCAAGATAGATAGGTTTCCTGAGCTATCATCTTCTTCATATCTTCCACATGTTCCCATTTTGTAAATTTAAATCTTGACTTTTTTAACCAGTTTCAAACAAAAATGTCCTCATATTTTTAGTATAAAAATAATATTTTCTTTTAAAATTCACATAAATAATTAATATTTGAAAAGACATTGGCTTAATTTTTCAGACAAAAAGATAGGAGATATTAAATTTACAAATATGAGATTGTTAATTTCATCCATTTTAATCAATTATTTCAAAAAATGAAATAAAATATAGATCCATTTTGTTTTCCTATTTATTAATTATGGTTAGGCCATATTGCATAGGGTGAAATGTGAGAAAATCCGGCCATTAGCAAGTCTTAGGCTATATTTGATTCTCTCAAAATTTGAGAGAAAATGATAGGAAAAAAATAAAACAAAAAAAAAAACAAAAGAAAAGGAAAAATGAATTTATTTTTGATAAATTATTTTTATATACTTAGATACTTAAAATTCATTCTACTTATTTAACTCTTTAATGTAAACATTAACTAATTTAAAAATAAATAAATTTCTAACTAATCAAACATAAAATAATTATTTCTTTAAATGTTTTTTTTTTCTTTTCTTAATACTTTTTGAAAACTAAACATATATTTTAACTAAGGAGGGTGAGGGAGAAAAAAAAAAAAGGCAAAATTAAGATGATTGGAAAATAATAGGATTAATTAATTAAAAATGATGAAAACATCCCAAATTTGTAAAACAGACCTTCCCGTTTTTTGAAGTAACCTATTTTTGACATAAATACCCTTCAATATTTTTATTATTTATATGTATATTTAAAAAAAATGATTATTTTTATAAAAAAAAAGATGAAGATATTTTTGTCAAAAATAAGTATTTTTTTAGGTTGAAAAAAGGTGAAGGATTAATTTTTAGGAAAGATAATCCCTTGAATTTCAACTATCCTAGCTCTTACCTACCTTCATAGAATATTTTTGTGTTTTTTTATATGCATGATTTTGTTGGGTTTGAACTTTGAATGGCGTTGGAGTACCGTTACCTTCTTGAGAGTGAGAGTGCAGGTTGGCTCATACTGAAGCCATCTGGCGAAGAATAAACATGCCATGTTGATTTACTCATTATTATCATTTTTTTTAAAACTCAGCCTGTGTAGGGCATAATTTTCGTACGTAAACTTTTCCTCGCATGGGACTTGTATTATAGAGAGCCTTTGCCTTTATGCTATTGTCTTGTGCCCTCGATCGTCCTTTAAGACATATATATACTTTTTAAAATGTCAAAGGCCATGTTTAGAAGAAAAAAAAAAATCATTCTTTTAAGATATATATAAAATATAATTTACTTTTATTAGGATTTGGGTTATCATCAATCTGATAATATCTTATTTGTTTATATGCTTATATCTTAATCTTGTTTATTTGTACTTTAATTCAATAAATTAGATTTCATCATATATATTTAATATTTCGGATTTAGATTTTGAGTATCTTAATATTTTCCTTAGTGATAGGTATCATTGGTATCTTAATATCTTAATATAGGTATTATGGTGATGGATGAGAGAGAGAGAGAGAGAGAGAGAGAGAGAGAGAGAGTCCATGTTGAGATAAAAACAAAAGAGAGGGAGAGAGAGAGAGTAACTCCATAGATACCTGTACTAGACTCCATGTTGAGATGAAAACAAAATGTAGAATTTACATGAAGCCATTAGAGAAAACAACACACACTTTCCCCACAAAGAAAAGAAAAAACAATCTTGATTGATTATTGGAAAGACCACCGATTTGTTTGTTTAACAGTTAAAAGTCCAAAAACGTGTTTTCAGTTTTTAGTTTTTACTCCACACTGACTTCCACAATCTGAAAGTTGAGTTAAAAAAAAAATAAAGTAGTATGATGGAGTGGGTGACTTTGTGTTCTGCTTCTATATAAATGTTTGATTTCCCACAAGGAACTCACCATTCCCACTTCCTGAATCAATACCCATCTCTCATTTCTTGCTGGGAATTCCCATCTTCTGGAAAACAAGGCCAGGTCTGTATCTCTTTCTTGCTGCCTACTTCTTTCTCTTGTTTCCAATCATTTTACCTTTATTTTGTGGCAAAGATACCAGGTTATCTTGCATTTATGGGGCCTCTGATATAAGGATAGTGATTGCATGATCAGCAGGTGTTTTCGGAAGAGAGGTGCAAACATTTATACACTTGGATATAGAGATATATATCGTCCGTTTGGTGAGTTGGAAAATGTGGAGGCTCAAGGTTGCAGATGGGGGCAATGATCCCTACATCTACAGCACCAACAACTTCGTGGGAAGACAGATATGGGAGTTTGATCCTGATTATGGAACCCCAGAAGAGCGAGCTGAGGTCGAAGCAGCTCGCGAAAATTTCTGGAAGAACCGGTATCAGGTTAAGCCCAGCGGCGACCTTCTATGGCGAATGCAGGTGATCATTTGATCCCATCTATATATCTCTAATAGCTTGTTTGGCAGTTATTCTAGGAAACATCTTTCTAGCACTTGAAACCAACTTCATAAAGTTTAAAAGCACTTCCTAGCCAAACAAGCTCTAAGTTTTGTTTGACATATATAGTCTAGCTCCATGGATTTTCTGGTTTTGTTTTGTTTTGTTTGAGTGTGGATGATGATCATTTCTATGAAGAAATGAACCCAAAAAAAGAGAAGGTTTAGATTCAAATTAGCCAAGTGGGGTGAACCCAACAAAAAGTTGTGAGTAGGAAGCACGAAAAGACTTAGTGGAGTCAAACCAATAGTTCTTCACAGGGCCGGGTTTTTCATCGGCTGATAGACTAAAGCACGTTCAAAAAGCATAGCCCGTTATTGGGGGAGTGTCTGGGATCAATAGTTCCATTAATCTTGCTTTCTTTCCATTTGTAAGGGAGGTGCGTGTGCCATCTTAAGCTTCATATCCCCTTGCCTAGCTCTTATAACTACATAATACAATGACATGTCCTCTATTTTCCTTTTTCTTTTTATGTCGACTTATACCATTTAAAGAGAGAGAGAGAGAGAGAGAGAGAGAGAGAGGGAGAGGGAGAGGGAGAGGGAGAGGGAGAGGGAGAGGGAGAGAGGGAGAGAGATTTTCACGTTGAGATCAATAGCCGTCATTTTCTAATTGGAAGCCAACGTCTTGTTTGATAATCGTTTTTAAAAATAGTTTTATTATGTGATGCATAATATTCCTTTTTCTAGCTTATGGCCGTCAGATCCCATGAATCTGAAATTGGACTGTCGATTTCTGGGGCCACACATAGAGCAAGTGTCTCACACTACCAGCCTCTTTACGCAAATAATTCAAACGTCGGTCCCAATTTCAGAAAAGACATCACACAAAACACTACCCATCCACACACAATGAAAATCACGCTGTGTTCCGAGTGCATGGACTTGAAAAATTGGATTTTATCGGCTATATTTCGACGATATATCTCGGCGGCCTCGAAACGAAATTCAACATCGATTATCCCTCGAGAGGAAAATCGGCAAAATCGGCGATATATCGAAGTATCGCAAGTGGAGGTGACGGCGGAGCAGCCGGAGGAGGATTTCGAAAAATCACCGAAAATATCGCCGATATTTCGGTATTTTTACCGATTTTTCGGAAATTTCCAGTCCAGTCCACGCACAGGATACAAAATCTGTCCAATTTTTTATTTTTATTTTTAAATAAGATGCTATTTGGTAATCTGATCATGATTTGCAGGCAAAGGTTGTGTTTTTCAACCTGGCTCAAAAATTGTGGATTTAGGGTTCGTGAAATTTAAATCCAATGGCACAACAGCAAAGCGACCCCCCAAAACAGATCCAGAAAAGGGAGCAAAAGAAAAGCAATTTTTTTGGTTTTTCGTGGGGGTTTTGGATGGATTTTCTCGGAAATCAAACGAGAATGAATTTTCCCGGAAATCGAATGGGGGATGGATTTTCTTGGTAATCAAACGGGGGTTGCGAGTGGCAGAGGAAAATAGGGCCTTTTTAGGGATTCTCTCGTCTGGAGGGCAACTTCAGAAGAAAAGGGCTTCTTGATGCCCAAGTGAGAGAAGCGGGTGGCCCTTTTAATTTTTAGATTTAGCATAGATAAAAAAAAAAAAAAAAAAATTTCCTATCTCTATATAAATAATTATTAATTATCAACCTTTATTTTAATTAAATCACTATCAAAATTTCGATTTTTATTAATGGTATTTTATAAATTAAAATTAATTTAATAAGATAAATTATTAATAATTTTTATTATTTAAATAAATTAATGTTAATAGAAAAAGTTGTTACTATTATTTTTAATAAAATTTTAAAAATTAAATCTCAAATAAAATATTTTATATAAATTAATTTAATTTTTCATTTAAAATATAATAAAACATGTTTTTATAAAAGTATTTTAAAATTTTTAAAATAAATATTGTCTTCAACAAGATGAGCTCCCTTCATCTAAATAATACAATGGAACTACATCGATCTTCTTTTTAATACTAAGGACTATTGTAATGTCATATGTATTATATTTATGTATAAATTATTTTTATTCAATAAAATCAAATATTTCTTAACTCAATTCTAATTTTATACACTTGCAAAATTCATATTTATTATTTTTAAAATTCAAATATTGAATCTACTGATATATCTCTGTTTATACGATGTTTTTGTTCTTGATTATATGTATGTCAATTACACTTACAAGATAACTTTAAAATGTGTATTGTTACTAATTTTTATCATTTTTTGGAGTTTTTTTTAAGCATTTCTATGAATTTTAAATAATTTTCGATCCACTGATATTTGTGAAAAAATATCCACCGATATTTTTGATAAATCCGTAGAATCGAAATACCGATATATCTGTAAAATCCGATATTTCAATCCATGTTTGATTATTGACCATAAATTTTGTATTAGTTTTTCATTGGGTTGTAGCTCCAATAGATTTCGTGTTCATTGTTGTTTTATTACTTAACAACTTAGTATTTTAGGTGATAGTTCATATGGTTGTAAAAAGGTCTCCTAGTGCAATTATGTTTATTTAATCTACCTCAATTTATGATCCTTCCTCTCATTTTTCAGTGAATTTGGCATTTCTATTAGGCGTGGCAAAGTTTGATATGATTCCTAATGCATTTTTTACGAGTTTAGATTAAGTATAAATGAGTTTAGGTTATATTTATATTGATATGTAGAATCCATTTAATAAATAAGTCATTTTTAGGTCAACCTACATAATATGAATTTAAATCGAATTGACTCATTTAATAATCCAGTTATTAATCTAATTATATCTTTAAATTATTCAACTAATTTTAAATTTATTAACATTAATATATAGACATATATAAGACCTAACTCAACTTGATTATCAAATAAAAGGTCTTAATTATTTAATGGGTTAAATATGTTAGATGACCTATTTGGTAATTAGGTAGTATTTGAGTTTATGTTTTTGACAAGATTATTATTATTTTCGGATTTGGGTTGAGTTATATAGTAAAATACTTGAGTTTTAACACCACACCAATACTACTCACCAACATGAATTGTCACCCCTAAATTTTCCTATTATTATGCATCTCATGTCCTAACTAAAACCCAATTAGGGACATTTGGGACCTGAACTATATGGAGGCAAAACCCAATTAGATAATCTAGAGACCAATAATCTTGTAATTGTCGGCCTTTATGAAAACCTACCTAAAATATGGGCCCTAGTCAGTACATACCATGTTTTCACCCCTAAAAAGTCAATTGGTCATTGTTACACCTATCTTGATTCTAAGAGACCCTATTAGCTTGGAAACAATAGTATAAAGTGAATGTTTACCATTGAGGTTAATTTACTTTTTCTTTTGAACTTGTTCTTTACCAACTCCCGTTTCATTTGGCTAAAAAAAACCTGCAGTTTTTGAGAGAGAAGAATTTCAAACAAACAATACCACAAGTGAAGGTTGGGGATGGTGAAGAAATTACATATGAGACAGCCACAGCAGCAGTGAGAAGGGGTGCGCATTTCTTTTCAGCCTTGCAGGCTAGCGATGGCCATTGGCCTGCTGAAAATGCTGGCCCATTGTATTTCCTTCCTCCCCTGGTGAGTCTACTCAACACCCTCTCACCCTCCTTAAAATCATGTATATAGACCATTTTAACAGCCATTCTCAATGGCATAATTTCATGGAAAATGTAGGTCATGTGTCTATACATTACAGGGCATCTTGACACTGTATTCCCTGGAGAATATCGTAAAGAAATTCTTCGCTACCTATACTGTCATCAGGTATATATATTTTGAACCTAGTCATCCTCCTAACCTCATAAATGGGTTTGGAGCTTCGAAGTATGAAAATGGCTTATGTACATTGCAGAATGAAGATGGTGGGTGGGGATTCCATATTGAGGGACACAGCACCATGTTTTGTACAACACTCAGCTACATTTGTATGCGTATCCTTGGAGAAGGGCCCGATGGTGGTAGAGAAAATGCTTGTGCAAGAGGGCGTAAATGGATCCTCGATCGTGGTGGAGTGACATCCATTCCCTCTTGGGGAAAGACTTGGCTTTCAGTATGGCCACTTGAAACAAAAGTTCACATTCATCCTATACAATGCATTCTTGTGTCATGGACTGAATCTTATATGATATTGTTTCTTCCGTGTAGATTTTTGGCTTGTTTGACTGGTCAGGAAGCAACCCAATGCCCCCAGAGTTTTGGCTCTTCCCTTCTCGTCTTCCCATGCATCCAGGTTTGTGCTGTAGTCATCTACTCAAGTGCTTGAATTTCAGATCTACTTCTGCACGTAATGTATTTTTCATACTAAGGTCTTCTTGCATAAAACTTGGAATTGGTCACACTGACTCAAAATGCTTAAGCCAAAAGCTGTGTAACTTAAGCCTTATGCAATGCTACGCGTGAATACTTAAAAATTCAACCTGGGGTTGGCTTATTGGTCTTTAGAAATGCATATTCCCATGTCTACTTTGGTCTAGCTTTCATTTTCCTATCTTTGGTCTAGCCTCTTATAATTTAAGTGCATAAATGCAGCAAAAATGTGGTGCTACTGTCGGATGGTTTACATGCCCATGTCATACTTATATGGTAAACGATTCGTTGGCCCAATCACACCTCTTGTTCTAGAACTGAGAGAAGAGCTCTTCCTTCAACCTTATAATGAAATCAATTGGAGGAAAGTACGACATCTTTGCGCAAAGGTGAGTTTAGCTTTCTAACAGAAAAGCTTTCGTATTTCCTGTGAATATAACGTACATGCATGAAACACTCATTCAAAATTGTTTATTGCAGGAGGATCTCTACTACCCCCATCCCCTAATACAAGATCTGATGTGGGATGGTTTGTACATATGTACCGAGCCTCTTCTTACTCGTTGGCCCTTCAACAAGTTGAGACAGAAGGCTCTTGAAGTAACAATGAAACACATCCATTATGAAGATGAAAACAGTCGATACATTACCATTGGATGTGTGGAGAAGGTAATTTTTCTGCAATGGATAATGTCTGTTCAGACAGTATATCACTTCTTTGGGGTGCTAATATGGCTTAAATTGAACAGGTACTGTGTATGCTTTCATGTTGGGTTGAAGATCCAAACGGGAATTATTTCAAGAAGCACCTTGCTAGGATTCCAGATTATATATGGGTTGGAGAAGATGGAATAAAGATGCAGGTCAGAAAACAAGTTCAATCACTAATCTCCCCAACAGTTATAGAAAAAAGTAATGCCTTTAGCCCTTTCCTGCCTAATTGGTTTTGAAATTGCTGATTGAAATGTAGAGCTTTGGTAGTCAAGAGTGGGACACTGGTTTTGCCCTTCAAGCAGTACTAGCTTGTAATATGACCGATGAAATTGGACCTACACTCAAGAAAGGCCATGAATTTGTAAAGGAATCTCAGGTTTGATCTTGAATTCTATTGTTTATTTCTTTACTTTAACAAGAATCTACTCGTGTTTCTCATGGTCTAATTACTTCATATTACTTGAAATCTTGAAGGTTAAGGACAATCCTTCTGGTGACTTTAAAAGTATGTACCGCCACATTTCCAAGGGATCGTGGACATTCTCCGATCAGGATCATGGTTGGCAAGTTTCTGACTGCACTGCAGAAGGTTTGAAGGTAACCAATTCTGCTAAAATACTTCAATTGAATCAGGGTTTGCAGGTTAACTATAATCACTTGGTTTCTCACTGGAGTCCCCTCTCTGTTACAGTGCTGTCTTCTCTTCTCAATGATGCCACCCGAAATTGTTGGTGTCAAGATGGAACCCGAACGGCTATTTGATTCTGTCAACATCTTGCTTTCCCTACAGGTGAGAATTATCTTCTTACGCTTTTCAAAACAGCATGGAACCTTTCTTGTATTTGGTGATGACTTTTTCAAAAGTTTTTCTTACCATCAACAACCCCCATTTTCCAAACCATTGCAGAGTAAAAATGGTGGTTTAGCAGCTTGGGAGCCTGCAGGAGCTTCAGAATGGTTGGAGGTAATTTACTTCAACATGTTTTAAGCAACTTCAATGTTGCTGCACACTCTCTCTCTCTATATATATGTTCTTTGAATCTAAATCAATGCCAATTCTTATCTTTTCAGCTGCTCAACCCCACTGAATTTTTCGCAGACATCGTCATTGAGCATGAGTAAGATTCTAAATTATATATAGAATGCTGGTTTTCTTTTGTAACTCTGCAAGCTTCAGCTTCCTTGGACACTAACAAACCAATGATCCAGGTATGTTGAGTGTACTGCATCAGCAATTCAGGCTCTAGTTTTGTTTAAGAAGTTATACCCCGGACACAGGAAGAAGGAGATTGACAATTTCATCACGTATGCTGCTAAGTACATTGAAGACATACAAATGCCTGATGGCTCATGGTAAGTTTCTCAACCCAGCTCTATCACTTAGGAAATTGGCAGTGCAGATCCCTTTAAACAAAGATGAATTTTAACAGGTATGGCAACTGGGGAGTATGCTTCACCTATGGTTCATGGTTTGCACTTGGGGGCCTAGCAGCTGCTGGCAAGACTTACCACAACTGTCATGCTATTCGTAGAGCTGTTGAGTTTCTACTCAATTCACAGAGGGATGATGGTGGCTGGGGAGAGAGCTATGTTTCTTGCCCGGACAAGGTAATTTTTACATGCCCCCATCCTTGAAAACAAGTTTAATTCCACCCATTGATGAAAATTTCGGGAAAAATCACCGAAATTTCGTGTTTCAGTGACTGGGGATACAAAAAAAGGGGACGAAAAATCGGTATGAAGAAATATCGACAAAAATCGCCTGGAGCCCATTAATCAGCGAAATTCTAAAAAAAATCGCTGGTGACCGCAGAAAATCGTCAAAATTTCACCGACTTTTTGAAAAAATCGGCGGTTAAAATATAAAAAACTTTTTGAAAGGCGCGAGGCTCGAACCCAGCCAGCCACCCAAACAAGACTTTAGAAACCTCCACTCACCGTTGGGCTACCTTGTCATGGTGTGCACTAAAATTTAAATATAGTAATACTATGATAAAAACAAAATATTTTAATAAACAAATTAATTTTAATAATTTTATTTTTAAATTTAATTTAATTGAACACTAAAAATATAAAAATTATGGTGATAATTTTCTTAAATTTTTTTTCTATCATTTATATATTAATTAAATATAAAAAATATGAATATAAAAAAATTTATAAACATATTATCATTTATTTTATATCATTTAATATAATTATTTTAAATGGATCATAATTTTAATATTAAATATATTTCAAAATTAGACATATTATAATTAAATATTACAATATTATTATGAAATAATATTTAATATAAATTTAATAATAAATGCATATTTCTAAAATTCATATTTTTTTTATTGATATATGTAATATTATTATTAAATATGATAAATTATATCATATATATATATATATATATATATATATATATATATCAAATTTTTCAATAAAACAACTTTAAAATATCTACTATACTTCTAATTACATTGTTATGAGATTTTTCTTACATTTTCATGAGTTTTTATTAATTTTTGGCTTACCAAATTTTTTTTTCCAAAATATAAATCGATATATCCGTAAAATTAAAATATCGATATATCTACGATTACCAATATTTTCATCAATGATTCCACCCACTGCATACACTGTTTTGTGGTAGAAATATAGACCACACAAGAAGTAATCCTTGTGCTTTGTGATACAGAAATATACACCTCTTGAAGGAAACAGGTCAAATCTGGTGCACACCGGGTGGGCTCTGATGGGGCTGATTTCTTCTGGGCAGGTCAGTTTACAGTTTCACCATCAATGAGTTCAACTTGGTCTTCTACATTACTTTCACAATATGACTTCCCCACAAAAATCTGAGCCTAACCTTTCCTTTCTAACAGGCGGAGAGAGACCCAACACCTCTTCATAGGGCTGCAAAGCTGTTGATTAATTTCCAAATGGAGGATGGTGATTTTCCCCAACAGGTAGCACACTTGAACATGAATCAAAAAAATGATATTCCTTTGTAACTGACTATATATACGGGGTTTTATTCTAACTATTTGATCACTTATCTATGGCAGGAAATCACTGGAGTCTTCATGAAGAACTGCATGTTACACTATGCAGCTTACAGGAACATTTACCCATTGTGGGCTCTTGCAGAGTATCGTAGGCGGGTGCCACTACCTTAGGGCTGGTTGTATATATTTACCTGGCTCAATCATATAGGAAAAAGCGTGGATAGAGGTGTACCCTTATGTTTATGCATATCTTCTACTGGTGATATGTGTCCATGAATGTCCCTATAGTACAAGCATCTGTAAGATAGGAGCTTAGATGATTTTGAGCAATGTAAAGGCAAATGAGAAGTTCATCCTATTTTTCTTGGTTCCAAATGAAGAGGAATTTCCTGCAATAAAATTGGACTGTTTTGTTAAAACTAGAGGCACAGGCTGCCATTTTCCTTCATGGCTAGGCTTGTGAATGACTAGGAGATTGGTTGGTGAATAGTTGTAATTGAAACCATTGAGCTAGTATCGTCCATTTTCTCTACACTCTCAAGCAATTTGCATACATGCATTTGAGGTGAGCAAGCAACTCTGTCCCAACAAAAATTAACTAATTATTCAATCTAGATGAATAATTTCACCAATTTGCATGCAACAATTTTGTTTTAACAAAGATTGAATCAAATCACATGCAACACATTGTAATCAACACTCTCCCGAGCGACCAAATAATACTATTCAATTGAAGTACTACATAGCCAAGCCTAATCCATTCTCATCTCGGTTCAATATATATGTCAAGATATAAACTGAAAATTAAAGGAGATGGCAAAATGGGAGACAAATATTCAGGGTATTCCATCGTAGAGGCTATTCAGGGTCTCCAAACCACAGCTACAGCTTGGAACAAGCATCACATGGAGGCTATTCAGGGTCTCTAAAACACAAATACAACTTGGGACCAATGTCACATGACTTTTGAGAATTGAGTCTATTAGGAATTCAATAAACTCCACCATGATTATGACCACCTTCTTTAGATGTTTTAAGCACAGTAAATAAGAGCGAAGTCCACTGATTGATTTTGGAGTATCACGAATACTATTTTACTTTCATTTATTTTTTCTTATGTTTTATCTTGTGTTAATCAACTTTTTTCACATCATAGTGAACTGCTTCTATTTTTATTTTCTATGATCATGTGAATAAGTATCAAATTTTTTTTTTTTTTTGCTTTATTTGCTTGCTTTCACTTACAATTCTTTCTTTTCCATCAATTTCCTTCATCAGGTATCTTCTTCGCCTATCTTTTCTTCTTTCATTTATTCGCATAAACATTGAGGATCCGGATAACGTTGATGCTTGGTTGGGGTGGGGGGTAAGGTAAATTTTGAATTTTGATGTTGAAGGTTGACTTGTAAGGAAACTTGCTAAAAATGTTAATATGATGCATTTCTTTGAAAACTTGTGGCGTATAGGGTTATATTCACAAAATAAAGTTAGGATTTAGAGTAGTGTGAGCCTTGTGACTGCTTTCTTGTAAAGGTAATGAGTTGAATTTTGATTCCACTAAAATCCAAAGTGCAAAATTGAGTATGTTAAGGCTTTGAAACCAAAGCTAACCTAAAGTTCAATTGTTACTCAACCTAGGGATCATTCCTCACTGCCAGTAGTTTGCACACACAACACTTAGCACTTAGCACTTAGTTGTAGGAGGAAGGACAAGGGATCTAAGGCCATAACACGATGGGAAATTGGGTGAAATCAACATAGAAGGGTACATGGGCCCTAAATCAAATGGTTGGGACTCATTGACTTTGATGCATGCCCACTACATGGGTCAAAAAAAAGTGAACCTCACGTATTGCACCACCCATTGAGAAAAGCGAGAATTGAATAAAATGACTATAGTTGAAGCTCTAAGTTAAGCATGGTACTCTAAACATCCATAGGCTCATTTGACCTGAAGTGTGAAGTCCAAGAACTTAATGATAAAGACTTCTACATCTCGTTTCTACCAAACCATTCGTATAAGGGTATTCAGGAAGGTTTTTTTAGTCTCATGGGGAATTTGAGGCCTTATTCTTGACATGTGGGATTTAGAATGAAGGATTGATGACAAAACTTGAATTAGGAAAATTATCTAATCAAGCTTGTTTTTGTAAGTGATGCTAGTGTCCATGTTTAGGTTTGCATGCATACTTCATTTTATTTTGTTTATTTTATCAATAATATTGCTAGGGGCTAGCAATGGCTTGGTCATGAGGCATGATTAATTCCATAAATTGCATGGAAATAAGGGCAATTATCATATCTTAAGCTTGATTATAGCACTAAAAGCACCCTCCAACTAGTCAATCATATGCTACCTTGTGCATGCTCAATTTTCTCATGTTTTCTTATAGTTTTTTTTTTTTTAATTTTTTAATTATTTTATTATTTTTTATTTTTATGTTTACAACTACTTTTATGAATAATGATGGTCTTAAGATCATCTTAGGACATCCTAGATTCAAGAACAAGGCTTGAGTTGAGCCAAAGGATAAAAATGGCATGGAGGCCACAAGTGTTGTCCCATTTTGACCAATAAAAAGTTTTAACTTGGTTGAAGGAGCTACAAATTTTCAAATGACTTGAAACTTGTTAGGCTCTTGACTCCATGAAGTTCAATCTCGCCAAATCTCAGAAGATGTGAAGGTCATTTGCTTATGCAAATATATCAGGAAAGATAAGTGACACCACCTTGGGGTGCCATAGTAATGCAAATTGACACCATCTTCAAGGGGTGTCGCCACTTTCTATAAAAGGTGAGGGCAAGACATTGCCAAAAGTGGCACTGCCCCTTGGCACCGCCGCTTTTGGTAGTGGTGCCGCCATTTTGTATGGGATCCACAGGAACGTGTGGAGCCTACCTTTTTTTGGATACTTCCAAGTAACCGTTTGATCTCTCACTTGATTTTTGGATGCCACCATGTGGAAAACCACCTTGGGTATGGTTGGAGAGTCTATAAAAGAGATCCTTGGTAGTTGTTATGGGGTGTTCCTTCTTTGTTCTTCACTTTGGTTTTTTGATATAGCTTTGGGAAAAAGAGATCTTGGAAGCAACTGGAGTTTAAGTTATCTTTTTTTCCCCTATGTTGTTCGGATTATTTTATTTGCTTTGAACTCATTTTCTTCAATTGTAATTAAATATTCTTGTTTTCATTGGATCAACATATTATTAGACTTGAGTATTGGATTTTAATGTTCAATTTATTGTACTCTTTTTTTATTCTTAAGTTTAGTTTGTTTTCATGTCTTTCGAGTAGCCAAATAGGCTAAGGAAAAGGGGCCCTAGAGCACTCCCTTTTATCCTTGGAATGATCCTCTAATTTTGGGTATTTATAAATTTAATCAGCTTGTAATTTGGATATTTTCAACTTTTGTAAAATTGTCATATCTCAATGTTTGAAAATTGAAGTTTAGGGGCCCCTTTAAAGGTATGTAAGTGTATAACGAGGAGAACCATTTTGACTTGAAATGACAATTATTGAGCCCTTAATATTTGATTCGACTCATGGTAGCTTAGCTTTAAAGGCGTATCAACAAAATTTATACCTTGAATACTATTACTAAAGTAGCCAAGCTACTATAGCATAGTGGTTCTAGGATCGTTCACTGAGAAGGGTTTTCGCAAACACAAGTGATATTCAAATTAGGAAAATAGGTGATTTTCTTATGGATGTTAGCTTTAAAAGAAGATGTAAATGTTTTAGAAAGATTTAAACTAATCTAAGCTAACATTAAAGACTAAAAATGGTGTAAAAACAAGTTTCTCAAAGATAGGATAGCTATGCTCTGGCTCTTACGCACATTGGAAATCTCAGGATAGGCTCCTCGCGTTGGGGTTGCAACTATGGTGATACTTGCTTCCCGAACCGGTATAGATTTAGCAAATCAAGTTTTAATCCTTTAAAATGGCAAAACAGATGGTAGTGAATTTCATCAATGGTTATTCACCTTAGACTTCATTTGAATGGCTCGTAAGAGATAACTAATGGTCTAAAGCCAAAAGCTTACCAAATATTGGCAACTCAAAGTCATTCTAGGTGATAAACTCACCTTTCAATGACCATTGAAATTGGTTCTAACAGATTAATGAAAAACTTGGAATTGAAAACCTCACCTTCCAATAGCTCGTAGGAGATAACTAATGGATAGAAATCCAAAAGCTTATCAAGCATTGGCCGTTGGAAGTTGTCCAAAGGAAATAAAAACCAAACTTTGCATTAATGAACCTTTAATGAAAAACGACTACCTTACCTTCCAGGTGCGAGAAATTTCCATGGGATTGCATCCAAGCCATCACATAACATCCATACTTTGAGAAACTAAAAGTTTTAGTCAATCATCCTCCGGGAAAACACCCTCAGAGGTTGTTTGGCTTCCAAGAAAATAAAATAGTAAAGAGAAAAGAGAAACGAGAGAGCTCTCTGTATATTTTCTAAGTGTAAAACGTAATATCTATTATATTCTTCAAGAGGTGATTTCCACCCCTTATATAGTCTTTACAAAAGCAAAAGCTTGTGATTGGTTAGTTACAAGGATAAGAAAGGAAATTACATAAAAAATTACATAAGAAAATATCTAAAGTGGAGTCGGCAAAAACAGAGCAAAATTCGTATCACGCATGGGCTATGCGAATTTCGCACAACACTCGCACAAGCCTGGAGCAGTTATCTTCCGAAGGCCATATCTTCCTCATTTCAGCTCTAAATCGTACACGGTTTGAAGAGTTGGATTCTTGATTTCCTGAGCTTTGAAATGGTATATAGCATGTAGAAAATGGACTTCGGTAAGTGCTCCAAAAGTGCGAAAGAAGACTGCAGCTGCTGTCCTCTTTGCTTTTCTTCACTTTGCTTGCTTTTCCTCTTTGCTTCTCTTTGCTTCTCTCCTTTACTTGGCTTGTCTTAATGATCCAAAAGGCTGTCAAAACACTAAAACTAGCCACAAATATGATTGGAAGTCATTGCTAGGTCCTTAACATGCCAATTGGAATAAAGATGGAGAATTACTACACAAAAGTGCTTAAAAGATATTGAATTAAAGGTGTAAAATAGCACTTTTCGGGTAGTAATCAATATTGCAATTTGGCAAGCAAACGACTATTAGGAACTTTAAATATTTTATAAGAAAATCCAATTAATAAGTTTGAGACTTTTGATTCAATTCAATTGTGTTTTCATTGAGAATATTCCAATTAAGAAAACCGTTAAGTGTCTTGGTTGAGTTAATTTAATTGAGGATTATTTCATGGTGAGAAGGAAATCTAGAGGACCCCCCTTTTCTTAGCATTAACACAAGTTTTGAATCAAATTTGCTTAGTTTATTTTCCCTTGTTTTTCACAAAAATTCACAAACCTCTTTTCTTAATCAATTGAAAAAAAGATTTTTTCCTAAAAAATCTGGCATTCATCCTTCAAATCTCTCCATCTCAATTACATTCAAGATCATCTCCTTAAGGTTCAATACCTGACTCACTAGGATTTTTAAAGTTACCATCTCATCCTTATACTTGGGTAACCATCATTTGATACACATACATTTGGGAGCTATCAGTAACACTTCAAATCATAAGAAATGGTGAATCAAACAATGTTTCGTTATCTCTACAAAGGCTTAGATACTTTGAAACTATGTACTTACATGTAGCTCACACTTAACTTAGAATGGAATACCATATTCGAGAATGACTTGAAATGAAATATCACACTTTGTTAGAATTGAATACCATATTTGGAAAGGAAGGAAAGAGAAATGGTGAATCAAACAATGTTTTATAATCTCTACAAAGGCTTGGATACTTTGAACTTATGTACTTACATGCAACTCACACTTAGCTTAGAATGGAATATCGTATCGGATAATGAATTTAAATGGAATACCACACTTTGTTAGAATTGAACACCACACTTGGAAAAGGAGAGAGGGCCCCCACCATCACCCTAAAATGATGCTTCCACTAGAAGGGTTGCACCTGTCTAAAGGAGACATGTCTTTATGTCTTTTTCAAATAAGGTTTGTCTTAAATGGAAAAGGTGTTTGGAAAAGACATCACTTTATGCTAGTGGACTTTTTTAAGTCCACAAGCATGTGGGCCTAGGTCAAGCCCAAGTCCATGCCTAGCTAGTTGAGCCCACACATATATTAGCCCAGGTCTAAGCCCATATTTCTTTTAAGCTTGGAATAGGAAAACATGAGATGTTTGAGGCCTTGACTTTTATCGATCGATGTTTTCTCTTTCCTTTGTAGTAGTCTTTTGTGATATAATGGACATTATTGTCTTACTCATATATAGATATAGGCATTCCTAGTCAAACCATATCGAAATTTTCTTTCTGTGCTGTGTTTATAGTTATTTCATAACTCACATGTAGTGAAGCTTCCCCTCCCACAACAATTTCCATCATATATATTTGAAACCGATATCCTATATATTCATTCAAAATTCTAGCCATGAAAGTAAATGGCTGACTTTACAAACCTTCTTAAACGATATATGATACCACATTTCTTGTGCATGCATTGGCCATCCTCTTCAATTGGTATTAAGAATGAATGAACTCCCATAATTATGTATGCATGGAATTTCAATCTAAAACATAGTGCACAAGAAAAACTTCTCAAGAACTTAGATTATTCAAAGAATATTCAACATTGTCCATCAATTCATGAGCACATGATCAACAATGGTAGAAGAAAAAAGGAAAAGGACACAAAGTAGCAAAAGAGACTGAACTGCATCCATTGGTACTCTCTCTCTCTCTCTCTCTCACACACACACACACACACACATATATATATATATATATATATGCTTCAGAAAGCATGCTAGCTGCAGCCTAAGGCAATGGAACCAACTGGCGGTATTCTGCAATAGCCCACAAAGGGTAAATATTCCTACAGGTTGGATAGTGTATCATACAAGTCTTCAGGGAAGCTCCAACAATTTCCTGCCATAAATGAGTAATCAATGGTTAGGCCAACAAAAATTCAAGCATAACAATTTGTTGATTGTATGAGAGTCAATGTTTTTCCTTTCCCTTTAGAAATAAGGTTGCTTCATAGAAAATCACATATTGCATGCAATATAGCTTAAACGGATGGACTTTTAGAGTTAAGGAGAGTGTTAATCGGATTTTCTAAATTTGTTCCCATGTTTTATGGTGCAAATTTCTTGAATTGGACATAGAAAAAAGAAGCTGATTTTTCAAGTGATTTTATATCTTAACTGCCGACTTCTAATTTTTCTTTTCCTTAGGGAAAAATGATGTCTAGAATAATACAAAAATGCAATAACAGATTAATGTATGTCCAAATGAAATAATGAACCACCTGTTGGGGAAAATCTCCATCTTCCATTTGAGAATTGATCAAGAGCTTTGCTGCTCGGTGAAGAGGTGTTGGGTCCCTTTCTGCCTATTGAAAACAGAACTTCAGAACTAGAATTTTAGGGAGAATTCACATTCTATAAAGTAATATCGAGGACCAAATTGAACTGTTAGATGTTCAAATTATAAACTGACCTGTCCAGAATGAAGTAGCCCCATTAGAGTCCACCCAGTCTGTATCAAATTTGACCGGTTTCCTTCAAGAGGTGTATATTTCTGTATCACCAAGCACAAAGATAATTTTACCTTTTTCTTCTCCACTGTGAGATTTCATATGATCAATAACTTTCTCCATATATCAGTTTATGTCTTCAATCTCTAACATGCAGGATACACGAAGCGAAATGCAGCAAAATTTTGTTTTATGCATGAAGAGAAATTCAGAAAATTATATTGCTAATTGGAATTTTATGCCTTTTGCTTAGGCATAGTTTGAAAATGTGGTTGATGGGCATCAGATTCTTCAAAGGATGGTGGCATGCATAAAAGATATCACAACTTACCTTGTCTGAGCATGAAAGATAGCTTTCTCCCCAACCACCATCATCTAGCTGTAATTTGAGTAGAAAATCAGCTGCTTTGCGAACAGCAAGACAGTTGTGGTACGTCTTGCCAGCAGCTGCTAGCCCTCTTAGTGCAAACCATGTGCCATAGGTGAAGCATACTCCCCAATTACCATACCTGTGTAAATGTTTCTTCATGTAAATTGAATATTAAATGATTCATGCCCAAAAAAAAAATAGAAAAATTGTGCAATTTCTTGAGCAAATCTAATAGTTGAGTTTAGAAACACATATACCATGAGCCATCAGGCATTTGTATTTCTTCAATGTACTGTACAGCATTTTTTATGAAAATTTCTATCTCTTGCTTCCTGTGTCCCGGGTATAACTTCTTAAACAAAACTAAAGCGTCGATTGCTGATGCAGTGTTCTCAACATACCTGGACCATTCTTCTGTTAGTCTTGAAGAAATTTAAAGCATGAAGAGTTACAAAAGAAATCAACATGTCTGAATCAGGGTATAATTTAGAATCTTACTCATGTTCAATGAAAACATCTTCAAACATTTCAGTAGGATTTAGCGACTGAAAAACATTCAAGGATTCCATTGATTTAGATAGATAGATAGATATAGAGAGAGAGAGATTCCATCAACAATATTTAAAGTTCCTTCAATATGTTGAGGTAATTACCTCCAACCATTTGGAAGTTCCTGCAGGCTCCCAGGCTGATAAGCCACCATTTTTACTCTACAAAGGTATATAGAAAATGGGGTTTATTTATACCAGAGAAATAATTCTGAGAAAGGTAAATCCAAAGGGGAAAATATAAGAAACTTTCCTGTAATAATTCTAAGAATCATAGAAGCCATGACTTGTTTTGTAATTGAGACAACCATGTTTATATATCTTACTGTAAGATTATCCTCACCTGTAGGGAAAGCATGAAATTGACAGAATCATACAGCCATTCGGGTTCAATTTTTTCCCCAACAATTTCTGGTGGCATTACTGAGAGAAGGAGGCAACACTGTAACAGAGATGAGAGTTCAATTAATGGAAAACCATGTCACTTGATTGAAGTGTTTCAATAGAATTTAGTTACCTTGAAACCTTCTGCAGTGCAATCAGAAACTTGCCAATGCTGATCCCGAACCGAGAATGTCCAAGATCCCTTAGAAATGTGTCTGTACATGCCTCTAAAATCACCAGAAGGATTGTCCCTAACCTGCAAGCTTAATTATCTTTCGAGTGGCATTAAAAAAATAATGATGGTTGATAAGAAAAGATGATCTGAGCAATTAAGGATAACACCTGAGATTTCTTTATGAAGTCATGTCCTTTCATGAGCGTGGGTCCAATTTCATCTGTGAGTTTACAAGCTATTAGCGCCTGAATAGCAAGACTGGAGTCCCACAGCTGACTACCAACGGCCTGCATATCTCAATGAAAATCGACATTGAATGATGTTCAATGTCAAATACAAAATAAATTCTGAAGAGGAAAAAATTATTGGATCTAACCTGCATCTTAATTCCATCTTCTGCAATCCATATATAATCTGGCAGCCTAGCAAGGTGCTTCTTGAAAGAATCCCCATATGGATCTTCTACCCAACAAGCAAACATACACAATACCTGCTCAATTGAAGAAAGAGTTCGTTAGAGTTTCTTTTAAACATTTCATAATACGGACAATCGTGTTACCTTCTCCACACATGCCAAGGTAATATATCCACTGTTTCTATCTTCATAATGGATGTGTTTCATTGTTGTTTCAAGAGCCTTTTCCCTCAACTTGTTGAAGGGCCAGCGAGTCAAAAAAGGCTCGGTAAATAGGTCTACACCATCCCTCATCAAATCCTGTATCAATGAATGGGGATAGTAGAGATCCTCCTGCAATATAAAATTTTTCAGAATGTTTCATGTAAGCATGAAATATATGAAGGACAGACGATTTTAGTATAACTAAAACTTACCTGTGCGCAATGATGCCTTACTTTCTTCCAATTGATTTCATTATAAGGTTGAAGGAAGAGCTCTTCTCTCAGTTGTAGAACAAGAGGGGTGATTGGGCCAACGAATCGTTTACCATATAAGTATGACAAGGGCATGTAAACCATCCGAGTATAGCACCACAATTTTGCTGCATTTATGAAACAAATTTTTTTAAGAAACCTCTATACAAGAGAAAAGAGAAGTCAATTTTAGTATAAGATGGTTTAAGTAGACATGGAAGTGGCATTCTTAAGATCAACCAAACAGCTAGCCAAAGTTTAGGTTTCTAACTTAGCATGTGTGACCCGATAATAGAATAAGGCTGAAGTTGGCATGGCTCAACTTGCCTCTTGCCTCTTGCCTCTCTTTTAAGCATTATTAGTGATTTTGTAACCACCTGTTCACAACCATATAAATATTATCTATTATAGGCCTAATAGACTCTCGTAGCTTTAAAACGTGTCTACATGGATAAGAGGAACTCATATGGTAGAAATTTTTTCCCTTGTGTCCACTAGGATTGGGTGCTAAAAAGGCAGACATTCTTTATGGGACCAAACAAACTACCATACTTGGATTGAGGACTAACTATGATACCATTTATAATAACTCGGTCCCTCCTATATATATATTGTCTACTTTTCGCCTAAGAGATACGTTTTTAAAACACATCTATAAAGTTAAGAGAAGTTCATACATATACAACACTATGAACTTTCTTCCTCATCCGACGTGAGATATCAAAGATTTCATTATCATCCTTCCTTACTTTTATGGGAGATAAGAGCTTAGCATGTAAAATACACTAAATGAAAATTCAAGCATTTGAATAAAAATTGTTGTGTAATTAATTAAACCTGGATGTATAGGAAAAAAAGAAGGAAGCATCCAAAACTCTGGGGGCATTGAATTGCATCCTGCCCACTCATATAAACCAAGTACCTAACCAGAGAAATGGTATTATGTGAGACTTAATAAACCAACATTCATTACAAGAAAATACATATGAAACCAAAAGAATTTGTCAACATGAATAGTTTTTTGAAAAATACATCTGTATAGGATTATATATATACAATGTCCATTTATATTTGCAGCTATCATACCGAAAGCCACGCCTTCCCCCAAGTGGGTATGGAGGTTGCACCACCACGGTCAAGGATCCATTTTCGCCCCCTTGGGCAGGCATTGCCTTGGCCATCATCTGGCCCTACTCCTAGTATACGCATACAAATATAGTTGTATACTGTACAATACATGGTGCTGTGTCCTTCAACATGAAATCCCCATCCGCCATCTTCATTCTACAACATGCAGAAATCACTTTGATCATTAATGAAAATTGGAAAATTATATATTGTTAATAAGCAAAAAGCTCCCATGCAGTTTATGATCAGGTGAAAACAATAGGGTTCCAAAAGAGTGTACCTGATGACAGAATATGAAGCGAAGGATTTCTTTACGATATTCTCCAGGGAATACAGTATCAAGATGCCCTGTGATATATAGACACATTACCTGCATTTTTTAGGGAAAAAATTGAAGTCAAGACATGGGGTTTGTCGATATTCACTGTTATGGCTATTAAAATGCCATTCCAATTAAAATTTTCATAATCAATAGACTCACCAATGGAGGAAGTAGAAACAATGGGCCAGAATTTTCAGCAGGCCAGTGGCCATCACTTGCCTGCAAGGCTGAAAAGAAATGTGCAGCCCTTCTCACTGCTGTTGTGGTTGTCTCATATGTAATTTCTTCACCATGCCCAACCTTCACTTGTGGTATTGTTTGTTTGAAATTCTTCTCTCTCAAAAACTGCAGGTTTTTTTTTCAGCCAAACGAAATGGGAGTTAGTGAAGAACAAGTTTAAAAGAAAAGAAAAGGTAAATTAACCTCAACACCAAACTTCTATTTATACAATTGTTCCAAGCTAAGAGGGGCTCTTAGAATCAAAATAGGTATAACAATTATTAGTGCATAATATATATTATGGGTCCAAATCCTATAAACTTAATCTTTTAGGAAATTGGTTTTTCAACATGATATCAAAACTCAGTTGTACAATAGGTCACACTCTCATTATCAAACTATCTGGTTGATGGTCTCTTAACCTAGGGCCGGATGTGTGAGGGGAGTATTGGTGGGTTTCCCCACATCTTTTGTAGAAGATGGATGTCTCACCCTTTGAGCTAACTTTTGGAGTGAGATGACCCAAAATCGCCCACTAGTAGTTTCCCCAATGTATCTTGTTCTTTTGTTCCTTATGATATCATAGCCTCATTTGGTGGGAGGTGAGCCTCATATGGTCACCTCGTTCGATGGCAGGTCAAGTGTTTACCAGCATATGTTTCTTTTTCCAATTTATTAAGCCTACGTGTAAGCCCAAAAACAAAGGCTACACATGCATGAGCAATGGCGGAGCTAGAAAATGAATTGAAGGGGTGCAAAATATGAGACTATATGCAAAAATGAATAAAGTTTATATATTTGTGTGTCCAAACCCTACAAATTTAAACTTTTAAGAATATTGGTTGTGCAAGAACAATGATCAATTGATTTGTTTGGAGGTGAAAACAAGATTCTCTTGCTCTTTTTTGGGTTCAATTTTTCATAGAAATCATCACCAATAATAAAAAAAAAAGAAACAAAATAAGAAAAGCTATGTAGCTAGACTATGTAAACGAGAAGTATGTGTGCATGGAAGACATGTATATTCAGTGAAAAACTGCAATCTAGGACGCAGATGACAGATAAATATCTGTTGTGATATCAAGACTTGAGATAGATGGGATCAAATCACCTGCATCCGGCAAAGGAGGTCGCTGCTGGGCTTAACCTGAAACCGGTTTTTCCAGAAATTTTCACGAGCTGCTTCGACCTCAGCTCGTTCTTCTGTGGTTCCATAGTCAGGATCAAACTCCCATATCTGTCTTCCCACGAAGTTGTTGGTGGTGTAGATGTAGGGATCATTGCCTCCATCTGCAACCTTGAGCCTCCACATTTTCAAACTCACCAAACTGACGAGGTATATCTCTATATATATCTAAGTTTACAAAAATGTGTGTCTCCCTTCCGAAAACACCTGCTGATCATGCAATCACCAGAAAGGTTAGACAAGCTTTTCTTTGCACTAAAATTAAGTTAAAATGATACAGACCAAGGACAGAAAGATAGGTGCTGGGTGGGCAGAGAAGAGAGAAACTTCAGAAACTTGGAATGGCGAGTTCCGGGAGGGAATCGCTCATTAATATAGAAGCACAACAGCAAGTCAATCACCAATCCCCATGACTTGTATTTATGAATGAGAACACTAACATTTAATTTATGCTTATCTATGTATATGCATTGATGTTACATAAATTTGTACATTTTTAGAAATTTATTTTGGGAGTCCAGGGACAGTCCCTGATAGATATCAGTCATTCAATCCTAAAATTAATATACTGAAGAAATGACACATCAATTAGGTATATAGCATTCAAATTGTATCAACTAACATTCAAATGGAAAGTCTCAATCAACTAACATGTGAAAGATTCCATTTTTGCAAACCCCCAAAAATGGAAAGGAAATAAATGACCTTCTGTGTTGTTGCCATCAGTTATAATTATGGTTCTTGTGGTTGTTCTTAGGAGAAATGGCCACCAGTATTTGAACATAGAGTAGATGTGAATCATGTGATAGCCTACTTACATAACTCCACACCCAACCAAATCAACAACTCACTATTTAAGACAAATATAACAATGTGTAAGGCTATTCCAATGGTTCTTCCCTCTACTAGATTATTCATCCAAGAAGGTAATGGCTAGTTTATTTTCATAGAATCATTCAGATATTGTTTAGCTTATAAAGTAGGAAAAATTTTATTCTTTCCATTTGTATCAGCATAATCGATTGATTAGCTAAACTTAATATAGAAGAGAGAAACTTCAGAAACTTCAGAAACTTGGAAGCACAACACCAAGTCAATCACCAACCCCATGACTTGTATTATTTTGGGAGTCCAGGGACAGTCCCTGATAGATATCAGTCATTCAATCATAAAGTTAATATGGTTTAAGACATACAGTCCCTGATACATCAATTAGTTATGTTTAAGTGACGTTTCACCAATTTTTCCCCAACACGTCCAATTAAAGTCGCAATCAAAGCAAAAAAATTTAATTTAGATGGTGGACAAGTCAAAAAATTCCAGTTTTGCAAAGAAAAAAAAAACAAAAAAAAATGAAAAAGAAAAGGAAATAATTGATCTTCTGTGTTGTTGCCACCAGTTATGATGGATGCTCATTTTTCTATGGTTGTT
Source organism: Vitis vinifera (assembly GCF_030704535.1). Classification (NCBI taxonomy): domain Eukaryota; kingdom Viridiplantae; phylum Streptophyta; class Magnoliopsida; order Vitales; family Vitaceae; genus Vitis; species Vitis vinifera. The sequence continues at coordinate 23,420,436 of NC_081813.1, read as the reverse complement.
GTTCTAAGGAGATATGGCCACCGACATTTGAACATGGAGTAGACGACAATGCTAGATGTTTTTTGGGGGAGAATTGTGCTTAAGGGAGTCCACTTGTTCATAATGGGTCAATTATCCTTCAAAATCATATAATTGACCATTGATAAGAAGGATATAAACTTTAGAGAGACCAACGTACCTTTCAAAGTTGTTATGTCCCTTAACACCAATACTTTCACCGATTGTTGAATTAGAAAAGTTATCAATTCATGGTTTATTCATTAGACTGATAGTCAAACTATAGTCGAATTGATGATGTCATAATTATATAACTAATATATTATTAAAATTAAAAATAGTTACAAAAATTAAAATAATAATTTATATATTATTTTAAAATCAAAATTTTATTTTAAAATCATAAAATTATTTAAAAAACAAAAAATTAGTTTCAAATCATAAATTTGAATTAAAATCATAATCTTAATTTAAAATTAGAAATTTTAAATTTTATTTTTAAATCATAAACTTATTTTAAAATCGGAAATTCATTTAAAATCTAAGGGACACAAAGTTTTTAGATATTTATTTAAAATCGTAATGTTTTCATTAATTTAAATTAAAATCACAAATTTTAAAATATGAAAATGGGGAGAAGAGTTGCAAAAGAAAGGGGGAAGAGGGGGCTAGCAGCAGGAGTTGGGAAGAGCAGTGGTGGTCGGATCGGCTAGTCCGATTGGGCTTTTAAAACACAACTTAACACATAAAATGGAGAATGGTTCTAAGGAGAATTTTATGGTCTGGTGTACCAAAGTTAGATTTTTGACTCTTGGATTTATATATTTAATTGTGACTTTTGATTTGCAGTGTAACGAAGAAGAAAAAAACTTGTCAATTTCTTGTTGGAGGCTTTTTTTTTTCCATTAATAACTAAGTAAAATTGTATTTATATTGAATTTTGGAGGTTAATAATTTAGTAATGGAAGTTAAGTAAGAATATTTTATATTATTAAAATATATAATTTATAATAAAAAAAATAATGTATTATTTAATATCATCTTCATTTTTATTTTATATGATTATATCAATGTTATTTAAAAATACTGAATAATAATTTTTAGTTTTTTTCTCAATCATTTAATATAAAAAATTAATTCTCATAAACTAAGGAAGTTGAGTTCATTTTGAATTCTAATTTTATTATCTTAGATAACTAAAAAAAATTAATTTCAATATAAGTTAATTAAAACTGCATTTTGCTCTAGTGTAATTCTCATTAATAAATTAAAATATATAATTTTTAAAAAATATTTATTTATTACATGAAAGAAGTAAGGATAAAAAAATTAATTTAAAAAAGGTAAATTTCATAATAAAAATATTTAATAACAAAAATCTTTATTTTATAAAATGGATAAATATGAAATAAAAAAGTTATAAAATTATTAAAATAAATTTAATAAATGTGAATTTTATAAATCAATTAAAATAGATATTTTATAATTTTGATTTTATTGTATGAAGGATTCACTCAAACTCTGTTTGGAAACTAAAGATATTGAGGCTCTTTTGGTGCAAATGTATGCATCTATAGGTGAAAATCACGACAAAATCTGTATCAGTGAACAAAAATAAAAACATCCAGATGCCTGCCTTAGTGCACAAAACACCAAACGCAGAAGCCAACTTTAAATATAAATATTCCAAACACAAATTTAAGGTGATGACTCACTAAGCGAAATTTAAGGTAATTAACATTCAGCATCAACTGTTGGCCTCAACCCTGGTTATACCCCAGGCCCTCAACCTTAATCCCCACTATTTCTATTTCCAACTGTTTCCAATGAAAGTTTAGATAATAAACAATAAAAATGTCCGTATAATCAATAATTCTTGGAATATGCAACTTCAATCCTTCTGCTGTACAATCAGAGGTTGTCCATCCATTATCAGCAGTTAAGAATGGCCAACCACCTTTGGAAATGTGACGATACCAAAATTTCAGATCTCCAGGACAATCTTCTAAGACCTTGAAAACAAAGTAGGAATAGTCGAGTAAAATCATTATGGACAACTGCTAATATACGTAGGTGATTTATGAGATCAAACTTCAATAGCAACATGAAGCTGAGAATTTTTTATGAATTGGTGTGCCTTCCTTAAAGTCAGACCATACTCTTCACCTAGGTTTGCTGAAATAATTGCTTGAACAGCAAAACAAGTATCCCATAATTGACTTCCATTATAACCCTGCAGTAAACAGATAGATAATAAAATTCAATAATTTCCAATAAAATGGAAATGGCACACCGAGATAAACTAGAAAGACTACGGACCTGCATTTTCATGCCGTCTTCAGCAATCCACAAATAATAAAAAATTCTTGGGATATGCAACTTAAAGGCCTCTGAGTTTGGATCTTCAATCCAGCAGCAAAGCATATTTAACACCTGTACAAATCAGATAACAGGAAATCAAGAGCTTCATGGAACAGAAAAGAACAGACAATTAGATCAAGAGCACCTGAGTAGAGTGGTAGAACTAAAGAAGCTAACTGGTTTAGTTCTTAATTAATAGTAATCGGTACATTTATTGACCTTAGTAATCACTACATTTATTGCAGTTCAAAGGACCTTTCTATACTTCACATGTACCTTGTTCACAGGCCCTATGCATATATACCGTGTATTCTCATCTTCATAGTGTACATGTTGCATTACAGTGCATAAGGCCTTCTCTCTCAACTTGTTTCCGGGCCAATGCCCCAAAATAGGCTCAAACACCTTATGAAGAGATGCCCATAGAATATCCTGAACCAGTGGATGTGGATAGTATAGATCTTCCTGGCAATAATTGTAAAGACAAATATCAAAATCAACTGGGAGCCTAAAGCATAAGAAAGATGCAATTGATCTTCTTCATAAATTTCCTTCTTAAATGCTTATTAAAATGATGTCATCATCATGAAACTGCAAATCAAATAAATTATGAGGAAAAAAAATGATTGAAAATCGAAATGCATATTGCTGGTTGACTTGATTTAGAATTTTAAGGAAATATAACAGTTAAACCACAACAAAAACCAGAATTTAGTTGTAAATTGTATACAATAGACTCCCATTCTTCATTAGGTGAATTACTTTCAAAAGATTGGCTCATTTTTGCAAGAGAACCTATTTCTTTTCACAACAGCCAAAAAACTTCTCTTAGACCCTTAGCTACTCAACAATAAATTTAGAGAAAAGGGTATTAATTAATATGTGACCATGTAAAATGTACAGAGATTTAGGGAGGATTTTGTAGTGGTGGTGAAAGTATGTTTGATTTATTATATCTGAAATCATATTATAAAAATTGACTTAAATGATTTGATTTAATTTTTAGGAGCGAACGCGATGGTGTTGAAGTTGTTAGAAATCCAAAGAGGCCTATCGGAGCTTGGATACATTATTAGTAAGGGAAAATAGAAATATGTAAAAGAATATGTTTTTTTATTTATTTTTTTGTGGTTGTTATAGTTATATTTGTTTGAATTTTTTTTGTAGTAACGATCAATTGACCATGATCAAAGAGAAGGATAAAGGAGTGAAGATAAATGATGATGTAAGGAGTAATATTGTTGTGACTAATATAATTACATTTTATAAAAAGAATTTAAATTGAGCAAGAAGTGGAATGCACTTTCAAAAGTAGAAAAAGAAGATTTCATGGCAAAGTTAAAAGAAAGTTCAAAACAATATTCACTTCAAAAGGGTGTGGGTCCAAAGGTAAATTTTTTGTAATGAATATAAAATTCAATTACTTATGTATTTGTTGCAAATTATATTAATGTAAACATGTTTGAGGTTTGTGTATCTTTTCAGTTATATCTTCAGACTTGATGCTCACCCGAGCAAGTGATTAGAGTTATTGAAGAATTAGAACCAAAGCAAAAAGCAACCATAGAAGAAATAAGATTTGGTAACCTCTTGCAACTTCGATGTAGGAAAATTGATCATGGGTTATGTCTTTAGTTGATAAATAGTTTCAATCCGAACACTTATATGTTAGAGTTGTATAATACTTGTATCAAATTATCCTCCATTGGTGTTGAATTTATTATGGGATTGAGGACAAGAGGGTTGAAGATTGACATGAACAAAGATGTTAGCCATAAGAATGATTTATGTAAAAAATATTGTGATAAAAAGGGGTGATTGCCATTAGTGATTTTAGAAAATCATATTAGGGAGGATAAAGAAGGTGGAAACGATTTCAAAGTTCGTTTTGTATTATTTGTGTTGGGTGCATTATTGTATCCAACAATGAAGTGTTTTGTGAAATGTTCTTTCTTACATCTTGTGGAAGACATCGATTAAATAAAAAAGTTGAATTGGGCTGAAATTGTGTTGTCTTATCTTGTGCACGGGATTGAAGAGTTTAAGATGAACCAAAAAAGTGGGGTTTTTGGTTGCTTATTGTTTTTAATGGTAATGTCCTTGTACATAATTTACATCATAGTGAATTTCGAATTTGTTATAATAAAATTTGTGAACTAACTATATATCTATGTAAAATATAATTGCAGTTATTCTACCACGAGCATATATCGTTCGAAGAGAAATTTCTACCGCTATATACTCAACCTTCTCCTCGGATTACTGCTTGGAGAGATGATGAAGTATTGGATATGAAATGAAGATTGAAAAAACAGGGTGGATATGTGAATGACAATGTAAGTTATAGTTTCAAAAGTCGTTTAATATTGGTTTAAGTTTTTAGTGAATTTAAATATGATATGTGTTATATTTTGAATATATTGTAGGTCAAAATATGGATGATACAAAATGAGATAAGGGATTGCATTGATGAAAATGCGAAGACAATGGAGGGGGAGAATGAGGAGGATGAGAAATTTGAACTCAATCCAAACAAAGATGTTATTAAATGAGTAAGTTTTACAATATTCATCGTGACTATCAATATTAGTAGTGAACCCTTGTATTATGATGTTATTAATGAATTTCCTATATATCACTAGGTTGATGGTGGGAGCTTAATGGAGATGGATAAAACCTTTCAACAATTAAAGACACATCTAATTGATTTGTCTCATGGTGCAAGTAGTAGTAGTTGTGAAAAAGTTTTTATTGAATTTGAGGAGAAATATACTACATTGAAAGGTCTCTTCCTTGGGTCAAGCGAAAAACCTTTGAGAATGCACGAGGAGGGAACGAAGAATGACATTCTCTCATGCGAGAGAAGTTTGGAAGATAAGGACAATAACAAAGGAAATGAATATTATGTTCACACTTTGTTAATTGACAAGTTATGCACTGAGGACTTGAATGGAAAGAATGAAGATGCATTTGCTACATCAATTAAAATGCATATCATTCCAGACAAAAATGTTGATATTTTACCACTACCAATCAAAAGAATTAGAAGAGATTATGGAAAGGTATGTATCCTAGAAAAGAAAAAATTATTTTCTTTACAACTACTTAACCATTCCATAGTAAATAGATGTATATTAATGACATTTTCCATATTAGGAACCATTACGAGCACTTTGTGGTTTTCCCGAGCATGTCATGAAAACATGTACATCAAGGGAGAGGAAACCAAGTAAATTCAAGATCTCCCCGTTTGTACACAATTTAAGGAAGATAGGAAAACGTCAAGTATCAGAGGTATAATACAAATAGTTTAATATCATGTTCTTATTTTTGATACTCAACATATATAGCTAATAATTATGTCTTGTTTTCAATTTAGTCAATCCCCATATCCATTTGTGAAGACGTGGTGGATGCTCAATCATTCAATGTACTTCAATCTCTTGTTGCTGATTATGTTTTCAATAAAGCATTGTCAAAAAGGTTTGTAGTGTCTAGAACATTCATAGATGTGTTGTTACAATTTTAGTCTTCATATTTTTCCAATTCAGTCAACAATGTTTTAACATATTATTATTTTAGTGAGCTTCTTGTTGACTTTGCTCGTGAACATGGAGTTCGTGGAGATTTTGATTGCTTACGTCCTAGACAAAATTTGTTGGATATTATAAGTACCTACTTCATTTATATAAAATGCGTGTTTTATTAATTAAACAAATTTATTAAAGTTATTGTTTAACAACAGGTAATAAATCTAGAAGCATCAAAGTTAAATTATTTTGAGAGGCAATTCATAGGCATACGAAGTATAAGATGCTATCTTCCCACGACATTTTCAGTAATCTCAGATATCTCTTGTTGTTTACTTACATATTAAGTACAATATACTAATGTTCGTATTATGTTCTATTATTAGCAAATGATTTTGTGCGGGAGTCCTCCTCTTCATTTTTTTGATAGAAAAACATCCATCGTGAGTAAGTAAATCAACGAATTGGATGATTGCGAGAAGGTTAGTAATAATTTGTAATATTTAATTGCATATATCAAATTTAGAGTAAATATTGTTTTCACATACAATAGTGTTGATATTATGTGCCCTTACTCATAGATATTGTTTTCCTAACTTTACAGCTATTTATTCTAATGCATGACGAGTGCCCCGATCATTAGTATCTTTGCGTCATTGAATTTAAAAACTCTCACATCCAAATTTTGGATTCATTGCGATCAAGGAGTCGAGACGAGTTCCAATTTAAGAGTGTCAAAACAGTGGTATGCTTTCAGCTATTTGTTTTCCTTTTAATTTGCTTTTTTTTTTCTCTTCCACAATTATTAACACTTTCAAAATAAATTAGGTTGAATTTTGTCAAATGTTCTTGAAACTGTATGACATAGGGAAAGATGTCTTCCAATTCTCCATTGATTGGGCTCCTTCAATTCTGACCCAAGATAATGGGTTAGTATGAATACATTACTCACATTAATATTGTTTATCTGAGCTATAATTATACATCCATTCAATAAGTTGTTTTTCTTTTCTTATATTTTTCTTAGGTGGGACTGTGGAGTGCATGTCATTAAACATATGCAGACATTCAAAAATGGTGATTCCATGAAGGCCTCCAACTTATGTAATTCTATTAAAATACGTCGGGAATAGCAAGTGATTTAGTTTTACACGAGGGAAACAGAGAAAAACAAACCATTTTGGCTATTGTTTGTACAAAGACATCCACACGAGCAATGAAAAAATTATTATTATGACATTTGTTGCTTTTTAATACTTATCATTTCCATCTCCACATATGTTCATGTCGATTAGGAAGTGGTGACCTTAGATGACCATACATGGTTCATGATCAAGTCAGTTTTATTTTAATATGCTATACTCTTCTTTCAATATAGTCGGCAAAATGAAATTGCAATATATAGCATCATTCATTTTCGTCATGTATGATTTTGTACGATCTATTAGATTTTTAGATGTTTTTTGTCCTTATATATTTTGGGTTGCTTTTCAAATATATATATATATATGAAGAAGGAAGATCAAGCTTCTCCCAAGAAAATTCTTATGCAGAATTTGATGATTCAACAAGCTACCTTCCAGACAATGGTGACGATTGTGAAGGAATCCTTCCTCCAATAAGAAGATCCAAGTAATCATCAGCCTTATGTCTTCCTACCATCAAGAATATTTTACAGCTTTGCAGTTTCAGCACCAAAAGCAGCAAGCATGTGACTACACAGTCTAAAGCAGCTTGTCGGTAGTCTTCTCAGCCAAAAGTGGGTTTTTTTTGGTGGAATTCGGTGGAAAAGTGAATTTTACTATTCACTATTCACTATTCATGCACGAGATTACTATTCATGGCAGTTAGTCAAAAAGCAAACAATGCTTTGTCTCCTCTTTTTGGCTATTTAAGGAGGCTTGATCCTCACACACACACACACACACACACACACACACACACACACACACACACATATATATATATATATATATATATATTCATTTATCTATGGTCAAAAGTATATAGTCAGTTTCGGTGGGAGTATAGGTTAGCCGATTCATATTTAGCAATTAGCAAGAGTGAATTACAACAAGGACTTCTAAAGGCAGTGTTACCAGTTGAGAAATGTGCTTCAATTGGTACTAATCGGTCCATCTGTTCAGTTGCGTGCAGTGTCTATCAGCCATGAAATTAAGACAACTGGTTGAGAATATTCCTCAACCGGATAATGACCTTATGGATGCAGTGTCTACTGGTAGAGGATTTTCCCCAACCAGCTGAGGAAATTTCACAAACAGTTCAAGCAATATTGGATGTAGTGTCTAACAGTTGAGGAGCTCAAATGACCGACTGATGAAATTTCTCATTGAGAAATTATTGTATGCAGTGTCAATCGGTTGAGAATTTTAATGCAATCATGCATTTTCTCAGTACAACTATCGTCTGATAAATAACTATAAGTGGTAGTGGATACTTTTCAACCAGTTAACATTGGTGATTGAGCCATTAGGTACAATTAAAAGGATTGGAAATGATGGAAACTACAATTCCAAATTACCGAATTATGATTTACCCATTTTGAGTTATATCACTACATTTACCAATTGCATATGAATTACATCAAATCAATTACTTTCTTATAGTTAATTTATAACCACCTAATTTTCAAACTTTAACCACATTTTCCTTTAATTATATCCTCATGCCCAACTATTTTTTTGACATAATATAAATTAATTGGTTTCCCGTTTGACCAATCATTTTACCACTTGTTATCAAATAAATTATAAATCTGGAGGATAGTGCATTTTATCAATCAATTTGACTCTAGTTGGGAATTCAAACTTTTCATTAAATACTTGGTTTAAAAGTACATATTAGCCAAAGTGATAACGTCAAATGATAAAAATACCGATTTAATACTTGTCATCCCTTACTCTGTTAAGGAATAACAAAAAGGTTGCATATCCTTTTCATTTGGAGTATTGTTTGGATCCTCGCCTTCACGTGGTGTTGTAATAGTTTCTTCATATTCCTCAAATCCTGTTATCTGCACATGCACATTCCATGGTTAAAATTGAGCCATCCAATTCCATTCCAATTACTTCAACAAAATCATTAAGTAATGCATAATTAAAATTCATGTCCAAAATGTTTTCGATCCCCGAGCTTACATTGCCAAGTACTCCAAAATCTATATACATGTCAGATGGGTCATTCCACAAATTCTCCCCTCCCATTCCCTGCATTTTCAAAGATTAAGTGTTGTCAATTACTGTTAAATTAGATGTTATCAACGCTTATGTTGTTATAT